>NW_027249176.1:0-606130 GCF_030848795.1 Temnothorax nylanderi | reverse complement strand
TCTCTTCTCTCTCTCTCTCTCTCTCTCTCTTCTCTCTCTCTCTCTCTCTCTCTCTCTCTCTCTCTCTCTCTCTCTCTCTCTCTCTCTCTCTCTCTCTCTCTCTCTCCTCTCTCTCTCCTCTTCTCTCTCTCTCTCCCCTCTATACCGCTCCTCTCCCTCTCTCTCTCTCTCTCTATCTCTCTCTCTCTCTCTCTCTCTGTGAGTATCATTGCTTGTCTTTCTTCTTTGCTCCTGCTTTAGTGAATCTATTTTCTGCTAAGCCGCCTTCGGGCCATTTTGTTGCAGGTATTAGCAGGGTTTTTGTTGCTTGTCACGTGCTATCATTATCTTTCTGGTGCTTGCTACCTAATAGAAGATTTCTGCGGCAAATATCATCGCTTGTTCTAACCTAATCTTGGCTGTTCGGTGGAAGACGTGATCTCAGCTGCGCATGCGCCTATCGTTTGCGATATCCTCTATCTACATGCTATTTTCTGAACACGTGCTATCTAAGTGACTGCTGACTCTGCGATATTTCTTGTGATCTATACGGAACACTCTGATCGCGGATCGATAATACAGAACTCTACTTTTAAGTGATTAGCGATTGTAGATAACACATGCAGCGTCGTGTGTTAAGTGTACTAAACGATTGCTGGTGAATCGTTTCATGTTGCGAGTGTCATAGAGCATTTCATCCGGGTTGTGTCAAGCTTACGTTGGTACGAAGTCCGCTAGTGCTTGCTGTAAATTACAATCAGTACAAATTACCTTTCAAAAAAGGTAAAAAAAGTGCCAAGTACACGCAATGTATTTTGTAAATTCAATCGAAAAATTATCTCACAAAATTGTCTCACAAAAATTGTCTCACAAAATTGTCTCACAAAAATTGTCTCACAAAATTATAAATTACAAAATTGTTATTTATTCAATCCAAGTGATATCTACCTCGAAAAAACCTAAATAACAAGTGGTATCTATTTAAAAAAAATACGTGAAATTATTTAATACTGCGCCAATTAAAAAGAGAGATATATATATATATATACCTTAACAAAATTTTTTTATATCACGAAATTGCGTTACCAAACTCAATCTAAGTGATATATACCTTAACAAAATTATATCACAAATTGTTTTACCTAACTCAACCTAAGTGATATGTTATTTCAAAAAAATATATGAAATCTTTAAATTACGCCAACTACAAAGAGAATATATATATTGCTTTGAAAAATAATTGTAGTGCAACTACTCTTAAAAAATAAAACAAAATTGTGTTACCTAACTCAACCCAAGTGGTATGTATCTTTGTATTCCTGAGGATCTTTCTATCAACCCAAGTGGTAGTAGTTTTAATTCTCCTTGATAAAATTATAATATTAAAGAATCATTTAATCATTTTAATCACAAAGAATTAAAGAGGTAACATTATAAAATAAAAATATTAATTAAAATAAAATAAATAAATTTTTCTTGTAAAAAACTTGGCGCTGCTTTTTAAAGTCTATCCAGACAAATTTGCATCGCGCATAAACATAAGCGTAAGAAATTGATTGGTTCATATATATGTGCAAAAGGAAATAGACCAATCCATTCTTTATGCATATGCTTATGCACCTATGCAAGTTTGTCTAGATTAATCTTAAAAAAGCAGCGCCAAGTTTTTTACAAGAAAAATTTATTTATTTTATTTTAATTAAATATTTTTATTTTATAATGTTACCTCTTTAATTCTTTGTGATTAAAATGATTAAATGATTCTTTGTAATATTATAATTTTATCAAGGAGAATTAAAACTACTACCACTTGGGTTGATAGAAAGATCCTCAGGAATACAAAGATACATACCACTTGGGTTGAGTTAGGTAACACAATTTTGTTTTATTTTTAAGAGTAGTTGCACTACAATATTTTTCAAAGCAATATATATATTCTCTTTGTAGTTGGCGTAATTTAAAGATTTCATATATTTTTTTGAAATAACATATCACTTAGGTTGAGTTAGGTAAAACAATTTTGTGATATAATTTTGTTAAGGTATATATCACTTGGATTGAGTTTGGTAACGCAATTTCGTGATATAAAAATAATTTTGTTAAGGTATATATATATATTCTCTCTTTGTAATTGGCGCAGTATTAAATAATTTCACGTATTTTTTTTTAAATAGATACCACTTGTATTTAGGTTTTTTCGAGGTAGATATCACTTGGATTGAATAAAATAACAATTTTGTAATTTAATAATTTGTGAGACAATTTTTGTGAGACAATTTTGTGAGACAATTTTTGTGAGACAATTTTGTGAGATAATTTTTCGATTGAATTTACAAAATACATTGCGTGTACTTGGCACTTTTTTTTACCTTTTTTGAAAAGGTAATTTTGTACTGATATCACCTATTTTGTAGTGTTAAGCAAGGATCTGCAAAACATTTTTATTTTTTATTTTTTAATTATTCACAAAATTAGCAATAACAAAATACATAAAAATTATAATATTTAAGTAAAAGTAAATTATACATTTCTCACAAAAATTGAAGGAACACTAAATTATCTTTAAAAATAGGCAAAACTCGAGCAGCGGTAACTTTGTTAAAAATGAATAAAATTTAAATTTCAAGCTTAAAACCTCTACTTTCGAAAGGTTACTATTATTCGTCCAATTTTATTATGTCTAGACATAATTTTAATTCAGCGGATTTTATTATGTCATGACATAATTTTAATTCTGCCGCTAGGGAATTTTTAAGTCGATTCTTATGAATCAAGCTTGAATTTGATGTCTAGGTGTCCCAGGTTGCCGATAACGAGTCCACATAGTGCGCTCATAGTTTTCGGTGTCCAGGTGTATTAATACCTTGAATTCGATGTCCACGTGTTCCAGGTTGCCGATGACGGGTTCCAGATAGTGCGCTCCATAGTTTTCGGTGTCCAGGTGTAATAATACGTTGAATTCGATGTCTAGGTGTCCCACGTTGCCGATGACGAGGTCCACATAGTGCGCTCCGTAGTTTTCGGTGTCTACGTGTATTAATACCTTGAATTCGATATCTACGTGTCCTACATTCAGATTTAAAGTTATTAATACACCTAGACACCAAAAACTACAAAGCGCACTATGTGAACCTCATCATCGGCAACCTGGGACACGTAGACATCGAATTCGAGGTATTATTACACCTAGACACCGAAAATTACGGAGCGCGCTATCTGGACCTCGTCATCAGCAACCTGGGACACCTAGACATCAATTTCAAGGTATTAATACACGTAGACACCGAAAACTACGGAGCGCACTATGTGGACCTCGTCATCGGCAACCTGGGACACCTAGACATCGAATTCAAGGTATTAATACACGTAGACACCGAAAACTACGGAGCTCACTATCTAGACATCGTCATCGGCAACCTGGGACACCTAGACATCGCATTCAACGTATTATTACACTGGACACCGAAAACTACGAAAGCGCACTATGTGGACCTTGTCATCGGCAACCTGGGACACCTAGACATCGAATTCAACGTACGATTACACCTGGACACCGAAAACTATGAAGCGCACTATCTGGATCCCGTCATCGGCAACCTGGGACACGTGGACATCGAATTCAAGGTATTAATACACGTAGACACCGAAAAACTACGGAGCGCACTATGTGGACCTCGTCATCGGCAACCTGGAACACCTAGACATCGAATTCAACGTACGATTACACCTGGACACCGAAAACTATGAAACGCACTATCTGGATCCCGCAATCGGCAACCTGGGACACGTGGACATCAAATTCAAAGTATTAATACACGTAAACACGAATACTACGGAGCGCACTATGTGGACCTCGTCATCGGCAACCTGGGACACGTAGACATCGAATTCAACGTATTATTACACCTGGACACCGAAAAACTATGAAGCGCACTATCTGGACCTCGTCATCGGCAACCTAGGATACCTAGACATCGAATTCAAGCTTGATATAAGAATCGACTTAAAAATTCCCTAGCGGCACTTTCTGCCAAGCGTAGGGTTCCTTCTTTTCCGGCAGCAGCGGTGGTAATACGATGTAAGGATACGAAATCTCTCAGATAAACATGAAGCAATTGACTCAATATGTTAGATAATATATATACCTAATTACCTAAATAGAAATATTTCTCCTGACCGATAAGTCTATCGACCTAATTTAATTTACCTACTAGATCGATCGAAATACGCGCGCGATATCGAAACTGGCGATACCTGCGCCGCCAGTGTCGAAAAAGTGAAAGCGACATTTCTCTGTTATCTGTTTGTTACAGTATGTTAAATTGAATTGAGAGCGTTGACGTAGACGTATCTTAATAAAAAATTTTCACATTTGGACTTTGCGTCACAATATCTCCGCTCGTAGGGCACGTAGCGGAAAATATTATAGGAGATACCCCCCCAAGTCGACCCCAGCTATCGATCAAGCCTACTTAGAACTTGATCCGTTCACTCGTTATCGAGATCTCAACATCTTGGGTACTCGCAACCGTCGCGTCGCGTAAAAGAGTCACGGTCGGTCTCGCTCCGCGTGTACTTGGCACGAGACACTACCGTGTCTCTTGATTTTTTAAATATGCCATTTACTAAAGTACCTAACATTGTTGATGCCTCGCTTGGCGGTGCACGTATGCATTCCACTACGCATGACACTATGTTGACACTGTACATAGCTCCACCAATGATCTTTTGCCATCGATTGATTGTGCGGATGGATAAATCCTGATGCGAAGTTTTCTTTTTTCATAGATGAGTTAGATGCGAAGCTTTCTGCGTTTATTGAAAGTCAGCAACGTACCAACAAAGAACTAAGTGATAAACTCAGTCAATATAAATCGGCTTGCTGACACCGTTGGTCAGAATAGTCAGCGCATTGCCAAATTGGAGCGAGATGACGCTGATCTTATTCGCGAGATTCACGACTTGAAATCTGCTCAGTCATTTCAGGGATCTCATGGGGGAAATGAGTTAATCATTTCGGGTTTACCATTGCGTTATATGTTGCTCCATCCTGAGGCTTGCCAAGAATGTGCTAAAGGCATTGGACGTTCCTGACTTGTCTTGCATATTCTCGGTTGTCAGAACTGTTAAGAAGGCACTGTCGGCGACTTCCACTGTTGCTGCATCTTCCGGCTCAGTCGTTGTTACCTTGGCCTCGAGTGCCGTGCGCGATATGGTTATTTCAAAAAGCGGGCAAGGGTGTTCTCAAATGTAAGGATGTATGCGTTGGTAACTCAGATCGTTACATTTATGTAAACGAGTTGTTATCCAAGAGCACTTACGACATGTTACAACGGGCTAAGAGTGCTGCTAAAGAGAGGTCGTATAAGTATGTCTGGGTAAGGAATGGTCAAATATGTGTTAGGTCTTCTGATGGTCAACCGGTTATTCATATTGATTCCGACACTGATCTAGCAAAGCTTATCTGACTGGTCCGACCGGCTCGTCCTTGTTCTTTGATCGTTCGGCTTAATTAACATGCAATTCTTCTGGGATACGTTTTGCTGAACTCAACGCTTATTCCTTTCGTGGACATATAGACTTGCTTGCACGTGAAATTGGATAACATTGTTTCCGGTATAGAACTTCTAGTGCTTTCATTCCTTATTATTAGTTCGTAAATTGCGCTGCGCCTTAGTTCTTAGTTTTATATACACTATTTAGTTCTCTTTAGTAATACTGCTCCTTATCTTATTCTTTTTCACTGTACTTATTATTAGTTAAGTTGCGTTAGTTCTTAGTTTTTTACAGGGTATATTATAGAGATTGCTGCTGCTTGCCTTATGAGAGAGAGCATGCACATCATACTAACTTCTGACCGCTATATTTCGCTTTTGTTTATATATATCTTATTATATCTCTGCATCTTGTAACTGCTATATTATTGTAATTGCGATATTATTGTAACTGCTATATTACTTTTTTTGCCCTTTAGCCTTTGCTTGGGCATAATAAATTATATCTATCTATCTATCTATCTCTCTCTCTCTCTCTCTCTCTCTCTCTCTCTCTCTCTCTCTCTCTCTCTGTCTCTCTCTCTCGAATCCATTACCCTTTTTCTCGCGCCAGTAAAAACGGACCGTAATACACACATGGTACAAAAGCAATCGTATGTAATATAAATGCGTTAATGCGTACGCTACTTCGAAATCCGGATTTAGTCATTTACTGTATTAAATTATATTCGAGAAAATCATATGTGTACATTTCGTGCGATCGCACATTTTCAAAACGCAAATTTGACTCTTTCTCTTATGTAAAATTTGCACGTATTAATATTTTTTTAACTGACAAGGATTACCCGCGTCGGCGATAATGATGAATACGAAGAAACGGATTTTCATAATTTTTCAAGTTCTCTGGCACAAGTTGGCTTTTACTTTTTACCTCGTAGTGATAATTAGCCATTCTCCCCTGAGTGAGCAAGTCGAATGACTGAGGTGAGAAGAGATAGCCCGGTTAATTACTCCCGGGCGCATATAGCAGAGAGAAAGAGGAAGAGAGCAACAAGGCGGGGTGGATAGCAACGTTTTCGAATGTGCATTTATGAGATAATACCTTGCACAGGTGTATTGTACGGTAGATTATTAACGTGGAAATTTCGCTCTCGCGCATACCACTGCTCATTGCAGCCTATGTCTACAGGTGTATGAGAGGGCTTTCGAGACGACACCTCGGTGCTAATTAGCGCCACCAATTAGCGAACAGCAGACCGGTTCTCTCTTTCTATCCCTCTTTATGTCATACCTCTCTTCCTCCCTCGTCTCATCCTCGTTTATCGATCCGGCTACTCGCTACCAAACGGCTCGGCTTTTTTTAATCCGACGTTCATTTTCATTTTGTAGATTCTAAAGTCTGGTTGTCTCGTTAATGTCTCGACAAGAAAAATCAGAAAAAAAAGTTTAGTCTTTTGCCGATGATATGCTTTGTAATGCATAGTACTTCTATACATTAGAAAAAAGATATTATATTCCTAAATCCTCTAAAACATTCCATGTAATATATAACATATATAAATATAATATGTGAGGAACAACTTAGAAAAATTAACTATTGTGTATGGCGTAAAAACTACAAATATATAAACGATTATGCATGTTTGTCGTTGTAATCACTATTATTATATAAATATATAATTAACAAAATAAAAACGTACAATTATGTGGTTAATTTAATACTATTACGTATAGATTTACTTTTGCTCGACGAGTTTACTACTCTATTAATTAAACATGATGAATTTAATTAGTGCCAAGAGTGACAGTGATATTGCGCATAGAATTAGATATATAGAGCAAAATTATGGAAACCCACGCGAGATTCTTGGGATACATTTAAAATGTAATTTTCATAAAGCGTGCCTGGCATAATTATGCCATTAGGACCTCTTTGAAGCCGTTTAAAGTCATAATCACTCAACGAGACCGGTCCCCGGCTTCGCTTCTTCCCGGCTCGTTCCACCATCGCATCACCCCTGGAGTCCCTCTCATCCCCTATATCTTTCAGCCACCGTCAGTATCTATTCTTGGATGTGCAAACGGAGACAACTTTGGCAGGAATCTTTGCACGATAATAGGAGAAACGTAAATCATTGAACAATAGGCAACGGTCTTCCTTGCCTCAGCCCTTTATCTTGTCACTTATGCGCGAGAGCCGAGCACAAATACATGGCATAAATCAAACACAGAGGTACTATCATGGGTTGCCATCGGAAGAAAAGGCAGTCCAGGACAGTCGTAATTTTTTTTCTGTCCTTCACTACGATTGCGAAACCGACCTCGAAATTACGCGGACTCTGAAAGATTGAAAGATAACTATGAACGAAATTAGATTACAAAGAAAGATTTTATGAATAACGCTTTCCTTTTCATTGCTTGATAAAACGCAACAAAACTGTAAAAAAAACTTTTTTATTCTTTTAGTTTTAAAACAATTTATGACGTATATAATTTATATGATATTAGTTATAGATTATTGTCAGCAAGAAATTAAAAAATTATGTTATTGTAAGTTTGATCTTTATAGCCTATATCTTCTTATCTTTATAACTTATCATAACAACAATATTGAATTATTAATTTAGGATTAATCGCAAAGATAATCATTGAAAAAAATTATAGAATCACCAACTTTCGAAGGTCGAAGAAACTTGTACAAATATAAAATCAGTGGAACCAAAGGTGGAATCCAAAGGTTAATCAAGGCAAAGAATATATTACAGTCGCAATTGATTTTCAGCTGAGCAAATTTTTTATTTCCGAGGATTCGTATTTGCGAGTGTAGAAACGACCTGATCGTGAACCAACAGTGAATGGAGTAGACTTTGCATCTTTTTTGGTATGTAACGTAAAAAAAGATTCGCGAAAAGATGTTACGGATATGTGAAAACCGTGTTTCAATTACGTGCATAATTTATGACCCTCGTATTTTCTCTTTTTCATTCGCGACAAGCTTTCCGCAATATCAACACTAAACATCTCTTTTTTTTATCTAATAAAGTACCATAATGTCCTATAATCGTAAATAAACGCTTAATATTACATGGTGGTGTGTTGTTATGTATTAAAATATCATCGATAACAAAACTCGATTAATTAGCTTGACACAGAAGTAAAAGCTATTTTCTGGAAGAAAACCTTAAATAGATTATGTAGGCATAAGTAGCAAAGCATTTTCTACTAATAAGAGTAATAAGTATTTCTCAAGAAATTTCTTGATCGATAAGATATCATTATGTAAACTCGCAACGCTAATAATAGTGTAATTAACTAATACATTCATTTCGAGTGCTCAACAGCGCGGCTGCATTTACGTATGCTTAGTGGTAAACTAAATGTCCTTCGCATAACTTTACGATCATCGAGGATTGCGATGGATCACTGATGATGCACGCGCGTGAGTTACGGTTCGTTATGATTTCTCGCGGCATTTTCTGTGGGCAGAAATACATCGCGAGGATAATCAGTGGAAGAAAGGGTATGTGCGCGGCGCATGTGTACGGACGAGTAATAATAAGAGATCAGCACACCGCGGAGAATCGTATTCTGCCAGGAAGCTGCTAATGCCAATCGCCGACACGATCTACGAGTGCCAGCGGCATCATATATATCCTAACGATCTTTAAGATCTTATCGCATGTCTTGTATCACTATCACGGAGATGACGTCATTCATATATAGATATATGTCTGCAAGGAAAGAGAGAGAGAGAGAGAGAGAGAGAGAGAGAACGAAATAAATTCATGAAATAATTCCAAAAATAATCTTAAATGATAATTAACTAAATTTTTTAAACGTTTATTGTAAACAGTTAATTATACAATAAAAAATTGAATTATTTATTAATTAGTTAAATGCATGTTAAATTTTTTGAGAAAGTTCTAGATATTATTTTCAAAATAACATTTGGCTACATCAGTTAGAATCCAGTGTGCATCTCGACGTCAAGAAGAAATGTCCTTATGTTTAAAAAATAGCGTTATTAACTCTCGCTCGAGTTGTACCTCGTCTTCCTTCGTTGAAATCTGCATTCTTCTTTAGTTTGTACTACATCTTCCGTCTGTAATATCCATGATCGGACGTTCTTTGATCGCTTCGATAGTCTACGTCATTTTTAGGCCTCGTCAGGCTTGATCTCATTCCTTTTAGTTTATTTACAGAAAGCGCCTTCGTTCTCTAAACCACTCTAGCACATTACAGCATACACTGCCTTCCTCTTATTCCGGCTTACTTTAGCGTGGCATAGTGCATTTTGATGAACCCGCGGCTTACTTCGGTATAATCCAGCTTACCTTGTCTGACAAGGATGTACTCTAGTTCATTCTAGATTATTTTGTACCTTACAATGGCTCATTCTCTACTTCTTGGCATTCCCTCGCATATAAGAGAATGCGCGCGAAGAACGCAATGGGAATGCGAAAAATTGAACACGCTAACGATCATAATCATTATTAGCATTTGTATTACTTCCTACTCGAATGGAATTCCTAGCAAATAGTTATGTAATGAAGATGGCGAATCTTCAGCGAGATATACGAGATAATCAAGGATCATACGTGGTACTTTAAGCTTCATCTGATATCTCGCATTGTGTTGCCGGTTGCCGTACTCTCACGATAACCCCGATAGCGGAGTAGCGCCCCGAATACGAGGCATATCTATCGTTGATTTTTGCAGGAAGCGCGATCCATAATTCTGTGTAATAAAGATCTCGGGCTCTTATCTGATAGCTCGCGTCGCTGCTAAGAGACGGCCGTCTCTCTCTCTATCTCTCTCTTTCTCTCTCATCGTTCGCTTTTTGCGAAAGAAACGTTTCTGCCCTAGCACCGCTCATATAACGTTGCGTGCCACTCCGGTATCAAATACGTACGGTTTGAACACTGAAAGCTCACGGCAATCGCCAATGAGATCTCTGACAATCGGTGACTTCGCGCACGGCAATTCATTGCGGCTTATCTGATATTCCGCGCGGCCGCCGTACTTAGAGTACCGCGCGCCATTTTCCACGTGCGCGCGCGTTCCGCGTAGATAAACTCTCTTACGTTCCTCTTCCTCTTCGCGCTGCGCACGAAGGTATTTTCTCTTCGAATATATGCAGCGCGACATAAGTCCCGCGGCCATAAAATATATGTAGACGCTCGTTGTATTCTACAGTGGAGAGAACTCTCTCTCTCTCTTTCTGCTTTATAAATTATAAATTTTGAAATCCAGAATTATATATACTTTGCACGATGCGCAAAGCTTGTTGAACTAGAGAAAGAAATGCAATTCTTTTCACAAAAAGGCAATTAGCAAAAGATCACCGTAATCGTCGTATTCAAGTAAAAAATCGTTGTCTTATTGTTAGATGAGTGTATAATTTTTTATGTAAACTTATTTGTTTTTCCATAAATCGGAACATGTCAATGAAGATATAAAGTATTTAAATTATGAAAATATTGCAATTACAGATATATCTGCTCTAATAATTTATAAAATCATTTTTTTAAACATATTTAGATGTGATTTCAATTTAAGACCGCGCGTCGTTTTTTAGGATATAATGTATAAATAACTAGAGTCCTAGAAATATAATATATGCGCATGGATATGTAAATCCTTCATTTCTTAATGCGTGACATTGTGAAATAAAAACGATTGCCTAAACAACTCACAACTTGTCAGTGTTTTGCCGCGTGTCTGTCAAACATACCAGCGTACGAGCGCTTCGAGGAACACTTTGTGCAAGTTTCGCGCACAACGGGTGTTTATTGCATTACCCCACGTAGAAATTGCCTAACGGATAATTGCGAGATACGGCGACTTAACAGCGCGGTTATAAATAAATCCACGAGATATACGCGCGACAATTAGATCGTCGTTACGTATAGCTAGCGTAGGCCAGCTGTAGCAATTAGAAACGCACACCATCGCGCACCCCATTAAATCCCATTTTCGCAGTGATCTCTTTCGGTCTCGTAACCGACCGTAATGCTACGCGCACCGGCTAATTTACCCGGCAGGATATCCTGTCGATCGGCATCCGGTGGTCATTGGATCGACTGATCGGCCAATCTTCGGCAGAAATCAAATGACGAGGCGAAAGCTAACCAGCTAACCAACCAGCCATCAGCCAGCCAACCAGCTAGCCTCGATGCCATAAAACACGTCGTGCTAATTAACGATTAGCCATGACCAGGATTCCTGGTAGCTGGTATAACTAGTAACGAGACGCGACTCTCGTGTACGCCTCCTACATTGATTTGCGAATTACGCCGAGAATCAGTGCATGGTGATTAGAACGTCGATGAGATTAATGTCGGCGATCACACGGACCATAACTGTGAAGGGGCCGCCTGGATGATGCTCTTCCCTTTCCTCCGAACGCGCCGGCATGGCACTCGTAGACAATGCACGCTGTACCGTGAAATAGTTTATCGGCTCGAGACAAATTTTCACTTCGGTAAATTGAGCTATTAAAGAATCGGTATCCGCAAGAGTATAGTCAAACTCGGCGATCATGAATAAAATTAACAAATTTTCGTTACATCTTAGGTAATTTACAGCCTGACTTTTAATGCAAATAATCATTCGTCTACCTTGCACAAGCGACACTTGCGATGCGTTACCGCAATTAACGCCGCGATTCGTTACGCTCGCTCTTATGTGGCCGAGGAAAGGATTAGGTATGCGAGCGATCTTCGAAATGCATTTGCATCTTTATTAGAGTGTAATTAGTTTGCATCGTATTAATTACGTAAAGGCCCACTCCACGTCCCATTTTCCTTTTGCGCGCGACAGAATTCGCTCGTTATGCACACGACGCAAGACGTATTGAAGCTGGAGATCTGCCAATAATTATGACTCACCGTGCTATTCCATCGTAATTCATAAGCGGCATTCAATTAACGTTGCTCGAAGATTATAGGCCTCGGCGAGTCGTGTGTAAACCCCCTCTGGGCTGTTTCTTAACGGAGGCCGTACTGCCGTGATTTATCCGCCTAGGCGAAATTTCAAGCGGTCGCCCGTTACTCGCAAAAACGGCCATTAGCTAAGTATCACGCACGGGGCACGGACTGATAGATGTCTTTTAGATAATGAAGACGAAAGACGCGCTTTTTTTCTTGACACCACCGTAGTGGTATCGCGTGTGGTGTTTATGCTGTATAATTAAGCTGTTTGTATTCACGTAGGCGATAGGTGGGCGTGTAATAATCGGCCACTATCACCACGTACTTCACGGTATTGCGATGCAAACCAATTTTGTATCATTGAAAAGTGAATGTCGCTATTGTTTAACACTCGTGACTATAAATTACCCAACTGGCTAACTCGGCGCAGTATTTTTTTTTCGCACCGTAACTCTCCGAGCAGGTATGCCATAGAGTTCGGTGGCGATAGTGACGACAATGTTTAAACTTAACATATCATTATAATACATATTACGTGAATAAGTACGTGTAAATTACCTACGTTTAAGAATGAGCAATACCCGCGACTATTTTAGGCTGTGACGTAAAAAACGAGGAGGTGAAGTGGCTCGCGAAGCTCGCTTTTACGAATAACTTTCGATCGGCAAAACGATTTGATTTGTGATTATTAATGTATTTGTTATTAATACAATGTCTCAGATTAAAATACTAATAAACTGCATTGCACATAAATATAAATTGGCCTATTATAAACTGACTTTATGTATGTATAAGAATCTTCACAATCAAATTCATAAAATGCCGATTCTATGTTATGTTAAGATAGCTCACTTATAAGATATGAGATTGATGTGCAGATGAAATAGAAAAAAATGCAAGATCAACAAATATTAAATTTAATACGTAAACTCATTGCTAAAACAGTTAAAAATATCCACTACACCTGTTCAAAGTTGGTACGCATCGTAAAAGCGAACGTGCGTAGTGGCTAGTAGTCCTGTTTTGACAGATTATAATTTATCGCATGCTCGTAAAACTGATTCCATGAGCCCTTTTACCTCTTCTTCGTCCCGAGAGGTTGACTTTAATTCACCAACATACGCGGATGCGAATATACAAAACATGTACCCATCGACAACAAAAATAGCTACAAAATATCCCCTGTGAAAAAAATGTTTTAAAAGCATTGCTGAATGAGCATTAAATGGATATAAAGAAATTGCAACATTATAATTCTTTTAGTTGAATTGAAGCTAAACAAGATCGAAAGCGACTTGTTAAAAAAAACTGTATTTGTTTCAATTTTTAAAAAGTCGAATTGTCCAGCATGAGTTACATAACGAGCAAAAATAAGATTTCTTATCAGATATTATCTTTATTAAAATTACTAATATATATTGAGAGTTCGATTTTAGTTGTTAGATACTACGTGTTTCGTTTTTGCTTATATTTTTAAATTACACTTAACAATAAATAGAATTAATAAGAAAAGGGAAATTTCAGTTACTTGTACAAAATTGTCAAATTTTATTACCGCATTAAACGTGTTAATCTACATAATAAAAATATTTAGATAAAAATAAAATATTAATACCTAATTTATATTCAGCGTAAAAATAGATAGTATGTAATATAATTTTCCTCAAGTTGTAGAATGTATCATATATACATATTTTCTCTCTCCCGTCGACTATAAAATACCCAATATTAAAATACTTGAGAAACATTTCCTTTCTCTCTTGCAGAAAATATACAGCCATAGCAATCTGGCGTTGACAATAATAAATCCAATAAAATGACAATATTTCTTGCGGACGTAACTATAAATTGCACGGCAGCTTTCGATACCACGCGTGAGCCAGACGCCAGCATGCATCTGCCGTCAGGCTATATGTTTGGCTTCGACGCGGTATCAGAGCGCAGCCCAGAGCTAGAGCTTTGCGAGCTTTTACGACTTGTCCGTCACTGGGGGCCGGCGTTTTTAATGATATATCTGCGTTATGTGTGGCCTAAGCGGACAGACGTGGCGGCGGTCGTTCAGAGACGTACTAAATTTTTACGTTTCAATTATATGGTCCAGCGCAGAGCTCAAGTCCCTTAAGCCACCTGTCGGGACTTATCGCAGCACCTCTCGCGTGTGCATATAGTACAAACGAACGACGATCTAGAGTGCGAAGGCATTTTTCACGCCACGTTCCTCCTTCTCCCTGTTCTCGGTTCCTTCGTCTTCTTCTCCTTCTTCTTCTTCTTTCTCCTCCTCTCTCGCGCTACCACCATTTTTTTAAAAGAACGCCTGCGAGAAGCGGGCCCGACCGTAGTCTCGCCGGCGATGTAAATTTTTACGTTGTAATTATACAGCACGTACGTCTCTGGAATTCGTAAGGGCGCTGTCTCGACTTGAGATGGATGGTCTCGGTTTTTGCGCGCCAGCGGTGAACGACCAGGCACCGATGCGGCGTCTAGAGTGCGAACTAACAACTCCACCGCGGACGAAGCCTCGTGCATGCATGTCCGCGAAAAATTTCAGCCGACGTAACGGTGCTCACATTTGGGTCGACGCGCGCACATAAACTCCATACCGAGCGTCATCAGATGTAAAGTTTGCTTGTTTGTGCCGCAGCCGAAGAGAAATGACATGTAATTTCGTTGTTTTCGTAGTCAAGGGAAAACATTCCTATCAAACGTCCAGAATAACTCTTATTGGACGCAAGTAAATGCTAATAATGCATGACCAATTTCTTACTTTTTTCATTAATCATTTGTCAGAACTTAATATATTTATAAAAATTTAATGAATATAATTATGTCTTTAATTTTCGAAGATCAATTAGATTATCGCGTTCAATTGAGATCGATGGTTTTTACATCAACGACAGGCGCCAGTCTACGAAGATTACGCTCATGTGAGTGAAACATACAGGAAGACAGAGCACATGGGGTTCAAGTTGTAAGGTCATGCGTTTTACGAGCTCAAAGCACAGCACTTAAATTTTATCGTATCACAGAGTGCGAGAGAGAGAGAGAGAGAGAGAGACGCGCGCGATAATCAGGATATATCGAAGGTAAGCGATTAAATTTTTCTAAACGCTGGTGGTCCTACGCCTGCGAGGTAACACTTTCACGAGGCAGGCGCTGGTTTTTTCGGATTTCCAAGAGATAGTTTCTCCGGCGACGACGGATATTTACGGGCGTTTAGAAATCCTGGGTGTGGTTCACCGCACGTATAAACAGTGCGACTAGGCCCGGGACAAGCGACCCGCACTGTAAAATACGTCGGATATTGCTCACTATATATAGCGAAGTATTGAAATTGGCTTTGTGTCGGTGTGCCAGAACCAAGCGTCATCGTAAAAGTATAGCGTGCAGAGTTAAATAACATTCAAGTATACTTGTATTCGAATTATTTACATAATTATCATATATTACACTACGTACTTGAATTACACTTTATATCTTGTATGCTATTTTCAAACTGTAATTTTCGTAATATAGCATATTTTCTAAATTAACATTTTTGAACGTCGTAAATCGTAAAATGTTTCAGAATATAAATAAATGTGTAATAAAACATTCTTACAACGTCGAAGCGGTTATTGTGTGTACATTATTGCATAAATAACATTTATGACTTTTATTATGGAAAAGCTGTTAGCGAGAAAGGGTCAATCCTCTAGACCATAACTAATAATTTATATTTAGTACCTAACACCTGTGGATACTGCATAGATTTGTTTACGACAAGCTACTCAGCATGAAATTATGTTTTATTACCACAATATGTCATCGCCATAACAAAATATCAGCTAACCAATTATTACCTTTCGTAAAAAGTATATAAAGATAATTTTAGTATTCCTGTATTTATTCTATTAATATTCAATTTTATTATTCATTAATAACAAAATATTTTTTATATTAAAGGTATGGATACACATTTTGTTGCAAAATGTTGAAAGTGTCATAATTAAAACGCATAGTTTAGATTCGCTTGAAAAAGCCTATATAACGACAATCGTTAGATCGATCGTTTTATATCAATTCGTATTATCAAATAACAATGAATCGTTATTGCTTCTCATGAAATTCAATAACTTTTAATTAATGTTTCGATAAGTGAATGTATGCAGCTTCCCTAACAAGAAGAGTCTTAGTATTCCGTAAACGAGGAGAAAGTTGGCTACGAGGACGAACCGGTAAAGTCAAAAGGATCAATGAGCCACATTGCATATTGAATATCTAGATGTATCGAATATATAGATTCCAGATGCGCGATTGTTTCTCGAATCATAATACGAGATACGACTCATGATTATAGTGCAGATATTAAGATCCGCATCCGGTATTGGAAATATCATGTAACCCCCAAAGAAAGTACGATGCTACATGTCCGCGTTCTCATCGTGCGCGGACGCAATTTACATTTCGTCAACGCAGGCTATCGTTAGGCAGATGCGAGCACAAATTGGACACTCCGTGTCCCCTTCATACGGATCACCTGCTACCTACGTGCAATTACGGCCGATTTCATCGGACCTTGAAAAGTGTCGCGCGATCATGGCAATACGTATGCTGTACACGTGTAGCGTGTAGATCGCGATCGGCGATCGCAGATCTCATATCCAGATGTTATCCAAAACTTGCGCCTGCGGTGAAATATTCAACAATCGAGATCATATCAATCGGGCTAATCGATATTGTATTGAAAAGACGCGTATATGAAACACTTATTCGGATCACACGGTGAGTTCGAACACTTCTGTCTAAATATAAATTTCTATTATGTTCTGATAATGATACATGATGCGTGCGATATTATGATTTACGATATTTAATTAAAACTAACATTAAACTTGCGTTGAACAAAATATAATCAGTTGCTCATAAAGTAAACAAACAAAAATTGCATATATTTAAATTTTCAAATTTAGATCATAATGACAGATTGTATCAGCAAGTGTATAATAGTTTGATAAAAGACAGCATATCAATCCACAGAAATTAATTTGACGTCACTGAATGAACGATAAGTATATTGACGTAGTAAAAGTTACTTTTACTCGTTTATGTCGTACAGTATATTTTTAACTCTAATAGGATTTAACTCTATCTTTCGTGAGAGACTCGGCGCGCGTGTGTTCACGCAGCATGTGATGAAAATTATTTAACGGAAACGTCACGTCGCGTTGCAACAGTTAAGCGCCCATATAAATTTCTTTTTACGACCGATTAGCATTTTAGAATGAGCAAAGGTGTCGGAGAGGCACTGCAATTCACCACAAATTTCGTCATCAATGCTGATTAACATAAGAGAGGCTCGGTGGTTGTGTGCGCACGTGAATATCCGATTTATTAATATCAACGATCTCCGAGGTAATTCTAAAAGCGGATACTTAAAAAGTACCGATAATGGCCAATCGGACGGTAAGTAAAATCGCCACGTAAAATAATAATTTACGATATCCAAATATCCATTGATAATACCGCTTGATATATTAAAAAAAAAGTGTGATGGACTTTCTTCCATATTTACGAGCACGTTAACAAGATAAAAAAACGCTTAAAGTAGCCATTTAATCATTTGTTTAAAATAAGTTACAAAATAATCTACCATAATAACGTCACATTATAAATTTCCACACAAAGTTATGGATATAAAAATATATTGTTCAGTGTTCTTACATTCTTTTTACGAACTTTACATGTTTAAAATCTCTAGAACTGTTTACTCATGGCTATCCTCATTATAATTAATTATTGCTGCGTGATAGAAATTTTATATTTCTTAATAATATAACGCGAAACGCCTACTTCTGAGTTACGTTATTATAAGTCGGAAGACGTCATTCAAGTTTCATCTCATGGTTTTATAATTAACGCTCTACGAGCACTACTTTGGTAGTTCATTCTTAATTCATTCGTAAACACTTAAGAATGCGTCAAGTGCGCCGCTTCTACATGGCCATTAACTTGGAAGACACTTCATACCGATATCTTTGCTCGCTAGTTGCTTCTGACAATATAAATATCTATAGAAGAAATGAAAGTGGAAACTAAAATAAAATCAAATAAAAGACAGAGAAATATAATACATATATATTTAAAATATAGTTTTTAATGTACTATACGTATGTTATATTACCAAAAACTATATTTTAAGATAACATGATTATAGATAATAATATTATTATATTAAAGAAATGAAGCAACTTCTCTCTCTCGTATACACACAATTAATAATTCGAATTCAACAAACAATTCGAAACAATACGAATTTGGCTTTTTGACATCAAAATAAATATTACTTGTATCCTATATGTTCGGAGTTAATATTGTCGTGTATGTAATTAAAGTGAAATTAAGATCACTGAGGACTGTCGCGACATGTACTACCTTTGTAGCTGCAAGATGCAACATCCTCGAGGACGATAAGTGGATTCTAAAGTGGCTGCCTGGAATTAGTCTCCTTCGTCTCCTAGGTGCAGGATACGAACGTTTCATCTATGGGCATATAAGTATACAACCAGGCAACAATGGTGGATTCCAAGTGGCTCTTGAAGCGACTCTAATAATTTATATGCTTAAAAGGCCCTGACTGCCTACGTGAAACGTTGATGCCATGAGACAAGGGGGGCTATGCGAAGAGCGAGTCGTGCTCAAGGGTAGCTCGGCTCCGAGATCCGTAGACAAGTACCCTTCAGCAAGGAGAATTGCTGTTGCTGCTGCTGTTCCTGGCGCCTAGGCTCCTGTCTTCTATCGTCGAACGAATCAAGCAATAATCTACTTATGATCAGATATATTCCGTTTTCTTCCGACCTTCCTTCTATCTTTCGTCATGCTCGAGGTACGTAATTTCGGGAAATCGATAAATCTACATCGACACGCCACTATTTCTAGATTTCTAGATATATTGTATGTTAAAATATCGCAGCTAAACACAGGCATATCTTCTAAATCATTATTTTACTGAGAATTATATTTTTCCCCTTTGAGAAAAATGATGATACATATACAAATTCAGAATACTAGCGAGAATGCAGTGCAAATCTTGATAAATCTTGAACAACTTGACCGAGGATACATGGGAGCGCCAAGTATGTGCTAAGATTGTTACTGCCAGGCCAGTAACTACATCGAGATAATCAGCAACGTAGTATTAAGGAACCGGTAGTTTTGTACGAATGAAATGCATGGATCTGTAGAAATTATAATTTAATTAACTGACGCACGCGAGTACGGCAAGAATATGTTCACTTGGACGAGCGTTTTAGTTTCAGAATCGATATCTATCACTGCATATCATATCACATATCGCATGTTCCAATTTAATTCAAGTGAATACATTTTAGATAAACTGATTCAATCTGCAACGAATTTCACGCTCTTTGCTGTGTTGATAGCTGCGCTAAAGGTATATCGCTGGCGAGTATAGATCGCGAAGGGATAAGTCGGGATGTGTTATGCTAATCAAATTATTTGGCGGAGCAACCGACGCTCATTTAAACTGTACTTTAGTCGTTGGAACAATAATAATGTTCATCACACGGAGCGTATAGCGCACGAGAGGCACGATGAGTCGTCACGAATTCATAAGTTCCTCCACGGATGGCCCAACAACTTGTAACTTCAACACACCGACTCGTGTAAAACGATTTGACGCATTAGAGAAGCACAAAAACGTTTCCTCACCCACGCAGCAATTTACGTCTTACGACTCGTATTATGTGCGCTGCAGTCAAATCTTCCCTCGTAAGACAAAAACCGGCTGGCGCTCATGAAGCGCTCCTCTCGTTACATGGAACAATCTTCTCGGCACGTACGTTATAACGTGATGTTTTGCACGCGGTCTAAATTACATCGGAATTTCTCTCTCAGATCCGCAAGAACGTAGAATCAACGAATAGATGTGCAAAGTAATTTTTGTAAAGAAAAAAATTATTATATAATGATGATGCGCCTAAATATACGAACATTCGCGATTTTTTCCGCAAAATTTTTCGAGTATTATTAACATGCAATAACAAACTGCTTTATAAATATATAATTTATTTATTTTTAACGTCAAGTAATTTACATGGAAATTACATATTGTGCAGTTTTCAATCGTGATTAACAGTACTTTATTGATAATAAGATCAAATTTTGTTGAATATTGAGTTAAATAAAATCTTTATTAATGTATCATAATTAAAGTGTAAATACATATTTATAGATTAGTCTACTTCTTTCATGTGTATGATGCAGGATGGATGCGTCTGAATCGCGCGGCACTTGCCAGTTGAGAACCACTGAGCTACGAGCAATGACCCATTGGAGAACACGACGAAAACATCGGGTTTCCAGCGAGTGGATTAATAATCGGACGGCGCTGGTTCGCTCGAAATATTGCCTGGGCACCCTTCCTTTGCCCTTCGACCCCCTACGTCTCATTTTTTTTATCATACCATGAACCATTTGTCTTAATACAGTTTCATCTCGTTGCACACATCACGCCGGTAAAACGTAGTTTGGCATATTTGCTAAAACTGTAGAGCCACATAGCGATTTCCTAAACAAGATATATTCGTACGAAACAATATTTCTTTAGAGATTCGGTACTTTTTCCAACTATAATATTAAAAAAAAAAAGATGTTATTTTACTAATATTTATATATCTCAATCATGTGTAGTCTTAAATAATAATAGCTCTTTCTCTTACAAAAGTATTGCTAAAAATAGCTTTTTTGAAAGCCCTAAATTACAATATTTTCTTCTCATAGAAAGTTAACTCCCCGTGTATTTTTATTGATCTCTTTTTTTTTTATTTTGCCTTTCGTAAGCAAATCACTGTGAAACACAATTCACAAATATTCATGCGCAATAAAAGAGTATATGCATGTGCCGGGGTGATAGGGGCTATTGACCAATAATATCAAAAACCGACGAAAAAGCGGTCTACAAACAAAAACCGCGAATGAAATTCCACACGTTCGACCGGGAGCACAAATTTCGCAATTCACCGACGAAACAAAATCGTTCTCCGGGTTTCATATAGCCCGTAATCGTTTTTGACCTCTTTTCATATTCGTTACGTCGCCATCGATTTCGCGAATTCCGGCGATTTCGCGTCCAACGCGCCATTCACGCCGCGGAGAGTGCCGCTCGCCGGCTGTATGTAGCGGGGGAATTTAATTCGAACCGCTCTCCGAGGGGGGGTTATATAAGCAAACAGAGAATGGTTGTTATTGTTTGAACGGGATGGCCGGGATGGCCGGGACAGCTGTGAGCGCCGCATATATACGCGCGCCGTGCCCGTGACTGACTCCAGAGACCGTATTTCTGGAGCAAAAAACTCGGGAGGCCCCGGGTCCCGCGCTCCGGAGAAGCCGCATACTTGGTCCGAAGGCGAGTTTCTTAACCCTGCCGGCAGTGTGATGTGGCTCTCTGCTAAGACTCGCGCATCAGCCGGGCCGGGAGCGGTCCGGCGCGGCACAATGACAGCTTTCAGCGAAATGACTCACGGCGATTCTTGAGGGAAGAGACAGGGTGATCGCGTTGATCTCTCGCATCAATTGCTTCGCAACACATCGTTTTATTCTGTTCGCGGTAACGTAAATTGATTATGATAGAGCGTCTATCAGTAGTTCAGCTTGACACGGCTCCTCACTCGTTTGACAAGATGGAAATGACAATCTAAAATTAACAACTTTATTCGCGATTAAATGAACGCTTCTCTGCCATGGTTGTCGTGAAATTCAGTTATCAGATATAATGTGGTGAGACATTAATTGCGAATCTAACGCTATACACAACGTATACTACAATTATACACAATTCTATGGTTGTGAATTTGCATTCTCTCTCTCTCACTCTCTCTGACGAAGAAATGAGAGGGGTCATTGTTGAACCACGCCGAGTCTCGTCGAGTTTCATTTCATTCAACACGAATGCTATTAATTAACGGTAGAAGTGAGGTACTAGTCATTTGCATGCAAATCTACTTCTTGTGATACACGTATACTATTATTACACTTCCGTTCACATCTCTTCTTGCTGGGATTTTATTTTTTTTAGTTTCGATATATATGTATTGACAGACTGTAATTGTATATCATATTAATTAAAGTAAAGATCGCTATTATGCATCTCGAGTGAATGTATTATATAAATTGTCTATAAATTTCACACTGTGCCTTGATTACTTCCATAATTTATTGTTAATGAATTGTTATCAGCAAAAAATCGAAAACAATTTACAAAAGTATTAAATGAGATTCATACGTATGTGTAATAGAATGAATTACGTTTTAAATTAAGCAAAATACTTAAGCATAATTCATAATAAACAGTCTAATAAATACAGTCATCGATTATTATATTCGAGTATCAATAATATGTACATATGTAATAAAATTGTGATCTAAGTTCTCTGCATATGATTTCATTTTCAATTAAAATTTTCTTTGAGATTTAAGAAATACCATCTAATACAATCATCAAAAAGCTACGTATAAGTGTCTGCAATTCTTCACAGAAGTCGATGTACGCGGACAATATCTAGTTATACGCACAGCGGGAAATATTCGAGACTTTCAGCATCGTGCACGTATGTCGTTCGAGAGATTAATCAGCCGCAAGATCGCAGCGTGCGTTATACTCATTTACGGCTAACACGACTAGCAATCGGCGAGATTAATGAGAAAGAGAGAAAGAGAGAGAGCATGCGCGTGTAAATGATAAGTTAACACCGTGGACGTGTTATTAAACGTCAATCTACACAGCTTCCTCTTTTCCGATAATTTCAGTGCATATACTCTGCAATTATTATTTCAAAGACTGAAAGTAATAAGATAATTAATATGTATAAAGTATTATTGTATTGCCATAAATATATGATTTTATTACACGTAATATAACAAAAAATATGTGCAATAATACATTGCATTATAATAATGAGAAAATGCCTATATTCTCCTGCTTAACATAGGTATTTTTCTCAATTGTAATTATTTCTTAATATTAATTATTTTTTCTTTAACAACAAATATTTTATGCAATTTTTTATTAATACATACGCGATAATTTGCATGCGAAAATGTAATACGCATGCAGAGAAAGGCATATTGTGGAACAAATGACAATTTTAAAATATTTCAACTTTAAATGCGTTCTCATCTCCAGAGAGGGGGCGGGGGAAAAGCAGGCTGCCATTCGCGGAAGGGTTAAATATTAATGTTCTCACCCATTATTGTACCGAGAATGGAGATTTTATTATTATTATTCACCAGCGTACCATTTCACCGCCGCGTTCCGCATTACGCTCGATTGATTTAACATTGGAACTGCACAATGCGATCGCGTTGCAAGGATGCACGCAAAAAACACGTCACAAAAAGCGGTACGTAAAGAAAAGGGCGCCTCCGCGAAATCTGCATATCATGGGCACGACTGTTTCGGATTAAAAAGTACCGCGCTTTTTGTCGCTTTTTTTTTTCATCGTCGGCGTTATTATTATTTTCAATCTCTCCGACTATATCAGGGGGTAAGCATATGTACAACGCGCGCGAGTGTAGTACCCCTCCCTTTCCTCGCTCATCGTGCTCATAGAAAGGGTGCGACGACCATCGCTACCGTGGTCGTCGAGAACGAGAGAAGAGAAAAAATATGTACGTACGGCGCGGCGCGGCGGCGGTGGTATATATCGAAGCCTTTCGTTCTCCGAGCGCGCCTGAATGCAAAGCTCGAATCCGACGGATGTTCTACGTGCGTGTGCACATTTTTTTACCCTCTTCTTCGGAGAGGCCTCCCTCAAAACTTTTTTTCTCGATTCTATCTCGCGGCTACCGCGTGACAGGATTGTTGAAATGGCCCGAGCATTGTTCCGCGTCTCGTGTCGCAAGGACGAGGGTGCCGGCTGTGACGGAGCCTACTGTCCGATTCCGACATGTGGCAAATGAAAAGAACCGAGCAACGGAGAACGAAAAACGAATCGATTTTCGTGCGAGAGCCGCATTGTCTTCGTGCAGAACCCTTCAATAATGCGAGTGCTCGCGCGTGTCGAACGCATATTAATATGAATGCTTATGAGATATTTTTGTAATATTTTTTCTTTAATTACCGCTTAATAGAAAGCAAAAATGTATATTATATAAAATTTACATGACATAATTTATATTCACATTTATATTAATTATACTATTAAAGATTTCGTTGTCATTAACATGTGACATACTCGAAAAAGCTCAGTTTATTCTAATAAATACTTTACTTTGAAATTAAAAATGGACTATAGTATTTAAATAATTACACATTTTTCTTAGCTGCACAAGCATTCTGAGAAGTTTGATTAAGTCCACTTTCATAAAAATTTTATGTTAACTAATTGTAAGTTTCAAAATAAAACACTGCTAAAAATATACGTCTAAATAAAATAAATTTTATAATGTATGCGTGCAATTTTAAAAGTAACCTAATAATTCATAAAAGCATTTTAACTTTTAATAATGTTTAATTAATTTAACGTATCGATCAGTATTAAAAAGATAATTTTTTGATAATTATTCTCTCTTCTGATTTGCCTCTGGTATAATGGATATGAAGTCTAATGAAGTTCTTCTGGGATAGTTTATATAAGTTCTCGCTGTGTGTTGCATGCAAGTTGCTTCATCTTCCTAGCGCTCTGTGTTCCCTAGCGAGTCTTTACAACCATTGATCGTTTATGCGAACATATAGCCTGGAGCCCCTTCGATGACTGAGTGTCCTATATCCCATAATCGAATAAAATTCATGTTATGATCCGCGGAGCGCGGCGGCGCGAAAGTCTTCGCGATTACGCCGTCGAGGCGTATATCTCACATGCGAAGTCTCGCGCGTTCTTACGTACAGAGCGAGATAAACGCGGAGGTGATTTCATTCCGTTCCGAGTGCGGAGCGCCGATAAAAGGCCTTCCTCTTGCCTGCAGGTGCCGAGGGATAATAAGCACCGCCAGTCTTGCGCGGGGGATATACCTCACACGCCTGGAAGAGAAAGATTTTTTCGCGCTTTGCTGACCGGCGCGGCGCGGCGATCCCCGACTTTCTCTTTCCAACCTGCACGACAACCGAAACGCGGGTTTTGCGGTATACTTAAATGCGTGACGTTATTTTTTCCAATTTCTTCGCAGTGCCGCGCCGTGCATCTCGTGCGCGATTTTCAGCGCCGCGCGTTAACCCTCTTCATTCGACGTACGAGGCATCGAGAAGCGGAATAATATCACGCGATTTTCAGGCCGCGTATATGTATGTACATGAGCCGCGGGCATGATTTCTGACGAATTATATACCGAACAGTTCCCTCGTGAACGTGACATTCACGTCCCGATCGTTTAAGGTGAGAACGTGAGCGGCGAGAAGAATCCACTCGACAATCTCCGAATCGAGAATCTCCATCGCGCCTACGGAAAAGAAGAAAGAGGAAGAGGAGAGAAAATATAAGGCGATCGAGAAGTATCGGCAAGCTCGAACGAGAAGGTACATACGTCGTATCTCATATACGAAGGACCTCGTACGCGTATCGAGGCGAGGGCGAGGCAGAAAAGTCCGCGCGTTCGCGTATTTTCTTCCTAATCGTGTACACGGCCACTTTGCACGAGAATACGCTCATCACGGGACGCGCGGATTTTTGCAATGGTTTATGTCTGGACGAGCGATGCCGCGTATATTTATATACCGTGGCCGATGTATATTTATATGCAGGACCAGGGGCGTAACGTATATTCCCGGAAAAGCCGCTTCATGGAAGCCCAATGACCGCTCCGTTCTCGAGGAGTATACGAGAGCGAGAGATGTTATTCCGCATTTCCTCACTGAGCGCTGAGCGGTACTACGCGACGACGTCGGAATTATGACTTTGTATAATCGCGTGCGAGTCCGCTAAATAGTCCGGGCGAAATGTCCCGCCGCGCCGTAAATCTGAACGATCGTTAATTCGGATACGTTATTGCCGTGGCAGCGCTCGTTCGCATCTTGCGACAGTATCAGACGCAATAATCCGGGCATCGTCAATATTTTATTGCGGTAAATACGTTATGACGTTTATCGCTCCGCCAAGTGCTCCGAAACGCGTGTGCGCCGCAATGGCGTATAGAGAAATTTCGACAATTAGACGCTGGAAGATTCGTCGTCGGAGGGATTTCGGATACGTGTGCTATAGCGACGGAATGAGAACATCCTGGAAACAGACAAGAAATATCCATTCTTGATTCGAGATGGTTTTAATTTATACTTCGCAGATGTACCTTGCGGTATTAACATTCTTGTGGCGCACGATCGTCAACATGCACCAAAATGGATCTTCTAAGTTCTTTCAATTGCTTGTTTTCGCCGCAATGAAGAGTCTTCCACGATGTTGAAATGCCAGAATTAGAAATTTTCAAGATGACATGCGTAAATGGACACATTAAGAGGCGCAATTTCATGCGTGCGTTCAATGTATTTGACAGCTCCGCGCATTCACAACGGGCACAAGGCTGGATGGCGATGGCGGCGCGAGTATGCGAGGCGAGAGAGTATCCGCGAGAGAGTTGTGTAGATAATGATGACGAAACAGGATCACAAGTGCCGCTTTGCATAGGTATACGAAATGGAAAAACATCATATCGTGCCGTGCGTAAATCACCGGCGAGGTAAATAAAGCCGTACGGTTATTTTGCTTCGTAAATCCATCGTCAACATACTTTCTTGAACCTTAAGAAACTCCTTTTGTTCAGTTATGCATAAAAAGTATGCGTTAAAAGGCAGCTGGCTTGCTGGCGCGGGAATCATGAATCTTATTACTGCGTTTAGCTGCCATTAAATGCCACTCACATGCGTTCTTTAATAATTAATGCATAAAATATAGACGTGATTGTGTGGATTAATTAAAAAACGTTTTCTCCGCGTATGCATTGTCGAAATTCAGGCCGACTCTTCTTGCGTGAACTTTCAGATAAAAAATTATTCATATTCTCAATAATTATAATATATCATATTAAACCTAGAATCCTAAATGCGCAAAACTTAATAAATATTCTACACATAGATCAACTTTACCCAGCAAATTATTATTTGCTCATAAGTTTATTTAGTGAATAACTCTATTTTACTATTTCAAAATGTTTTATTATAAAATAAAACATTTTAAATCAAAATGAAAAGACAGAATCATATTGTATTATATTATATTAATATTATATTAGAATATTAGATTATATAAAATTATATTGTATCGGTAGAACACTCACTCACGTTTTTGGACAAAGTTCTTAGTTTTCAACTAAGTTTAAAATTTTAAAAAGTAGAAAAAAGATAATTCTATATAAGAAAATATTAAAAGTAAAATTTCGAACAAAAACCTTAACCCTTAAATGCCACACCTCTCAAGAATCTCGTAAATGACACATGGGGTCTAAAAGACCCCAGCATGAAAAATGTCTCCTTACTTATTGATTTTTTGATATTTAGTTATGAAAATTATTTTCAATGTTGTTCAAGGCTTAGAAAAGAGAATAAAATGCTTATATTGTTAACATTTCAATTTCAACATAGTATAAAAAATTAAGATCGCCAACAGTTAAAATATTGGCTCCAAAATCAAAAAAATAATAAATAATAAATAAATAAATATGAGCTCCATTTTTGGAGGGAACATTTGAAAATATATCATTCTAAAGGGTCTGGGGTCCGCTGGACCCCGGGGGGCATTTAAGGGTTAAGCATATGAGTAAAATTTACCCAAACGAAATTTTACTGTTTTTTTTTTTTCAAGAACGCTTAGGTGACAAAGCAGCTAAGTCATGCCTTCCAATAGAGAGACTAATAAACTAATTTTAGGCCTAGTGCTGCTAACGCGAGTTAGTGTAGTGCTGCTAACATATTTTAAGAAATACGTTTAAGACGATAACGTTTGAAAAGTTGGTCCGGGTATAAATACCCATGTTTAGAGTTCCAGGGTTAAGGGAGGTTTATCAATTATCGATTATCAATATTTTCATATACATATCTTTACAAATAGAATTGCACATTATTTTACAGACGCGCGTTTTTTTCCAGGTGGAGGGCATTCAATATCTGGCATTCAATAACGACTGATACTTGCATTCGCACAGTCGCGAATCGGCGAGGCACATCGGCCGGTGCGACGCGATACAGCGCGGTGTAATAACTGCGAAAACGAGGGCACGGCGGTACCGATTACGCCCGAAATTGCCTGCAAACATTTAATATCGGTCGCGTCGGCAACGATCGCGGTGAAAGCACGTCAACCGGCGGCTTACGAAAATTGACGATCCTGATGGAAGCGACAGTGACAGGATCGACGCGCAACGCCCGGTAACGCTGATCCCCCGGGCCCGGGCCGCGTACACACGCTCGAAACACACAAGGCTGTGTGGCTGTAGCGCGATGTTATACCTACACGGGCGTACGTATACACGGGCAGGAACGAGAGGAGGATGAAGGGGGCAGAGGAGGGGCAAGGGGGGCAACGCGGCGTAATCACCGATGATTGCCCTTTATTACGCCACGGTCAAAGCACGGCCCGGAATCCGGTCCACTCGGCTGGCTCACAAGGAACGATGATTCGCCGGCGGTCCGCGATGCGCTGGACCGCGCGCTGCCGCGGACGAGAGTACGAGAGCCGTGTGTGTGCGGGGTGCGCCCACGAGGGCGAGAGCGAGACGTACGCCTCGCCGAAATCGGCCGGGGACACGCGAACCACTCGTTCAGCCCGCGATTACGCGGTCAATCGCTTCGAGGAAGCGGGCATTTCTCGAGGCGCGAGGTAAACGACTGCCTCGTTATGCCGCCGGAAATGGCGGATAATTAGTCCGGTAATGAAGCGTGTCAATACTGTCAATGTATGCGATCGTTGTCGGGTGTGTTTTCGATCCGCGGCTTTTCACTCCGCGCTATCATGCGGATCATTGGGATCGTGTTCTTCCGATATGACGATTACGCAGCATATAACTTTATCTACCTTCACTAACGTTGTGTTTGGAAAATGGATGTATAGATACAAGCATATTATTTTTTATTATTTTAAATTAGAGAAATATGAAAGTTCTAATTTTCAATTGGAGTAGCAGAATGTGCGTGTGGGACACAAACAGTAGTGTGTGTCTTCTTTTTCATCATCTTCCATTTGCTCCCCTATGAGATTTGGTATCAGTATATGTCTTCAGAAAAACATAAATAACGTAAAGGCGTGATTCTTCGTGATGCGAACACTCGTGAATTAAGATGGGTCGAGAGAGCTTGCGAGTTTTACGGACGTACGTGCTACGCGATTTCGTCGGGCTAAACTGCCTGATGCCCGACGAAATCGACGCAATGCACGCAAATGCCTCATCGAGAGCCTCGGGTCATGCGTTCCTGCAAATCGCATCAGGAAACACGAAATTCATCGTTCTACCGAAGCAGTATGAATTGCATCGTGTTTCGACTGCCAAATACCATAGAACTTCCGAAAATTTTCAATATGTACGCGTACATTGACGAAATCTTATAGAATTAATATAATTAAGATCGAACGCATTTCATGAACAAAAACAAAATAAAATTTGCTTTAAAATGTAACGAATATTTAAAAAATTAATGTTTCTTTGTATCACAATCAAGATATTATATAAGAGGGCTTGGAGGAAAATAAAACTGGAAAAAGATCTGGAAACAGATCTCAAACTTTGATTCCGTCGACTGACAGTACATCGTTCAATCTTATTTGCACGCTAACTGAATTCTCTATGAGCGAAAATCGCGTTTCACGTAAGAATATCAATGATACTTGTACGCTTTGAAACATGAGCGACGACAATCCACGCTCCTACAACCTCTCGTTGTCAGAATGAATCATTCGCGTGAGGAGACGGGGGCGGAAAATGGCTGAAGTTATGGCAACGATATCACGGTCCTTGCACGAAAACGGCCTGGAAACTTGCCAGCCAAGTCCATCTGTGTACGATTTCACTTGTTGCAATGGTGCCATCGGGAAGCATATCCACGCATATACGCGCGCTTAACTCGGCAGCGCATCTCCGATTCGCATGCTATTCATTTTCGAGCCTTATTGCGGATACGTCAGAGCAAGAGTCGAGCAATTATTCTGTCATTTGCAACCAGAAAAATTCAGATTTAATTTTGATTTTAATTATATAAGTTTGAATTCGTTTAAAGTTTAGTTTAGCTACATTTTTTTCCTCGTATATATAGAAAGAAATATTTATTTTATTTTCCATCAAAGGTAAATTAAAAGGAAGTTTCGTTAATTGATATATAAATCGATCAATATTTCGACAATTTTATGTAGCTGACAATCACTTTTAAATAATCTGTAGTAGATGTGTGCTAGATAATGTGTACTATATACACTTTAAAATATCCTGATATTAACTTCATCAGAAAATTTAAAGATTTTTAAGACTATTCTAAAATATTTGAAGACTAATTACCATGTCACATTCGCGATATATAAAGTAATTTTATTTAAATTTGTAAGTTTCTTATTCCTAAAGCATAATACTTTCAATATTTTCCATCATTGAAACATCAAATTTGAGAAAATTAAAAATTTGCATAACTCCCATGAAACATAATATTAACAATTAGATGATGCGCAATTAATTATATACATTTAGGATCGTGATTATCTCGACACAAATAACATCTTGAAAGACAGATACGGCGATAGAGAAAGAGACAGGGAACTGGTGGTTTATGGTTATAACGATCGGAGATCAAAGAGGAACAGTATTCTGTTATCGGGATTACTTTATCAATCGCTCGGCTGCATGAGACGGGAATGTGCCGGATGTGGACAGGAGCTTCGGTAACGAAGGAGCGAAGAGAGCCTGCGTTTCTGGCCGGTGCGGAATATAATCGAAAGAGGAAGAGTCGCCGAGGAAGTCGGATAAAGGGAGCGAGAGGAGAGGAGCGTATTCTGAGAGGGAGGAGGATTGAGGGCGAGGAAGAGAACAGAGACGGACGGTGAGGCATGCCTAGCCCGCCTTGTGCTCGCTACTCTCCTGAGTCAGGTTCAACGACACGCCTCGCCTTCTTCGTAGTAAACAACCTGGCGTAGACTCGCCCGTTGCCTTCTAGCACGAGCACAGTGGTTCCCAAACAATCTTCTCTGGTAAGGCCGATCGAACGTGAATGCGGAGACGCTACAAGGAAAGCGAGCGATCCCTTTATATCGAGATCGCGTAAGTATCTTATAGTATCTCTATGCATCACGAAAACAGTCTTGGCGCATAAGATACGCCAATCGGAGATACGTTGTTGCGCTTTGAAGGAATGTAATAAAGTCAATAGTCAAAATCAGGATATATCAACTGAAAATTTTCGCGAAGACATTGATTTATCTGAACTGATTATATATGTATAATTCCGAGATATGATGCAAATACATGGGAATATATTAATAAGTTGATAACATTTACAAGTGTAATTTGCAAAGGCGTTATCAGATTGTAGAAATAATTATTTTTTATTCATACGGAATTATTCAAAGCATGTGAAAACCTTGAACGAGATAGACGAGACAGGTCCTTACCATACAAAAGAATAAGATGTATATATATTCTACGTAGCGGCATTCCCTATGCACTCCGTTATTCCGTAATAAACGATGAGACGCCTATGTCGGACAAGACTTGGCCTTTGCCTTGATATCTTCGCAGAACACACCCTTTTCAACTTATCGCTATTCGGTCATCTTCCCAACTTAAGACACAACAAAGTTGTCCCAATCTTGTCCGTGCTAATGACTTCTTTCTTTAATTGGCTGCCAAGCGCATATACGGTTCGTACACGATACCTTATCACCGATTGTTCCCGCGAATTCGCGGTGCAAGAAAAACGTGCGTTTTCTTTGACAAAACTAAATGTAAATGATAAAAGCCACGATGCACATATGAAAAATCCTTCGATTATTTTTCATCGTTTAGCATGGTTAAATTAAGCGGTATCTCGGCTTTATCGGGTCGACAGAGAAATGCAAAAGCGGTTCCAGAGAGCAGAGGCTCAGGGTTCGAATAGGTGGAAGGGAAGTTGTATGTCATAGTAAGAGGCACACCGAGGATCGTATATAATGACTAAATTGCGGACTTCCAGTGCGCGTGCACTTTTGCGCCGGCGCTTTCATGCGAGCCGGCATTTTCGAGCTGAAATATCGCGCGCGAACGCGATGGCATGGCGCGGCGCGGCGGCGCGGCGATGCGGTTCACGTTTCGAGATTCGTTCGTTTGTTATGCCAACCTGTTAGCGTTGGCCGCGCGCCGCTTGTTCCATCGTGTGCGATTCCACGGCTTTGCGCGAAGGTCCCTCTCGCAAACACATAATAAACGCAGCCTAGAACGGGCGTATCGCGTGTACGCGCGCGAGATATATAATGCTAACGTCGAGGAACTAATTGTAACAGCTTGTACGGCCTGCACGAATGCGATACAACGAAATGTCTTAACGAGCTATGCGCAAACAAACGTTGTATATACAGATCAAGACAAACATTATACGCATGACATACTTGTTGAAAACAGAATCTCATTAATGATACTTTGAACAGTTTTTATCACAAAAGAGAAAATACGGTCATAACTCATCTTAAGAATACTTAAACCTTGTCGTAAATATTGTATTAAAAATAATATGTGCATGCTTAACTGTGATCTCCTTTCATTGCTGGTTTTTTATAGAAAATATAAAAAATAGACTTGCAGTGTTTATATATTATGATTATCTGTCGTTTCTGAAAATCCTCTACATAGTTAATTTATGATTATCTTTAAATAATATACTATGCAGAAGAAAACAGAAACGCGACATAAAAATATATCTTAATTAGAAATATGGTTCTCATTTTTTAATTTGTTCTAGGGTAAAAATATTTATTTTTCTCTGCTATGATTACTTATTGTTACGAAACAAGAGTCAGAATTTTATTTGCAATTATAATTTAATAAAAAAGTACGATCAAAGACGTCGTTTTTATTTCAAAAATATCTTAGTTTAATTAAACGCGTAATTACTAATCATGTGCAATTGCAGAGTAGTATTCTAACAAAGCTCATTTGCGCGTAAAATCCGTCGCAATGTTGAAAGGTTGGTTGAAAGGCTCACAGCGATAGATCCTTCGTACGAGATGACAAAAGCACTGCCCGTATGATTCCGGGGGTCGATTGTGTGAACTTAATTAGAATTTATGAAGAGCACGAGCCAGTGGCAACATCGTGCCACGGCAAATACAACGATATCATTTATGCAGGAGCAGGACGTACCACAGAGTGCAATTAATATAAATGATGGATTATTACCCGGGCTCTCGAGTACGCCGGATGTGTGTACATGCACATCCTACAGAACATATAAATAAACACGTCTGCTTAGCCGGAGTAATTTTCTCCTAAATTATTGTTACGAATGTGTCAAAGTAGATCTTCGTACCGTCGATCAATTTGCTGTGTTATTTAGCAAATAAAACATATACAAAGATGATTTGTCAATTTTGAGATGGTAATGACATTCGAATATATTAAAAATTATTATATCGTAATAATGAGAGAAACTGAGTGAACAATAAAAATTATTGCATACAAATTACAAATGTATGTACAATAATGGTAATTTTTAATTAGTAATACTATTTATATTTTTCCAGAATGTGTGCGTTTATCGTTACATCTAAAAATTTCAATATTTATTCCAACATACTTTTTTTAAATTAATTTACAACTAACGCACACGTTAACTGTACGTTCGTAATTATTAGCACATTTTCAACAATATTTTTGTCTGCCAGCCAATGGTATTAATAATCAGCACGCATTCAGTTTTTTACAAATAATCGTCACGTCAATCAGTAATTAAATATTCCCAGCAGCACATTAATTAATTGAAATTAAAATGATCCGTATTCGTAATATCCGTCATTCGCATATGTTTCGAATTCACATGGCTTTGTCATATTTAACAAATTACGTCCATCACGGGAGAAGAACTCTCCGGTCATCGCCGACAGATAATTACTGGAGGACTAACTAGAGGCGGCCGCTGTTCCGTCATTTATTGAGATTTATAGGGTCTCATGCCGCCGTAATTTACCGTGACGCTGGCTTTCTTGGAATCAGGACAATCGATGCCTCCTCAATCGATGCGCTCTCATATATCTGCAGCGAAATGCGCGCAGCATCGACTACACGTGAAATGTATCTTGTATGAGCAGCGCGCGCGTTGGGGCAGAGCGATGCTCACACGTCTACCCGGTGTCCTTTGTTGTGTCCGTGGTCCCGGCCAGCACGAAGAAGTTACGTTCCAGTAAAGCAATTAATAATAATTGATAACGCGTTATGAGTCGGCGTGGGAAACGCGTTTCGAATAGTTCTAGACAGCAGACGCTGAGAATAATTCATGTCTCGCACTGTCTCTAACTTCTACGCCTTGCCCCTCTCTCTCTCTCTCTCTCTCTCTCGCCATCTCGGCGAGATGCCGTTGCTTTTTTTCCATCCGATGTTCCGAGATACTACCAGAGTTGGACGAAGAACCATAGATACTTACAAATTGCGTGACACATCTAGAGGGAGAGCCTTATCGAGATAGCGCCGAGGGAAAAAGAGAGAGAGAGAGAGAGAGAGAGAGAGAGAGAGAGAGAGAGAGAGAGAGAAAGAGATGCGAGATAAATGTATCGTAGCGTCTTACACTCAGGCGTAAGAAAAATAATAGACGATAGTCGGATTCGTGTGATATATTAAGTCGGACGTTGTTACTACTTTTTATATTGCTTGCTATCATTTCTTGCTCGAAAAAGCGAGTATTTATCAGTGTCTCGGGATTAACAGCTTCGTTCGCGGTAGAAAATGTGAAGTTGGCGAAGTCACTACGAAATATTTACAAATAATTTAAGTATCGTTAATTTCAACCAGTAATAGAGTGATCTATTTTATTGCAAAAGGAGATTTTTCGATTACTTGTAGAGCAAAAATGGATAACAAAACGGTAGAGGGATAAAGCAAATGAAACGTCACCGAACCTTTCAAGAACATTTGTGAGCGACGAAGTAATGCGGTCGCTCTCGTCACTGTCTAGCGGAGCGATTTAATTAGGAGAACGTTAATTAATTAATACGAGGAGACAGACAAGCTCGGAGTTTGCTCAAGCTGGAGTCTACTCGAGTATCGTCTGTCTGCAGGGACAAAAAGCGGAGAATGATATAGTCTAGGGGCTTTACATTCCCGCAAATTATATATAGAACATGCTTATAACGTAACTAGTAAAGTATGCAGTTAAAAAGTAAAAAAAATTATAAAGTAATACTTTATAATAAAATAACTCGCAAAAATTCAAAATAAATTATAATAGCATTTTTTTTTATATTACAGTTGTATGAATGTAGTTTTTGATTCATTGGAACGTGAATTAGTCATTGTATTTCAGAAACAGGAAGAGTGATATTAATCGTATTGTGCTTATTGCTAATAATTTATAAGAGATCTACAAATAAACTCCTTTACTAAAGGAGTACAATTTCTCGTGCACTTGTCGTAGCTTTAAATTGGATTAAAGAAATGTTGCTCGATTAAAGAATCTCAAGAGAAAAACATTTATTTGGCATCAGCGAACACACAGAGCTGAACTTCATCTGCAATTACGCGAATTAATTTCAACAGTTTTAATCTCTCTTCATGAAGTTGCCCACGCTTAATCTCCGGCCGGGTAAAGTGCCCCGCAACTCGAAGGCCTTTTGCACTTTTTCTGTCTGCGGAAAAATAACACGACCGGAAGAGACTGTGGCAACCATGAATACGTGACCGCCGCAGTATTCGGCTTAGAAGGGAGGAACGGAAACGAAAGTTCCAGGGACGCATGATGAATTTTTCAGCACATAATCCGCATGATCTTCATTGATGGCGGCGGTGGTATGTTGTTTTTTTCAGTTGTATCAATTAATTTGATATGTGACAAAACACTTCTTTATATTTTCTTTCAAAATTTTGATTTATTCGAGTTATCACTTGTACAAATAAGATGTTTATTTAGTTTAAATAATACATACTAACACTAAATAAATATAAAGCAGTAAATAAACACTTATTTAAATGTGTAACACCAATCTTACTTTATCTTCAAAAATAATAATGTAAAACTTTATTACATTTACTCTATTACATTTCCGGTAATAATATTATCAAACATGGCTCACTAGCGATCACAAATAGATAAAAACGTAGAATTCCTCTTGCGTATCATCTCAAATTATTACAATGAAAAATTGAAGATTTTTCTTTCATCCAACAGAAACTTCAGAATACGTGAATGAGACACGGCCGTTATATCGAAGTATTCATTTCTAATATTATACCGTTCGTTAAAAATTATACGATTCTTTCATTAATTAATAATTTCTCCACCAGACTCATTTCCTCATATTATTTTCCATCATCTACTCAGGCTTCTACGATCCTTTTTTGCTTCGTCAGAAAGGATCTCGTTTCACGTACAGGTTCAATCCTTTCCTATAACTCTTTCGCCGCCATTAATTGCAATTAATCCATTTAGCCATTATAGGCTTTTACGCCGTCGAAACCTTTTCGTCATTTGATTTAAGTACGGAGTTCGGTTGATTTCGCAGTGCCTCGTGCTTTTTGCGGACGGGAGACGAGCCCGGGGAAGAAACGCCGCGTCAAAACGGGCCGAAATCCTCTTTGCGCGCCGCTTTCCTGCCGTTATTAATTATCGCCGAGTCATTATTAAAAGACCCCCGTCATTTTTACGGAGTGCTTTTTATCGTTCATTAAGAGGTATGTCCGTCGTGGGCCCGCGAAAAACTCGACTTATCGCGCTCGTTCGCGTCTCGATCAGAGAAGAAGGCGCAACGCGCGCGATCCTATCTCCTCCGACCTCCTTCTGCCGCCCCTCATTTTCTTCGTTCGGAGTTATTATCAAGATCCGTGCGCGTGTCCGTTTAAACGGCAGAGGGATAACGGTATATCACGTCCTCCCGTCCTTGTACCTCACGCCTACATGTGTACCCTCGCTCTCCAATTCGTAGCGCCATTTCCGCGCGCGCGGAGGATGATCGAGCGGATTAGCGACGTGGAAATGCTGTCTAGAAAAGCGCACTTCATTGGACAGCGATTCAACGAGTCCTGTGTGTTGTGTTCTCTGCATGTATATAGTGGATGGATTACAATTCGAAAGAATAGACGTTAATCGAGTATTGATATAGATACATTTCTACCCAATTCGGTTATTCATCCAAAATTAGTTATTATTAATTGCGATCTTATAAATAATGGACTGAAAAAAATATCATATAAATGTTAAATGCTGCTTTTTGAAATACAAATATTGATAGTAATAAACACATAGAATTGAACGTACCGAGATGGATAACTTAAAAATCCTATATATTCTGGAAGATTTTTTAAATTAAGTTAGAAGGAATTTTATTCATTACTTAAAGATGATAAAATCCATTTGATAGAGAGACGTGAGAATAACACAATAAAAGCTTGTACAGGAAGAAATTTAATTATTTTCTCTCATGCGATTGTAAATGAGAAATGTTATTTATTCTGCAGAATGAGTTAATATTTAAGCTCTTTTAGATCAATATAAATAACGTGAAAATTGTATAATTTTTTTATATTTTTATTGAAAATACCTCGGAAGCTTTGGTCTCGTACGTTTTGTGTAATCTAACAGGTACGTTAATTCTTCAAAAATATGCATTTCTTGACAACCGAATAATTATAAGAAGAGCTTAGCTGTGCGCAAAATAAGAAGAGAAGGTATGCGAGAAAGGAAGGCTCCGGGTGATTACCATTGGGCGCGAGCAGCTTGCGCAGAAAGAGAGGGAAGGCGCAATGATGCCGGGACACGAGAACTGGAATGATGAATTGCAAGGCGCGGCAATGAATCAGAGCCCAGCGACAGGCGGTGCACCTACCAACAATGCGGGCCCGGTTCTTAGGGGCCCACCAAGGCTGACGACAAACACCTTTCCCTGCGGTTGCGCTAAACACTCCATCTAAACAATCGCGTACTTATTTTATTTTTATGTCTCTTCCTACTTGCTGTACTCCAGTCTCGAGAAATCGCTATAGTAAAAGCTCCAGCGATTTTTAACACTTTTTCGGTAACAAATGTACACAAATTTCTCCGTCTCCGTTTTAATACATTATTTTTCTGCGTAACAGTTTAATTATTTACAATAATCACTCACGCTTTTGTCTTTATTTGTACTCGCTGTAAAATAATATGAATAATGCAAGTGCAAAATAAATTCGACTAAACTGTGCCAAACAATTTTCTTATGTACACCAAACGTCAGCGATGTAATTTGTTTTCGTAGTGCCGCCGACAAAAAGTAAGAGGTTCATCAAAATGTGTGTCGCGCCAGCGAGGTATTAATTTTTTTTTTTCATAATCCTATACAAACGTAGTTACTCCATCGCAAGAAATTCTCTACGACTGCGCTATAAATCACTACTAGACATTTCCTACCTCTAAGTATACTTTATTACAACTCATAAAATATATTTCCTGTGAGTCATCCGTGTATCCGTATGGGCGTGTAGGGAAAGCATCAAGCTCTTCTCAAAATAAACATTCACAGCTCTTTTCTTATATCGATTTTTATTTCATTCTTACAACGTTTATAAACGACATCTTTTTAATTGGAGGATATTAAATATGCCGGAATGCCGATATGCTGCCCTCGAGGCATATGATAATAATATCACCTTTATAGCCCTAGAGAAAATCGGTAGCGTCAAGAATTAATATACAAACTTGTTTTACAAGCGATCGGCTCTTCGTATATCCATGGGTAAATGGATTAAATAAAATTGCGAGACCTCAAAACTTTTGAACGTATCATGCATAAAAACATTTTAGAGAATGGCAAGTATTATAGTATTAATCTCATTGTACAATATAAAAGAATACTAAAAGAATCGTATAAAACAAAAATATTTTAATCAAAATATATATTGCTATTTGCTATCGTATTGTATACGGTTGACATTTTTAATTAATAACAGAAGACAGCTGTATATCACGTACATACACACACATACCTACACATATACACATACATGTATATCTTTTTTAATCTTTATGTTATCCAGAATCTGCTAGCATATAAATAAGTATTATTTTCTAGCTTAGCCATTTTTTTAAACAAGTAACAAATTATTAATAAATTTTTAAAGCGTTTAATTTGTTATTTTAATTATTGATATTTCATTAATAATATAATTAATGTTATCAAGTGACTTAATATAGTAAAGAGACAGACAATTACAAATCGGAGTTACATGTAATACATTATTGAATAAGTTTTACAGTTGACGATAAATAGAATTTAATTTATAAATAAAGTACAAAATTTTGTCCTTTTTTAAAGAAAATTTGCATTTCTCGTCAAAGAACGGCTTAGAATACTTAAATTCGCAAAGCGACAGCATCGAAATTCTTTACTTAACGCAGTCTTTAAAACCGTTGCCGTTATCCTTAACCATCGAACAGCGAGTGTCAATAGGATGATGCAGTCGCTTAAAAATGCGACCTTCGCGCTGCAACTGCGTCGTACGTCGGACGACTACGCCAACACAAATGACGAGGGGCGAGATAATCTTTTATGTTAGAAACTCGATGATTCCTCTGGTTTCTGACACACGTGTTCCGGTACAATTTATCATTCTTAAAAGTTTCTATGCCTCCAAGGAATAATCTGCAGTGGAAGTCGATGTGGAATGTGGAATAATAAACGAGTAGCTGGTGAATCATGAATCGACAAGAACAAACACCTAACTAATTCAGAATAATTATAAAAGTCAGCTCGTGACGATTATAAAAGTGATCGTATAGATATAGATGAAGCAAATTAAAATATCTGCTTCAGTGGTGCAACGTTATACATATTCTTATGTATGATGGATATTGAAACTCCCCTACAGGGAGATAGCGCGCGAAACCCGCGATGAGGACCGATCACGTCCATGCAGAGTGCAGCGGCAGGATCGGCAAGCAGGAGGAATCGCGAGAGAGCTGGTAAGAAAAAAAGCCAGCTCGGGTTGGCACGCTGCCACGAAGGAAACGTAAACTAATCGCGCAATCTGCTGGTGCACGCGGCAAGTCAACTCAGGCTACGAAGAATTTCAATCAGTAATAATACCGCCGCGCTCTTCATCTCTCGCTCCGCGTTTTTTCCCCCGCGTCGTCGCTGCCGCCGCGCTTCGTGCCCCTCTTTGCGCGCGCGCTCGCGCGCGCGCGACCATTCCTCTTCTCTCGCCACTTCTCTCCTCACGCCGGTTACAAATGGCGTCATTATTCCTTAATAATTCGAGATACCGTGCGCGGCGTATTTATTGTCCGGTGTGGGCGGTGGACGCGAGTCGCGCCGGCCGGCCAACACTTGTCAGACCGCCGGTCGCCTTTTTTTTCTTCTTCTTCTTCCTCCTCTCGAACGCGCGCCGGTCTATCGGCCCATATTTATTAGCACCGTGGCAAAACGAGAGGCCCCCGTACATATCCTCGGCACCTCCACCGGCGGATAAAGATGAGCGATTTATGCCGCGGTGCATCGAGAGTACGGGCGATACCATCTTATAACCGCTTCCGTACCTCGGTAATTGAAGTTCGACGTTTTCGGCAGGCGGGCGCGAACGGTTCTTCATACGCGCGAGGCGAGATAAGACACCGGGCACCATCGCCGATATGGCAGGCAAGATTTGTTGTTGGCACGAAAAAAAAGGAGGCTGCCGCCGCGCCTTCCCGGCTCCGAGGCATTCGTTTCTTCCTTCCTTCTTCTTTTTTCTTTTTTTGTTGCTTCGTTTCGGATTCCGCGCGCGTTGCTTTTGCAACGATTACGTCAACGTGTAAATCGGCATATGTATCGAATCGGCATATGTATCGAAGCGTACACGCGCTGATTGATCCGCGATGCAAATGGAATAGGATCGACTCCGATCTAGAAAGGTTCGTGGGCCAGTTACACGCGAATTAATGTTATAGCTGGCAGATAGAATCGGATCTCAATAAAACCGACGATCATTCAGTTCGGAGAGTAATAAATGTTGCATCGATGTTAACCAGTTTCTAATGACAGCCACTTCGCAGAGTACCGATAAACGCATAACGATCTACTTCCGATCATATCGTACTTCGATTTTTACGTGTTCAGTTATCTTGCGCGCGGCCCACGTTTATCTTTCCTTCTTCATCGCCACTCGCTACGTTTCGAGGCCACGTCGTGGTCCAAGCGTACAGGAGAACGAGCTGTCGTCATATATGACAAGCACGATAACGATGGGCTGAAATAGGCAAAGTCACTGAGCTCGTAGGGAAGAGTGAAGCGGCGCGCTGTATACCGCGCGAGAAGATCGTGCATCTTCTATGCTACGTAGAGGTCACGTGGGCGTATCGAACCAGAGATTAACTGCCTCTCGCCTTTTCCGCGGATTCACAGCTGTTGCACCACCTGTCGTATCCGCCCTTTTCGCGCCGCTTAACGCCACCTACGTGAGGCATCGTCGTCGTCGGGATGCGCCGCCGTGGTAATGTTAATTGCAGGCTGGACGGTAGCCACGTGATAGCGGCAAACAAGCCAAGTACGTGAACGCAATAATTCACCGTAGGATGGAAGAAGGACGTTGCACAAGGTGCGAGAGATGTTGCGGGGTGAATCGCGTGAAAATTACTTCCGCCGCGTCGCGGAAATACGGCCGCAATATCCGTCCCGACGTCCAAAACAGTTTTGTTTGTGTTTCGAATGTTGCGCAGTTCAAATGTTAACGTTAGATACATTTAATAGAAATCAAGGTTCACCGAGCCGCAAAATTGAACTTGTTTCACAACAGTTTCATTTTGTCGAAACAGTCAGTTCAAGGACTATATAAGTATTTAGACTTATAAAGTTCACTATTAGCAAAATGCTGCAATAGTTTCAAAAAGAGACAAATTTTAATTAACTGATAATATTAAACTTTGATAAAGTTGTATACAGAAGTTATATTTTGGAGTGTTAAATTGTATTCTATTTCGCATTATTATATATTTTAATACGAATTAAGTGCGAATTCGATAGATTGGACTGTGAAGAAGCGTACAACAATCTTTCACGTAAATTTCACGTATTTTTTCTATTTTAAATAAATCTGGCAGTCGCCTAACATATTCAATTACTTATTACCATGTAATACAAGCTTAGGATAAGTTGCCTAACGCACATAGTTTGCATAGTAATATTGACAGATCAAAAAGAAGAAAGAAATGCTGAAGATCATATTCCGTTATAACGTTTGCATGATTTTACCTCGATAGTTACGAATTTATCTGTTGCTTCGGAATAGGAAGTTTTAGCATAGCTTGGGACCAATTTCGTCTTGCGTCGGTGCGTACGATTTCGCCGATGCATATAATATGGTGGATGATCGAGAGGAAAGAGAAAATGAAACAAATAGCAAGAAATGTTAAAGAGCATGAAAAGGGGATTAAAATTCAGCGGTATGCCACTCGCAGCAGTGCAAGGCTAGTTCCTACCACGAATGGAGAAAGATGTAAATCCACGATTTTATAATGCTTCAAATTGACGTTTATAGTTATTGGCTAGCTGCATCTGGCATGGATCATTCATTAGAATCGATTACTAATCAATTTTTTTCATGTTATCAACAAGATATGCGCTTTCCAGAAATACACAGATTTGAATTATCACATATACATATACATTCCCTGACGGCGGGGTATTATTTCCATGATGTGTCCATTATCTTGTACATATATTTACTATATGTAACCGTAACTACATACATATATAGTACACTACATATATGGTATTATCATTACTAATTACTGAAAATTATAATTAAAATATAATATAATTATAAATATTATTCAATGTGCGAATAATATTTCTCGTGATCGCTGCGAGTCTAAATTTGTTTCTATGTCCTCGTTGCTCAATATTCTATATCAAATCGCGATACCCTATAATAGCGCACCTAATTAATTGAAAACAGTTCCGATCAGCCGCAGAAAATATCGCGAGTCTCGATCAAGAACCATTTGCGGAACGATTGTTAAAAACACACATCCATCGATTCGTCGGTTGCTATCTACGTTCCTTATCACCACGACGTGCAGCGCTAGAAAAAACATTCGACCGTATCCCAACAAGCCGCGTTCAAAGCGATCGTAGCTGCGTTGATATCGCGCGGCTCATAAATTCCAAATCCTCTTTTCTACCCAAGAATCCCCTCGTTTCGCTCGGCCACCTCTCGACCTTCCTCGGCGATCGATCGATCGATCCGAGACGACAAGCCAAGCGCGCGGCTGCACGACGACGAGTAAAGCCGCTCGTGCGTTTAGAACTTCGCCTGGTCTCTATCGTGCCCGCGCGATTCGCTCGAAGCAAATCGATTGTGCGTTTTCTTCTCCCTTCCGTCTTGCCCTCCTTCCGCCCTCGAAACACGATTCCGGCATAGCGGAGACTTAAGAGACGCGTTCACAAAACGACTTCTCGCGCGATAGCTTCGCTCTACGAAACTCGGGATGACAGCGCGCATTATTCCAAAGCGTTGCGACCCATACTCGAGACGACATTCGAGTGATTTAAGTTGTCAAGTTGAGTTTCAAGTGGGTTTACGCGTCAAAACAGGTGGATCAACACAAACAAACTTTCCGTAGCAGAAACGGAGCAGCGCGAACTGTTTGCCGATATGAAATTAACAAGGAACATGCTTCCCCCAGTCAAGATGCTGTGACCTTATAGACTACTATCTTGAGCGTATTTCTCGAATATCTAAACGTATTCACCGATATTACAAATAGGACAGTGAATTAATTTATGCGTCTCTCCTATTTGAAATACAAATAGTTTCGAAGAAGGTACTCAATATCAAACTCTTTCATCGCGGCAGTCTTTTTTATGGCTATAAAAGACAGAAATTAAAATCTTTCTCATTTAAGATTGCATGTAAATGCAATTAAGAGATGAAAATAGCTGGTACATGTAAAACATACAATTCCATTCGCTCTTATCCACAGTTTACATCATTCTTCCACCCACCGGCTCATTTAACGTTAGCACATCACGCCCGCAACGTATACCTTTACGCAACTTCAGGCGTCTAATCGATTCAACGATCTCCCAAGCGACGCGACCCGTTACGGACAAGGGAGGTGAAACACGAAGATCAAGCGCGGAGTTGAGGTTTGAGGATCGAAAGAATGTTGAAACGCTTCCACGGTTCGTAACGACGACGCGGACGCGAATCATTAATCCTCGGAACATCGTGCCGTGTAGCTTGTACCTACCTGTGATTACGATTTTTTTTATGTCCTCTCTATCTCCCCCCCCCCGACCTTCCCCCGTTCCCGGCGAAACGCACCTTCTCCCCTTAGTGCCTCGTTCGCCTATGCCTCTTCTGAGCAGGGTGACCACGAGGAAGGAACACCTACGCTCGGCGATTCGTGTTTCCCACACGCGAGGCGTGAACCGCCGCGCCGGATATACGTATACGCTTCGGCACACGTTATCTTCCTGTGGTATCCAACCGCTTCGCGGTTCGCGGGAGGAAAGGGATTACCGGTAAGAGGACCGTACATCGGTGATTCTATCAAAGCCGGAAACTGCGCGGGTTTCCGGCTGTATGACCCGACTTGTCTCCGCGGCTTTGCTTTCACGTGACTTCAGCTACAAGGAAAAAGCATTCCTTTTTTCGACTGTATATTTATAAAAAGAAAAAAATGGTTATTTTTATCAGACAATTGTGACAGATTTACAATATGTAGCTCATAAAAATATAAATATTAAAAATTTCAATTTTTCGAGACAATTTTATTGTCTCGAAAACACATCAGTCAAAGCCTGAAAATAATTATATACGATCCCTTCTTATTAAAATTACCGTTATAAATGTCGTGAACTATTTCAGTGATTAATAGCGAACAGGGTAATAATTTCTTAATCTTAGCAGTCAAGATATATTAAAATCATAATCACGCGCGCGTTTCGCTATAGATCCTGTCATCGTCACGAACTCGACTTTCCTCATAAGCACGAGAGAAAAGGTATTCCACCACAAAGGCGAAATATGTTTGGGCGATGCATCATTTTCAATAAACCCATAATTACACGGGTATCGGTGTAAACACGTACGTCATCCCGCGTCCCACTCTGTTTCTGCCGGCCGCGGCGCGGCGTGAAAGGTGCCAATTTCGTATAGCCGGCAAGCCACGTACGCGTATTATTTGCGTACGCATTTGCGTCCACCACGAGCTTACATCCGCGCAGCCATGCGTGCACGCGGTCGAGAGAGTGACAGCGCGAAGGTTACCCCTCCGGGGGATCTACGGGATCGCGGGCCTCTCTGTTTGAGCTTTCGATCGACGGAAACGCGCGCCAGCCCCGCGCTCGTGAATTCCACCGTGACGCGAATCATGTGTTTATTGTGCGCGGCTTCGCCCCGTGAAGAACGTAATACGCTCTCGCCGTGCGTGTGCGTGTGCGTGACTCGTGTGCACGTCCGAGCTGCGCGGACTATCCGACCTGCGTTATACCGGCGATAACTCTGAAACGTGATTGCCGGGATGGATAAATGTCATATCGTTGATACGCAGTCACGAAGATGCATCGAGTTGGAGAAACGTTCCATACCATCATCAGGTGAAATCAGAAATTATCGCAAAACGATGATTTGCAGTGTGAAACGGTGATATTATATTGAGATGCTTCACCTGTTATTCTCCAACCGCTTATTTTATCCTGTTTTTACATATCTATAACGTCCATTTCTACCAATGCGGATTAACTTTGTTCTCGATTTAACCTTTCATCCTTTTCTAGTTCTAAAAGTTAGAAAAAGATAAAAAGTAAGTTAAGTCAAGATTAAAGGTTAATCTACATTGGTAGAAATGGACATAAACTGTCTAAAAATTGGCTAGAAGATTAGAGCGCCCTTTTGTCGTTTAATGTCATTTGATTATATAGTGTAGAGATGTATATATTAATACATATAAATCACTTTTTCGCAAGAGATATGATACATTGTTAAATTCGTAATGTCAAAATTTAAGTGTGAATATAGAGAACTTATATCAAAGAAATAATATAATAAAGAGACATGATTTTCTTCCTAAAGAGTGCGTTACTTGAATGTAGTCATCGGAAATGTTTCGACGTAATACACAGCAATGCAAACTTGGAACAGTTACTATACATACATATATACGAATGTGTTCCAATGTATGCAATGCGTATAGAATGAATCGGCAAGGAGAGCGCTAATGAGGATTAAAGAAGTTCCGCGATGAACGATTTCCTATTTCCATAAATTATGCTGGCGTATACGGCATATAACGATTATAACGAATATAATGCTTTCATTAACAAGCGAGCGCAGCATCCCGGGGTAGACACTCGCGTGCGAGTCTCTGTGGCACTGAATGAGCTCGTTTGTTCGATAAACAGCGCGACCAACAGCTCCGCTGAGCGTTTGATCAACGCCCAGCCGTCCTATTAATTAAATGCGACCGAGTATCACTTCGTTAGGAGTATCCGATGCGTCATAAAGGCGCGCGCGTACGCATGGCGGAAGGGAAGAAAGAAAACAAAAAAAAAAAAAGACGGCGGGGTACGCGAGGTAGAAAGCCTCGTAAGAAGGACACGATGCAAATAGCCATGGAAACTGCCGCGGGACTGGCTCGTTAACGCCCGGAGTTATGGCCTGTCCACACCGCGGAGAGAGCAAGGTGTGGAACCTCCGGCTGTGTAATTTGCAAAATACTAATTACGCGTTCGCTACAGCGAACGCCGGCGCGTGCTTCGAGTCGTTTACACCTCGCGCTAATCCACACAAAAATGGACACTTCGCACGTATATTGTTACCCTTGTTAATGCCCAGGCCCGTTCGGTCTGCGCGCCATATCGGAGGCACCGCGCCGCGTTGCGCCGCGCCCGGCTATGACGTTACACGCGGCAGCGTGCATAAAATATCGCTCGTAAAAGCGGACGCTGGCAAGAAATAGGAAGCGACGTAAAAAAAATACATCGCAATGAAAAGCGCGCGATGGGCGTACGAGCGTACCTCATGCCGCTTCGAGAATTCGTCGACGAAGATCCTAATCGTTTATCCCCGCAGCGAGAGATGATCGAGAGGCAATCGGCGATAAGTCGAGTACAAATCGCCGGGAATTTCCTCATATCCACGGATAGAAACGAAATCCATTTTGTGGGATTCCGCCGTTTTCACGTTTGAATCCCGAGTCACGTTGAATTCGCGGGGAATACGCGATGCATACATAGGAAATCTGTGCGCAATGTCATGTTTACGTCGAGCGGCCGAGTGCTTAGGAAACGTTTGAGTCGTTTTGTATTAGCGCAGTTGCAGTTGCAGTTGCGACGTTCGATAGCTTTAGCACCGCGCGCGAGCAAGCTTACCCACGTTCGGGGATACGATTCTCGTATACCTATGTAGGCATATAACGATGAATGCCGTACCTCTCGTTCTATTCGCCGTGCGATTGGCGTATACGGCCGACGCGCGAGATGTGTTACCTTTAATGATAAAGCCGTTGTTATACGTGTGCCGGCTGCTAGTGCCGCATATGTTAAACAGCGATGCATTACCATAACCGACGTACCACGGCTCCGCGCCGCTATTCCCGATGCGAATGGCAGCTTAAAGGCACGGCAACTGCCGAGTATACTTCGTGCTAATAATACAGAACGCATCGGAATGCATCGGAAATGTCAGAGGGAGAAATGCAGTGATAGCATGCAGTAAAGCATAGAAATAAAAAAAAAATCTGAAATTTAATAGGCGGCTGTTGATACCTCCCGTTACACGGGACAGCTAATCGCGCCAATAAAGTGAGTTTATTTTTTATCGCCAATAAAAAGTGTCGCCATTCTTTCCAAACAAAATTTATTGTTGTTGGAGCTGATTTTTCGATGTAATTAGCTTCTATAATTTTTTATATTATATTTAAAGAATTAATGAGACTCTCTAAATACGCATATAATGGAATAAAGATGAACTTGTTATTTTATTACGAAATTTGTGTTATTTAAAATAAAGCTCACATTTAAATGCTTATTAAATCATACATTTTTCCCAAGAATAATTTTTCGAGCACGGAGTGCTTCACGGTTAAGTGCATGAGCGTTCAATCGTAGTTCCTTTATATGTCTTAATAGGTCATCTATTCATAGAAGAAATAAAAAAATGTGGAAGATGGAGAGATATCTTGTTCTGAGGTCGATTCTGATTAAATGCACCCGCGCTTCCGAGAAATACTTCACGTAACTCGGTTCTCTCGCTTATGTCAAATGTTTCTAGGTTTAAGGGTTTGGGCTGGGCGTTGATGAGTTAGTCGGAACATTCGATTATATATATATATATATAGATTATGTATCAGAGAATAATTTGTAGCTCATAAATCATATTTGTGAAAGCTGGTTTGTGAAATAATATTGTACTCTCTAATCAAACCTGTCATAATTGCAATAATCTAATTGCACATGAAGGTAGTTATAATTCCCTTCTTGTAAGATTGCTAAAGGCATTTTATAAATCTTTTGCACCTGTCTTCCGAAATATAATATACGTACGTTGAGAAGAAAAGAGGATATGTAGTCGATATTCAAGTTTGATTTCCGCCATACGATACCTATTGCTGCTATCCACGGGATACGCCTAGGATACGTAGCTGATAGCTGCCATTAGTACGTGACGATTATTTCTGCATGCCCCAACAACGATTTCCTGATACCAGAACGGAATGCAAATTTCTCGAGTTTGAGCGCGCCGTGCTACAATGAATTAATATTAACGACGATATCGTTTTCGCCCCTCGAGGCACGATTCTGCTTGCCATTAGACAATCTAATCCAGCGCTGCAACCTTTTGAGATCACGTGTCCGTCGCCGCCGCCGTCCACGTATCGAAGCGCGGAGTCGAGTGTGTTCGGAGAATAAATTAGCAATTTGTCTGCTAATCCGTTAGTCTAGTATGTTCACATACACGTGACTACCACGTATTATCTTTATCGAATCTAATATACTCGATGAAATGGTTGGCGCGTTTATAGAATATATAGGAAGTCGAATAGAAATTATGTGTCAAGAAATCATGGAGGGAAACGTTTACATCTCTAATATATGCGTACTCTGCATATATTAGAGTATCGTGCCTGTACTGTTACTCCTTCGCGTAATTTCCTTCACAGGAAATTGATTAAAAAATGAATTTTTTAATTAACAAACTGTTGTCTAAAATAATTTTTCAATTTGAGGAATATTTCACCATCCTTCTTCGCTTTATTTTCGTGACTGCAACTGCATACCTAAACAAAATTGTGTAACTGATTTATTTAGTGAGGAGCACGCAAACTATAGTTATGAAGGAAACGATTAACCCTCGCAGATATTTATTACACTCTTGAATTAAAACTTGCCTCCAAAACTTATAATCTTAAAATCTCTCTGTTAGACAGTCGGGGAGAGGGTAAGGGGTAGTAAGGGAAAAGTTCTCCACGCTTGAACTTGGATGAAACTTTGCTCATATCCGATGTGGTAGCTGTAAAGAGTGGCTGCAACCCTTCTTGCGAAAAATCGCCACACTCTTAGAATATCACAATCTCTTTTGTGTACAAGATGATTTATCATAGATAAACGCCGTTCTGTGTCAATACCATGATGTTTGCATCAGTATAAACATTTGAGAATAAAAATTACTTGCTGCTTTGAGATTATATTTACGTACGTGCTACAGAGAAAAGGAAAAAAATACTTTTCGTAGACGTGAAAAATCTATTGGAGACTGCTTATTATTTCACTTTTATTTATTAGTTTGTATTATTCTGCAAATATGCGATTTTCATGTTAAATTTTGTAATTATAACGAATACGTGTAATCATTGCATGCATAGGCTGAATTATAATAATCGTGATAAAACTGTTCAGACATGAATATCGAGATCACATACTATAGAGTATCATAATCATAATATTATAATATAGCTACAATGTATTCATTCTTGTATTATATGTATACTGATAAATAAATTAACATAATATGTATATTCCTGTAATAATTGGTAACAATTATCTATTTAGCTTTATTATTCATACATGAATGACGAGACTTAAAACAATATTCGTTAAAAAAATATGCTCATCAAATAGTAAAAATCTTATTAACTTATTATTCTGAATTTTATAACAACAAATACGTTAGATTAATATACTTTTTTTGATGGAAGTTTTGAATTCCTAAATTCACGGTAGATTATGAAAATTTTGCGTCTCGCGCAATCGACGTCGTGTCGGATCCAAAAATTATCGCGCTATAAAAAAGAGACGTTCCGCGATTTATTTTACATGCCTGGTTTGAAAACGTACTGTTTTATAGCGAGATGGCTGCGCCACCAGACGATTCACGCGATATCTTCGATCGGCAGCCGGAAGATGCGCCCGTGGAATCGGATGCTAACAGGATCCTCATAAACGGGGCTGGATTTTTTATTTCGATGCGCGAGTGGATTTTATGACATTACGTCTCTTAAAATTTCTGGCATTCCGGTGATAGTGGGAACAGATTATTTATTCCTATACTGTCGCACGATTATCGTCGCACCAAGATCTTTAAACTAGGAATGTGTCGATTTTCTTTATCGACGCATTGATAAATTATTACTGATCCCTCGATCAGCGTAAGACGCGGGCAAAGATTTAACGGTCGATAAAAGGCCAACTGGTGTCTTTAACTCTTTACGGCAAGAATCGTATTTTCGACCCGATGGGAATCCAAGGTACGCTTATTGGTAGCAAACTTGTCGTGCATTTTCGCATAAAAATGTCAGCTTGCGGACGCGCATAATGTGCCCATAAACGATAAAATACGCAATAACGATAATTTAAAAGTCAGATTGCGCGACGGCGCGTAATATACTTTTGCAAAAGAATCCTGCGTCTATAATTAAAATGGAGAACCTATGGCAATTTTATAAAACATTACGAATATTGCGTTATGAATTATGAATGAAAACATGGGAAACGTAAATTATCATAATAAGCTACATTGGACTTTCTTTTGTTTTAAATAAGCATTTGCTTACGAATAGTTGTATCTATCGATGAGGAAGAGACGAACAAAAATTATCCCTCTAATTACATGCGTATTAATCGCTCGATTATTTGCTCCTGCGATTATTTCATTTCGTTTACGCGCAATTAAACAAGCGCACACATTCGTTTATTATTCGTAAATGAATTCTTTCGCGGTTATTTTTTACCTCTAAATACAACGTACAGCGCGTCTCGCGCTTCGAGGAGAAAGCTTATTGATGCGAAGACCAGGCTGGAGATTCTTAAGCATCAATAATATTATTTCGCGGAGAGAAGATTCTTGAACATCAATAATATTATTCCGAACTGCTTCGTTTGCCTCTTCGCGGTTACCGGCGTTAAAGAGTCTGAGATACGCTTGCCCCCTGGCCTCTTGAACGTGAATAGCCTTCCGACATATTTCCAATTAACAAGCAATCAACAAGCGCTATTTCGCGGCGCAAACAATCGTAATAAAACATTCCAGGATGCGGCATGGAGGAGCAGATGGGTGAGATTAGGTATCGGAGATAGGCCGGCTCTATCGATTTAAATCAAAAAAATTATGCGACGAACTTTTATTTTCCGCAACGAGGGAAATATTTACGAAGCTATAAGAAGCCGCGTTGTCTTCTCGGAGTTTCTAATACCGCTGTCTATATTCCAGATGTGTTATATACTAGGCATTTTGCACTCTGCCCCTACGTATGCTACCGTGCGACTGTAGCGACGCGTTTTCAATTAGCAGATGTTAATCGTACGTATTTGTAATGTATCTTCAATTAGCGCGCGATAGGCACACATGGCGAACGTCGCCTAAATTAGCTCGTGTGTTGTAAAATTTTTCGCGCGACATAAAACAGAGCCGGTTGGTAGAAAAGCGGTATTTGGCAGCGTGGTTTAATTAAAATACCGCGTGAATTTTTAACTGTTCCCCAATATTATTATCGCGTGCGCGCGAAAAGTGAAAGCTGAATGGACGAGGTATTGAAAACTACAACGAGGGCATGATCTGTCGCAAAATTGATATATGTATATATAACTAATATTAAAATATTTTATCGTAATTGATTTTACATAACTCGGAGTACGTTCTTTTTATATATGCGATATGGGGAAAAAAAACTGTTAATGATATCAGCGTTTCCCCGCGTTTTACCGTATAAGCACGTAACGACCAATCGTGGTGATTGCCACGAAATAACTGGCTATATTAACCATTCAATTACGCGAACGCAGGCATAGAGCATTTTTACTTGACACAAGCAGGGCGCACGTGTCTTCGTCGAAGCGTGAAAGATTGAACGCGTAGGACGCGCCCACGAAAACAGGAGCAGAAGGCTGAAAGTCGCCTGGGTGGAAGGTGGCGCCCGCAGGTTTTTTCAGTTTCTGGTAGCGAAAATTAGATTTTCGCAGTTCCTACTGGGGGAGAGCGGATGGCCGGAATGACTAACGTCCGCCAGACACCTTAATCAAGATACCATCCGTTGCTCGGTTCTCTCTTCAGAAGAGAGAACTCCATTAACATATTTCATTTCTTTAATTCGTACGGCGGCGCTGGTGCACCGCGCGTTTCATGGGGCATTAGCAACAAGACGAAGATTTGCACGGAAGGATGCGCGCATCTATAACACGCGGACGCGGACCTGTGCACCTTGTTTGCCGAGCGAGAGCGAAGTTGGCCGGTTTGTAGAATTTAGCGCCGATTTTACTTTGAGTACTTTGTAAAATTGCGCAAGCGACACGGCACCCGCGCTCTACGATCCAACCCGTCGCGACTACGTATTTTTGGAGCTGTCTGAAGCGAATAATAGATACTTTCGCAATACAGAGCGAGGGAGCCAGAATGTTTCGCAGAAATAAAGGGTGAATAACAATGACGAGTTGATTTATGCTAAATAAACATCTATATATAGCCTATGTTAAATAATAAACTTCAATATAATTAACTTCATTACTTTGAATATATAAATTAATTAAAATCTTAATATTAAAACTTTTTGATTGTATACGTATTGCCTTAAATTCTTACTCATATAATATTGTACTAAGCTAATTTATGAATGACCAAGCTTGATTCAATTCAAAAAGTAAATTTTTAGTACATAAAAATATATATATAGCCAAATATAATATATTTATGTGTATCATTATCATTATTAATTATATTAATATTGCGCCGTCTGAATGAGAGGATAGAGGAAATAAAATATTTAAATAATAAAATATCTACATCTTCCCAAGTTCTAAAATTACTCGCAAGTTGCTGAGTGACTTGATTGCTACCATGTTAAAACATGATCGGTATCATAAATTGCAAATTACAATCATTTTATATTACCGTTCCTGGTAAATTAGATTTATTCCTATACTCGCGTAAGACTTAACATCGAGATCTATTCTTTAGTGTTCGACGCATATTCATTTATAACACCGTGCATATAGACTCTGAATCAGAGTCTGTAAGTACTGAGACTTCAAGAAAGACTTACGAAGAAGAGGCGACGATTATCGAGTTACTTTATTCGCCGTGTGATCGTGATAAGCGCGCGAAACTTTTATGAAGTTGCTCAACCGCACGAGAATTTCTGGGTGTCACGCAAATTGACACGCCGCGCCGTCTCGAGATCCGGTGCTGGGAACGTTGAGATCGACGAGGAACCAAGGCAAGGGTCCGTACTTGGAATATGGGCTGTAAAAAAAGTCGGTACGCCCACCGTCATACAAAGTATATATCGGCGCTGAGCATCAAAGTAACCCTATGAACGCTTGCCAAGTCGCCGGTTCTTGATAGAGTTACGAGGTCGTCGCAGCTTCCTCCTGGGTCTCTCATTTCTCGCGCGGAAAGGCTAGTATAACGTAAACCTGACGTTAACACACCGTACTTTACTGCCAGTTTTACTGCCGGCAGAGATACGGTGACACAGCGACAGCAGCAGTGCGAGTAAGAAGAAATAACACCGTACATTGATGCTCGCCGACTGCGTTAATCACTTTTCGTGTTCCGTACATCAGTGTGTGTGACGACACTTCATCCAAACACGTAAATAAGTGATGATGCGAATGCTCGATGAGCAATCCACGAATGCCAGTATAGAGTAGAAAACAAATATAAGTACAGTAAGTGCAATGCATTTTTATTACTTATAGGCGTGTAAATTTATTATCGGATTCATTGCTTAATTGGAAATATATGCATGTGTCATTACCTACATTCTTTAATGTAAATTAGTAAATATTCCATTTATTAAATATGTTCTATTGCAGTGGAATTATTTTTAATCAATCTCATTATAATATTACTTTGGTATAATATTACCATTATATTATTAACTGTCATTATTATCATTATACATAATATTATCATTATTAACTATTAATGGTACTTGTATTAGAAAACATTATAATAATCATTATAACTTGTTTAAAAAATCTATTATAAAATTATTTACAATTTCGATTCGAAATAATGACAAATTTTTGACCGCAAATCTTTGAATTAATTATTATGAATTTCTTTATTGTAATCAATCTATTGTCGTTATGTGACAAGTAAACAGTCAATAATGGTCTTCCCTAATTGTTTTCCGATCAAAAATTTTCTTTTGTTCGAAAGGATCGAATACTTTTATTTCGGATCCGAATGTTCGTGATAAGATAATTGACGAAGAACAGATTCATTTTAATCGAAGACTTTTTCAAATATTACCGTAATTTTCTTAATCACTTATGTATCACAATCTTCTCAAACAGTTCATTATAACGAGCTATTTTCATGTTGGGCGACATCCCACTCCGATTATCCATGAAGTTCATTAATACGCAGTCATGCTATTAATGAACTGAAATATTATGGCTGGATAATTATGTGTTAGATCTGACATAACGGTCATGAAAAACTATGCCAATAAATATGTGTACCATACACGTGTTTTTGTTCTATTAACTATAATTTAGCTTAGTATCGTTTATCACCTTACGTTTTCATTAAAATTCTTTAAGCGTTTCGTTGTGTTCGAAATACGTAGCACATTTCGAATTTTTTGACGGTATTCGTACTGGTATGTGCCTTCTTTTACTATTTTATAATCTTAGGCGGAAAGGTTTCCGCTGTAGCAGTTTATCCGGTGACTGCAACATGACTGGCGCATTGCCAAAAATCACTTTGGATGTATTGTCCAGCAAGAAAGAGGACGATTGATGAAGATAAATATATTGAACATCGAATCTCAATTATTCTAAATACAGAAAAATGTTGCTATTTGTAAGAAAAAAAAATACTGATAGATAAATATCAATTACTTTAGAGTATATAAATAGGCTCTGATTGAAACATTAAACTTTATTAATAAAGATACAAATATATAATTAGGAATCGTAATTAAATAGACACAGCCAGAACTGTAAATCACACCTTTCAATCCTGAAAAACTCGAGGTAGCAGTTAAATCTTGATTTATGAGCAGATATTAAGTACGCATCAAATTAGCTGATGGCGCTGCCAACACATACACGCGGTCTGTCATCATCATCTTCGTCAATGTCAAATTTTCTTTCGCTTTATGATGAAACACGCGTCTTTGACTAAGAAAGTGTTGAAGTTTGTGTGGAGAGAAGATTAAAACTCTCGAAAGGAAATTCTAGAATAACAAAAGTAGTAGTAACACTTTCCTTACAAAATCTACATATATATTCATTGACACTCATGAATGTCCTATGATTTTCTTGACTTCTTGTCTTGGAAGACAGAAACAAAGCGACAGGAGACATATTGAAGAAGCTTAAATAGCCGCTAATTGATGAGAAACTAGGAACTAGCTTATTATATGCTTGAAAATCCATTTGGCGTATCGATTTTCTCTCAAACCAATCCTTTCAGTTGTATGTACAGATGTATGTGAGTAATTAAATAAATATGATAATAAGATTTTTACTGTTCAAATTGCTTTAATTAAAAAAAAATTATACAATATAATTAATATAACTACAACAAATGACGAAATAACTGTTATTGCAACAAATTTTTATACAAATCTGAAAATTAGATTAAGTAATTAAGTAAATAAGAATTAAAAATTGCAATATATTACAGATTCATTTTTTAATCCAAGATATATGATTCTAAACGTATTTTTTGTTCAATTTTACGTATGCCTATTTAGAGTATTTATACGTTTTAAATACCACAGCAACTTCGTTAACATAATATTTAACATAATATGTATACAATATTTACACTTGTCAACATTTTGTCATTAAATTTCAATTCTTTTATTAATCATATATTCATGCAAGTACATTCGTATTCACCGGACATTACGACATGTAATAGCCGGCAAAGAATTCTGTTTATTTTTGATTGAATGCGTGCTTGAAATTTTTGAAACGCTCATACTCCTCAAAATTGGCCAATCGTCAAACAAACTATTTGAACGAAGCGTAAATAGATTCTCCCCTTGTCGTCTGGTTGTGCCATCATTTACAATGTGACGCTAAAATTCTCGTGAATTGGCCCTAATTATTTTGTGCACGATTGGGGATCGTGAAAATAATAAATATCATTATACTTTAATTTTCATCAAATTTAAATAATTTTTATTGAAAATAGACTGCTTTCCTCGTTTTTTAAAGCCAATTTTATTTCAATCAAATATCTACCCTTTGTAAGAGATGAAAAATCTACGTAATAGAAATTAAAAAAAGTCATCACGATTATTAATTAAGAAATTAATAAGTGACAGTCTCTTGGAGGTGCACAAATACTTCAAATAAAATTGCTCAAGGCTACAATCTTGTTCTGTCGCAGGACGTCTGAGCGGCGTATAAAACGTGAATTCTGAATAATCTTCCTAGGAATCTCCGAAATTCATAGTGCACGATATTCAAATAATGCTTTGTAAACATGACTTCTATTCGATCATATATAATCAAATCAATCATATAATCGTGCAACATCATCTTGCGAATAAATTATATTTTGTGCATCGATAAATATTATACGATTTAACGATTCAAGGTCTTAATTTGATTATTACGGCATACATGACACTTCAAAGTATAGCATACAGTTCTAATATAAACAATTCTAGCACTTATCATAATATTATTTTTTTATATTTTTTATATTTGAAATCCAAGAACCGCACTGTTTGTTGTAAAACTGATTAGTTCAAGCAATGGATGAGGTACAGTGAGCATTTTGGAAATATACTAATTACAAAAATAGTTTTATGGTATCACTCGATGACTCTAATGGGTACGTTGAACAATACTTACAAGAATAATGCACATGAAAGATATCGTATTAGTTTTATACCAGTGCGCCATTATTCTGACATCATGCCAACACAGAGGATGAATGCGCAAATGTTTATCTTGATGGCTACTATATAAGTATTCGTGACTTCTTGCAATCACAATTATTATATATAAAAAGTAAGTCGCGTAGCACACGGAATCGCAGTTCTCAGTATAAAAATGTCGGTAAAAGTAAATTAACTGGCACAAAAGAGATAAACATATAAAAACTTTCCCAATTTTTACAATCAATTCAACAAAATCGAAATGAAAGACCGCTTGAATAAAAAAGATTAAAGTTATACTCTAATTTCTTTCCTATTAGTCACAAATTTTTAAAAGAAGAACTACACAGAGCCATACACAAAAAAATTGTGTATGTGGCGATAATATATACAGGGTGTAACATGTGGGCCACTACTTCAGAAATGTATTCTACTTATCAAAATGAGCAAAAGAATTTATATAAATGTATGCCCACAAAATACATCGTTACAGTCATGCTTAAAGAGACACGAAGGATAGTTCATCATTGGTTCCCTGGTATCTTCATGGTCCTGGGGACATCTGAAATAAATTTTCGTGGCCTGTTGACAACATTAATGAACGGATTCAATGAAATACGCAACACGCCGGAAATTACGTGAAAGGGTGAGAAGATCGCTAAGAAGATAAGTGGAGCGGTGAATTTTGGCAGGGGGCAATCACTTTAAACATTTGCTTTAAGATATTTTATTTAATCATATTTTACCGCAGAGCTATTGCGAATGTCACAGCGGCTACAATCACGTAATATCCGTTCGACACTATCAGAGCAAGACTAGTCTTTCAAGTTACCAGCAATACTTTACTTTGGAATAAAACACGCTGCTTTGAGAAGGTAAATTAATATACTCTTGGAGTCTGTTGTCAGTGCATTTAAATCTATAGAGAATATATTTGTCTCCAATTTCTTGCCTAATATTTCTTTCACGCAGTTCGAACATTGATAACTTTTACAATTTGTCTGTTTACATACAAGATCATATATTTATATAAATTATATTATTTATATAACCTTATTTACATTCTATAATAAAAATATTGTTATACAAATGTACATAATGTATATATAATGAATATAATGTATATAATGTATATAATATGTAATCTTATATAATGTATTATATGTACATATATAATCTTATATTATGTATTTTATTGTCAATTATAAAAATATGAGAGTATACTAAATGTACGAATAATATTTTTACACATATGTCTATCATGTAAAAATATTAAGGAACATGACTCATTTAAGAATTATTCATTCTCAGTCATCTTTAATACAGATGATTAATGGAAAAATATTTTGTTAATTATGAATCACGTTTCTCATATGACTTACATACGATAAAGGAATGCATTCAAATAATATTCTCCAATGTAAAGTTACAAATAACGAGAAACGTACAAATCTTAGAAAGTATTAAATATTAAAAAAAGTCTAAACTGTATTTACATAAAAACTGATATTTTCTGCAATTATTTTCGCATATTGATTAGCTTTCATTGACAGTTCTTTAAATGATTCGTCGTAATATGTTTCCTCGACTATTAAATCCATAATCGTGGAACATGAAGTCACCACTTCGTAACAAATTCGTTTGTATATTTGTAATTCTCTATCATCGTCAATTGCTGTACGAAATTTCTTACGAACGTCCTCTAAACACTCTACTCGCCGTTTATGTAGTTTTATTTGCTCATCTCTTTGTTCTTCAAAACCAGCTAAATATTTGTATGCATCCGAAATTTTAAGTGTTATCATTGCATACATTTTAATGTTAGAGTCTGCAGTAAAATATTTCCTCGTTGGTTCAAGTAGTTCCAAAGTTTTTTCAGAAACCGATCTGGCATCAGCAAGATTTAATATACATGTTTCTGCAATCTCAATGGTTATACGTTGTTCTTCTAAAACAGATAACATTAAATCTGACACCTCAGATTTTATTTCTAATTTTGATATAAAATCTTGTATCTCAGAAGATATGCTTTCCTTATTCTGTGAGAATTTTTCCATCCGGAAACGTAAAAGAGAAACTCCATAGGAACTCCAAGATATATCTCTAACGGCACGGGCATCCATATAATATTTAGGCAATTGAAAACTATCTGTCCCTTTTTTTCATGCCGTTTTCAATCTATCTTCAACAAATTTGCGTATTACACAATCTGCCATAGTAATGTAAGTTTTAGCTTTAGCAAAATGACTGTTTGCTAGAAAGTATTTCGACAGATCGAATATGGTTAAAGCCATATCAAGACATTTGTCATCAAATTTTGTTTTGTCAACTACCATGTCTCTCACTCGAATGTTTAACAAGTTATTCATGTATTTTACAAATATGTGCTTATTTTTCGGCCTTGTACGATATCTAAGTCCTAAGTCCTGTAAAGTTTTATGATGCAAAGAGTCCAAGATAATCCTAGGATTTGATTCTCTTTCTTTAATACCAACAAGACTTGCTATGTGGACGGGATCAGGATTATCCTCCAGTATGTATGTTACATATAGTTCTAACGCTCTATCCAAGAAATCAGTATATTCATTTAAACTGAGCTGTTTTTCAAGAGCTGAATTTATTTCGTTAAATACATCTATAGATGTCAATATAGCTTTAGGGTCTGACGTATTGTCATCTAACAGATCCAAACATGTTACAAAATATTTGGAAGCGGTATACAAATCGTCGTCAAGTTTTTGTAAACCTATGTTGCAACAAACTGCCGCTAAAGCAACAATATCATCAAATGTTGGATCCGTTGAAACATCCATTACCTTATGATATAGTACAGTAATTCTCTCTTCTACCGCTTTGATTTTGCTTCTCTTCTTAGCAGGTGCAATATCTTCATGCATGTACTTTATTTCAAACGACAATTTGAGAACTTCCAAAAATTTCTTACTAATATTCATACTTATAACGGGTTTGGCCGGTATCGTTTCTGTAATAAACAGTAAGAATTAACGGAGAAAAATCATTACATGAACATCTGAATAAATTATTTATATGCGTTACCGAGCTGATGGAATACGCGTCCTTCTTCTATTACTTGTCTAAGGAACCGGAACATTATTGCTCGATATTGATATAAAAACAATTTCCAGTATAAATTTAGAAATTTGTGTTCCGACTTGCAAATTTATCAAACGTCCTCTAATCCTGGAAGAAAGATTTCTATATATACGTGATGATATGAATAAAAAAAATTGGTGGGGGTTTACACTTTCGATATCCAATTGGAAGGTACATTTTATAGAGATAACATTTCTCAGGGTCTATCTAGGGTCCCTAGCGCGTTCTCCTATAAGACATCGAATTGCGTGCCAGACGTTGGATACAGACAAGTTTTCCACACAAAAGTGGCATACGATCTTATCCAATGACCGAAAGTATCGAATTTATATATCTATTTGTCAAATGATCTTTCAAAAAAGCTCGTTGGAATAAACATCCTTTTTATTATAAATTCTAAAAATTTATAATAAAGATGTAATATTACAATTGTCAAAAATAACTGGAGGAAATTATAATAAGATTAGATTTACGAGTTAACTTATATATGTTATATACATATATAAACACATACGTTTATATGACCTTTTTTGCTTATTTTGACAAGTAGAATACATCCTTGAAGTAACAGCCCACATTTATTTCACACTCTATATAATAACATATATAATTCCAAATTATAATATATATTCCAATTAGAACGTGTAACAAGGTGTAGAGAGATTTAAGAAATTACTTATAGGAGATTTAATTTAGCAATTGTTTGAAGAATAAGATTTTATGACGCCATTTGATGAGTAAAATCATTCTCGTCAAAAGCAAATTGTTTTGTAGATTTAATGATTTCGGTTAAGTTTAGTTTCTTTGCACACCAAGCACTTATCAAGCATATATATAAGCACCTTATTTACTATCACAAGTATAGTCGTGCATTTCTCGTAGTCGACACCCACAGCTTCCAAATCGCATGACATCAGTTACACCATATTCCGAATAAAATTTCACAGTTAATTGCGGTTTGCTACATCGGCAAAGTGCTAATGATCACCAGTAGCACCTGTAGTACCGCCGATTATTACACCCGAATACCTTGTATCACTTTTGACAAGCGCCGAGTCGAGAGAAAGATTGCGTGATTCGCAAACATAAGGGATATATGTATAGTCTGTAAATGTGCTATTACCACAGTATAAGTAAGAACAGTAGGTTCACTCCCCTAAAAAGTTGGTAAATGAATATGGCGACTCGCACAATCAATAACATGGCGGCTGTCATCTGACAGTTCATTTGGTTAGATACATCGGCGCGTCAGTTGTATTGTATTTGTATTTATTTAAAAAAATTTTTTTAATAAAATCATAATGAGTAATAAAAGTGGTTATCGATGTGTATTTAAAGATTGTGGGATCAAAAAAAACTTTATTCCGATTTCCGAAAGATTCAGAAAGGTACGTATAATATTCATTATGACAAATACATGAATATACATAAATACGTTAAATACACATAAATACATAAATACATTAACACATTAATACATAAATAAATATGCTATTTGTATATTATGTAATAAGATACATAATCAATAAATACATTTAAAAAAATTAATACATAAATATATTAATACATTATTAATATATTAAGACTTGAATGCATTAAATATATTTATGTATTAATTTTTTCAAATGTATTTATTTATTATGTATCTTATTACATAATATACGAATAGCATATTTATTTATGTATTAAAGTGTTAATGTATTTATGTATTCATGTATTTGTTATAATGAATACGTACCTTTCTGAATCTTTCGGAAATCAGAATAGTTTCCTTTGATCCCACAATCTTTAAATACATATCGATAACCACTTTTATTACTCATTATGATTTTATTTTAAAAAAATTTTTAAATAAATACAAATACAATACGCGCCGATACATATATAAATACAATAATAAAAATATGCTATTTGAATATTATGTAATAAGATAATAAATAAATAAATACATAAAAAAATTAATACATAAATAAATGAATAAAATATACATGAATAAAATGTGTCGTGACATTTTTGTTTCAAATATTTAATTAATATGTAAATTCTTATATTTTTTTCATTTCTTATATAATTATCACAAGCGGTTTCTATATTCAAATAAAAAGCGCATGTATTTTTTACTTATGTGCATGTGTTGTGACATTTTTGCTTCAAATATTTAATTAATACACCATATTCCGAATAAAATTTCACAGTTAATTGCGGTTTGCTACATCGGCAAAGTGCTAATGATCACCAGTAGCACCTGTAGTACCGCCGATTATTACACCCGAATACCTTGTATCACTTTTGACAAGCGCCGAGTCGAGAGAAAGATTGCGTGATTCGCAAACATAAGGGATATATGTATAGTCTATAAATGTGCTATTACATCGGTGCTCAATGTGAACAGCTCTCAGCTATACTCACACCATCCATCGTCGCGTCGAGGTACTCGCGTATAGATTACGTAGTCTAAATGGTCTAAATTGAATCGTGCAACTATTCTATTTAAAATATCTTCTATTTAGAAAATTTTATATGAAGCTGAACGGTGTAGCCGGAAGTCTTCATTATAAGCACGTAGAACAAGCAATATAAAACGAAGAAATTATTATCGGCGCGCAACTCCACTAAGAGATAATTAAGCCACTAAGAAAAGGTATATCATTTTTTAAATAAATCAAATTTAAATTAATCAAATGCGAGTAATTTTGATTAAAAATAGACTGTTTTCCTCGTTTTTTAAAGCCAATTTTATTTAAATCAAATACCTACCCTTTGAGAGATGAAAAATCTACGTAACGCAAAATAGTCATCACCATTATTAATTAAGAAATTAATAAGTGACAGTCTTATGGAGGTGCACAGATACTTCTAATAAAATTGCTTAAAACTACAATCTTGTTCTATTGCAGTGTCTGAGCAGCGTATCTAACGCGAATTAAATACATTTATTTGTTTAGGATTCTCTTCTTTCTTCATGTTAGCTGTCTCAATATTTTCTTCCTGTCTGAATAATCTTCCTAGGAACTCCCGAAATTCATAGTACGCGATATTCAAATACTGTTTTGTAAACATGACTTCTATTAAATCGATCACATAATCGTGCAGCATCATCTTACGAATAAATTATACTTTGTGCACCGATAAATATTATACCATTTAACGATTCAAAATCTTAATTTGATTATTACGACATGCATGACACTTCAAAGTATAGCATACAGTTCTAATTGTATAAACACAATAAACAATTATAGTACTTTAGATAAGTGGGTGGTGTGTGTTTGAACGTTATTAACTTAAAAACTATATTGGACCGATTTTGAAAAAACTTATACCAACATGTTCCTTGACATCTCAGGAGTGCTATAGGGCAATTTAATTTGGCGGTTCTTTTTTTAAAAAGTGATATTTTTCAATTTATAGCATTTTTGTGGATTGGCGTGTATGAATGTTTGCTTTCATATTTCGAAAAGTTTTAAAGGAAAGAGTACTTAATTATAGTGTTTTTTAAATTTCTTAATGTAAGCTAAATGCACTTGCAATTTATTGTGGTTGGTCTTTTTTATTTTTTAAACTGATTGTTTCCAAATTAAATACCACTCATCTGTACATATAAGTGTCGAATGTCTGTCTGTCTGTCTGTCTGATTGCGAACTACTCATTCATTAATGGGCCGATTCTCTTGCAAAAGATGTCAAAATTTTTCTAATTTCTCGGGGATGGCGGCGATGGGGTTCGATTTTTGTTTTACCGATTTTCTTGACACCGAGGTCAAAATTTTTCTAATTTTTGGGGGATTGCGACGTAAAATATATAGGTACACACATACAAACATACACGGGGATGGTAACGATGGGTTAAATTTTTTTCTAAACCGATTTTGTTAATAGTTTTTATATTTCAAATCCAAGAACTGTTCTGTTTATTGGAAAATTGATTAACTCAAGCAATGGACGAGATACTGTAAGCGTTTTGGAAATATATTAATTACAAAAACGGTTGTACGGTATCGATGATTCTAATGGGTAATATGTTGAATAATACAAGAATAATGCACATGAAAGATGTCGTATTAGTTTTATATCAATGCGCCATTATTCTGTCAGCAAGCCAACCCAGAGAAGGAATGCGTAAATGTTTATCTTGATGGCTACTATATGAGTATTCGTGATTTTTTGCAATTCCGATTATCAGATATAAAAAGTAAATCGCGTAGCACACGGAATCGCAGTTATCAGTATAAAAATGTCGGTAAGAGTAAACTAACTGGCACAAAAATAGATAAACATATAAAATCTTTCCAAATTTTTAAAATCGATTCAACAAAATCAAAATACAAGACCGCTTGAATAAAAAAAGATTAAAGTTAAATTATAATCCCTTTCCTATTAGTCATAAATTTTTAAAAGAAGCAATACAGATATACGTGCACATAAAAATTGTTTCTGTGTCGATAATATATACAGGGTGTAACATAAATGTGAGCTACTGGGCTACTACTTCAGGGGTGTATTCGACACATCAAAATGAGCAAATGTATATAATATATAATCTTATATGATTGTATTTTATTGCTAGTTATTGCATATTATTGTCAGTAATAAAAATATAAAAGTATACTAAATGTAAGAATTATATTTTTACACATATGTCTATCATGTAAAAATAAAAAGGAACATGACTCATTTAAGAATTATTCATTCTCAGTCATATTTAACGGAACAGATAATTAATGGAAAAATATTTTGTTAATTATGAATCATGTTTCTTATAGAACTTATGCATATACGATAGAGGAATGCATTCAAATAATATTCTCCAATGTAAAGTTACAAATAATGAGAAACGTACAAATCTTATAAAGTACTAAATATTTACAAAAATCTAAACCGTATTTAAATAAAAATTGATATTTTCTGCGATTATTTTCGCATATTGATTAGCTTTCATTGACAGTTCTTTAAATGATTCGTCGTAATATGTTTCCTCGACCATTAAATCCATAACCGTGGAACATGAAGTCACCACTTCGTAACAAATTCGTTTGTAGATTTGTAATTCTCTATCATCGTCAATTGCTGTACGAAATTTCTTACGAACGTCCTCTAAACACTCTACTCGCCGTTTATGTAGTTTTATTTGCTCATCTCTTTGTTCTTCAAAACCTGCTAAATATTTGTATGCATCCGAAATTTTAAGTGTTATCATTGCATACATTTTAATGTTAGTGTCTGCAGTGAAATATTCTTTCACTGTTTTTAGTAGTTTCAAGGTTTTTTCAAAAATCGATTTGACATCAGCAAGATTTAATATACATGTTTCTGCAATCTCAATGGTTATACGTTGTTCTTCTAAGACAGAAAACAACAAATCTGATACCTCAGATGTTATTTCTAATTTTGATATAAAATCGTGTATCTCAGAAGATGTGCTTTCCTTATTCTGTGAGAATTTTTCCATCCGGAAACGTAAAAGAGAAACTCCATAGGAACCCCAAGATATATCTCTAACGGCATGAGCATCCATATAATTTTTAGGCAGTTGATAACAACTTGTCCCTTTTTTTCCTGCTGTTTTCAATCTATCTTCAACAAATTTGCGTATCACACAATCTGCCATAGTAATGTAAGTTTTAGCTATAGCAAAATGACTGTTTGCTAAGAAGTATTTCGACAGATCGAATATGGTTAAAGCCATATCAAGACATTTGTCATCAAATTTTGTTTTGTCAACTACCATGTCTATCACTCGACTGTTTAACAAGGTATTCATGCTTACTACAAATATGTGCTTATCTTTCGGCCTTGTACGATATCTAACTCCTAAGTCCTGTAAAGTTTTATAATACAAAGTGTCCAAGATAATCCTAGGGTCTGATTCTCTTTCTTTAATACCAACAAGACTTGCCATGTGGATGGGATCACGATAATTATCCTCCGTTGTGTATGTTAGATATACTTCTACCGCTTTATTCAAGAAATAAGTATACTCCTTCGAGAACAGTTTTTCATAAACTGGATTTATTTCGTTAAGCACACCTATATATGTTAATATAGTTTTATGATCTAAATCCTTTCCTTCTAACAGTTTCATACATTTTGAAAAATATATGTAAGCGGTTTTCGAATCGTCATGTTTAGAATAAACATATTGCAAGCCTATGTTGTAATAAGCTGTCGCTAAAGCAATAATATCATCAATATCCGTTGAAACATCGTTTACATTACGAAATAATGGATTCATTCTCTTTTCTATCGCTTCGATTTTTTTTCTCTTCTTAGCAGGTGCAGTGTCTTCATCCATGTACTTTATTTCAAACGACAATTTTAGAAGTTCCAAAAATTTCGTACCAATATTCATGCTTGAAGCGGATTCGGCCGGTATCGTTTCTGTATAAAGTATAAACAGTACGATAAGTATAACAGTAAGAATTGACGGTGAAAAATCATTACATGAACATCTGACTAAATTATTTATATGCGTTACCGAGTTGACGGATTGCGCGTCTTTCTTCCAGTACTTGTCTGAGGAACGGAAACATTATTGCTCGATATTGATATAGAGACAATTTCCAGTATAAATTTATAAATTTGTGTTCCGACTTGCAAACGTTCTCTGATCTTGGATGGAGAATTTCCGCATACATGTGCTATGAATAAACATTGGAGGGGGTTTACTTCTTCGATATCCAATTAAAAGGTATATTTTATAGGAATAGCATTTCTCTTTATCTAGGGTCCCTAGCGCGTTATCCTATAAGACATCGAGTTGCCAGACGTTGGATATAAACAAGTTTTCCACACAAAGAGGTATAAGATTTCACTCAATGACCGAAAGTGTCCAACTTATTTATTTATTTGTCAAATAATCTTTTGAAAGAGCTCATTGGAATAAACATCCTCTTTATTACAAATTCTAAAAATTTATAATAAAGACGTAATATTCCAATTATAAATAATAACTAGAGGGAATTATAATAATAAGATTAGATTTACAAATTAACTTACTTGTTAATATAACTTTGTGTTAATATTAAAAAAATATTGTATTTGTTAAATTAACTATTTCTGGAATCGGGACATTACATGTATATATAAACGTATTTTTATACACATATACATACGTTTATATGACCTTTTTTGCTTATTTTGACGAATAGAATACACCTCTGAAGTAGTGGCTTACATTTATGTTACACTCTGTATAATATCATACACAGAGAAAAATAATATTCTTGATTTAAAATAATTTTTAGTTTCAACGTGGAAATTTTAAAATAAGATTATATTGCGCTAAACGAAGAGAACTTGAGTGAATGAAGTCATTACATAGTTCAACCGAAAAAAAATGTTGAAAAAAAAAAGTTAAAATTCTTTTAAGAAAATTACAATAATCTTGCGTATATATGAAACGATCTACATCTTCTTGTAAAAATTTCAAATTTTTATTTCAACATTTCTTTTCTTGGTTGAAACTATATATATAATGACTTCATTCAAGCAAATTTTCTTCGTTTAATGCAATCTCATTTCAAGATTTCCACGTTAAAACTAAAGATATTTTTAAATCAAAAAATTCTTTTTTTTTTGTGTATAAATCCGAATTATAATATCCATTTCAATTAAAACGTGTAACAACTTGTTACTAACAAGGAGTAGATTGGTTTTGATCTCTAAAAATTTACACTACAATTTAAGATTTAGAAATGCAATTTACGAATTTACTTATAAGAGAGTTAATTTTGCAAATGTTTGAAGAATAAGATTATATGACGCCGCCTGAGTAAAATCATTATCGTCAAAAGCAAATTGTTTTGTAGATTTAATGATATCGCTTAAGTTTATAGCACACCAAGCACTTACCAAGCGTATATATAAGCATCTTATTTACTATCACAGGTGTAGTCGCGCATTTCTCGTAGTCGACACCCACAGCTTCCAAATCGCATGCATGTCATCTCAGTTACGCCATATTCCAAATAATATGACTTTCGCAGTTAATTGCGGTTCCCTACATCGGCAAAGTGCTAATGATCACCGGTAGCACCTGTAGTACCGCCGATCATTACGCCCAAATACCTCGGATCACTTTTGACAAGCGCCGAGCCGAGAGAAAGATTGCGTGATTCGCAAACACAAGGCATATATGTATAGTCTATCAATGTGCTGTTACATCGGTGCTCAATGTGAACAGCCCTCAACTATACTTACACCATCCATCGTCGCGTCGAGGTATTCGCGTATAGATTACGTAGTCTAAATAGAATCGTGCAACTATTCTATTTAAAATATCTTCTATTTAGAAAATTTTATATGAAGCGGTGTAGCCGGAAGTCTTCATTATAAGCACGTACAACAAGCAATTAAAACGAACAAATTATTATTGGCGCGCAACACGACTAAGGGATAATTAAGCCACTAAGAAAAGGTATATCATTTTTTAAACAGATCAAATGTAAATTAATCAAATGCGAGTGATTTTTGTTAAAAATAAACCGTTTTCCTCGTTTTCTAAAGCCAATTTTATTTAAATCAAATACCTACCCTTTGAGAGATGATAAAACTACGTAATACAAATTAAAAAGAGTAATCACCATTATTAATTAAGAAATTAATAAGTGACAGTCTCATGGAGGTGCACACATACTTCTAATAAAGTTGCTTAAAACTACGATCTTGTTCTATTGCAGTGTCTGAGCGGCGTATCTAATGCGAATTAAATACATTTATTTATTTAGGATTCTTTTCTTTCTTCATGCTAGCTATCTCAGTATTTTCTTTTTATCTGAATAATCTTCCTAGGAACCCCCGAAGTTCATAGTACACGATATTCAAATAATGTTTTGTAAACATGACTTCTATTAAATTGATCATATAATCGTGCAGCATCATCTTGCGAATGAATTATACTTTGTGCACCGATAAATGTTATACCATTTAACGATTCAAAATCTTAATTTGATTATTATGGCGTACATTGCGCTTCAAAGTATAGCATAGCATACAGTTTTAATGGTATAAACAATTATAGTACTTATCATAATATTATTTTTCTTACAGTTTGTATATTTGAAATCCAAGAACTTTTCTGTTTTTTTTTAATTGATTAGTTCAAGCAATGGACGAGGGGTACTGTGAACGTTTTGGAAATGTAATAATTACAAAAACGGTTGTACGGTAACGATGATTCTAATGGGTATGTTGAATAATACTTACAAGAATAATGCACACGAAAGATGTCGTGTTAGATTTCTAAAAATGCGTTATTATTCTGTCATCATGTCAACCCAGAGAAGGAATGCGTAAATGTTTATCTTGATGGCTACTATATGAGTATTCGTGATTTTTTGCAATCACGATTATCAGATATAAACAGTAAATCGCGTAGCACATGGAATCGCAGTTCTCAGTATAAAATGTCGATAAAAGTAAATTAACTGGCATAAAAGAAATAAACATATAAAAACTTTCCCAATTTTTACAATCGATTCAACAAAATAAAAATAAAAGACCACTTAAATAAAAAAGATTAAAGTTAAATTTTAATTTCCTTCCTGTTAATTATAAATTTTTAAAAGAAGCAGTACAGAGAGACATACACAAAAAAATGTGTTTGTGTCGATAATATATACAGGGTGTAACACGTGGGCCGCTACTTCAGGGATGAATTCTACTTATCAAAATAAGCAAAAGAGTTCATATAAATGTATGTCCACAAAATGCATCGTTAGAGTCATGTTTAAGAGACACGAAGAATGATTCATCAGTGGTTCCCTGGTATCCTCAGGTTTTTGGGAACATCTAAAATAAATTTTCGTGGCCTGTTGACAACATTAATAATCTTTGTCAGTGTATTGAAAACAGGTTCAATGAAATATGCAACACACCGGGCGTTGTGAAAGAGTGAGAAAATTGCTAAGAAGACAGGTGGAGGGTTATATTTTGATAGGGGACAGTCACTTTAAACACTTGCTTTAAAATTTGTTTTATTTCATCGTATTTTATCGCAGAGTTATTACGAATGTCACAGCGGCTGAAATCACGTAATATCCGTTCGACACTATCAGAGCAAGTCTTTCAAGTTACCAGTAACACTTTACTTTGAAATCAAACACGCTGCTTTGAGAAGGTAAATTAATATTATACTAGAGTCTGTTGTCAATGCATTTAAATCTATAGAACATATATTTGTCTTTAAATCGCTTACTCAACAAATGGTGTAAATTACAAATTCCAATTCTTTTGCCTAATATTTTTTTTCACACAATTCTGCGAATATTAATAACTTTTACAACTTGTCTGTTTACATACAAGATCATATATTTATATAAACTATATTATTTATATAATCTTATATAATTTTTATAATAAAAATTCTCTTATACAAATGTACATAATGTATACATATAATGAATATAACGTATACAATGTATATAATATATAATCTTATATGATTGTATTTTATTGCTAGTTATTGCATATTATTGTCAGTAATAAAAATATAAAAGTATACTAAATGTAAGAATGATATTTTTACACATATGTCTATCATGTAAAAATAAAAAGGAACATGACTCATTTAAGAATTATTCATTCTCAATCATATTTAACGGAACAGATAATTAATGGAAAAATATTTTGTTAATTATGAATCATGTTTCTTATAGAACTTATGCATATACGATAGAGGAATGCATTCAAATAATATTCTCCAATGTAAAGTTACAAATAATGAGAAACGTACAAATCTTATAAAGTACTAAATATTTACAAAAATCTAAACCGTATTTAAATAAAAATTGATATTTTCTGCGATTATTTTCGCATATTGATTAGCTTTCATTGACAGTTCTTTAAATGATTCGTCGTAATATGTTTCCTCGACCATTAAATCCATAACCGTGGAACATGAAGTCACCACTTCGTAACAAATTCGTTTGTAGATTTGTAATTCTCTATCATCGTCAATTGCTGTACGAAATTTCTTACGAACGTCCTCTAAACACTCTACTCGCCGTTTATGTAGTTTTATTTGCTCATCTCTTTGTTCTTCAAAACCAGCTAAATATTTGTATGCATCCGAAATTTTAAGTGTTATCATTGCATACATTTTAATGTTAGTGTCTGCAGTGAAATATTTTTTCGCTGTTTTTAGTAGTTTCAAGGTTTTTTTAAAAACCGATTTGGCATCAGCAAGATTTCTCATTACAGCAAGATTTAATATACATGTTTCTGTGATCTCAACATTTATATATTCCTCTTCTGAGTCAGAAAATATTAAATTTGGCTCAGATTTTATTTCTAATTCTGACACAAGATCATGTATCTCAGAAGATTTGTTTTCTTTACTCTGTAAGTATTTTTCCATCCGGAAACGTAAAAGAGAAACTCCATAGGAACCCCAAGAATTAGTACTAACGGCATGGACATAGACATAATTTTTAGACAAGTGAAAACTATCTGTCCCTTTCTTCCCTGCTGTTTTCAATCTATCTTCAACAAATCTGCGTATTAAATAATCAGCAATAACAATGTGACTTTTAGCATTAGCGAAATTACCGTTTGCTAGAAAGTATTTCGACAGATCGAATAAGGTTAAAGCCATATCAAGACATTTTTCATCAAACTTTGTTTTGCCAGATATCACGTCTCTCACTCGAATGTTTAACAAGTTATTCATGTATTTTACAAATATGTGCTTATCTTTCGGCCTTGTACGATATCTAAGTCCTAAGTCCTCTAAAGTTTTATGATGCAAAATGTCCAAGATAATCCTAGGATTCGATTCTTTTTCTTTAATACCAACAAGACTTGCCATGTGGATGGGATCAGGATAATTATCCTCCAGTGTGTATCTCATATATGCTTCTAATGCTAGAGTCAAGAAGTTACACTCCTGTACGATCCAGCATTTTTCATAAACTGAATTCATTTCGTTAAGTACATCTATAGTTGTCAATATAGTTTTACGGTCTAACGCTTTTCCTTGTAACAGTACCATACATTTTTTAAAATATCCGTAAGCGGTATTCGAATCGTCATGTTTAGAATAAACATATTGTAAGCCTATGTTGTAATAAGCTGCCGCTAAAGCAACACTATCATCAATAAATTTTGGATCCGTTGAAACATCGATTACATTAGCAAATAATACATTCATTCTCTCCTCCGTCGCTTTGATTTTGTTTATCTTCTTAGCAGGTGCAATGTCTTCATGCATGTACTTTATTTCAAACGACATCTGTAGAACGTCCAAACATTTTTTACTAATATTCATACTTATAGCGGGTTCGGCCGGTATCGTTTCTGTATAAACAGTAAGAATTAACGGCGAAAAATCATTACATGAACATCTGAATAAATGATTTATATGCGTTACCGAATTGATGGATTGCGCGTCTTTCTTCCAGTACTTGTCTGAGGAACGAGAACATTATTGCTCGATATTGATATAAAGACAATTTCCAATATAAATTTATAAATTTGTGTTCCGACTTGCAAACGTTCTCTAATCCTGGATGAAGGATTTCCATATACACGTGCTATGAATAGAAATCGGAGGGGATTACTCCGATAACCAATTGAAAGTTATATTTTATAGGGATAACATTTCTCTTTATCTAGGGTCCCTAGCGCGTTATCCTATAAGACATCGAATTGCCAGACGTTGGATATAAACAAGTTTTCCACACAAAGAGGTATAAGATTTCACCCAATGACCGAAAGTGTCTTATTTATTTATTTGTCGAATGATCTTTCAAAAAAGCTCGTTAGAGAATAAACATCCTTTTAATTATAAATTCTAAAAATATATAATAAAGACGTAATATTACAGTTATCAAAAATAACTGGAGGGAATTATAATAAGATTAGATTTACAATTTAACGTATATATATATATATATATATATATATATATATATACATATACACAGAAAAAAAAGAATATTCTTGATTTGGAAATATTTTTAGTTTCAACGTGGAAATCTTGAAATAAGATTATATTGCGTTAAACGAAGAGAACTTGATTGAATGAAGTCATTACATAGTTCTTGATTTGAAAATATCTTTAGTTTCAACGTGGAATCTTGAATTATATTGCATTAAACGAAAAAAATTTGCTTGAATGAAGTCATTATATATATAGTTTCAACCAAGAAAAAAATGTTGAAATAAAAAGAAGATTACAATAATCTTGCGTATATACGAAACGATCTACATCTTCTTGTAAAAATTTCAACTTTTTATTTCAACATTTCTTTTCATGGTTGAAACTATATATATAATGACTTCATTCAAACAAATTTTTTTCGTTTAATGCAATTTAATCCCATTTCAAGATTCCACGTTGAAACTAAAGATATTTTCAAATCAAGAAAATTCTTTTTTTTTCTGTGTATAAATCCGAATTATAATATCCATTTCAATTAAAACGTGTAACAAGGAGTAGATTGGTTTGATCTCTAAAAATGTACACTACAATTTAGGATTTATGAATGCAATTTACGAATTTACTTATAAGAGAGTTAATTTTGCAAATGTTTGAAGAATAAGATTTGCATGACGCCGCCTGAGTAAAATCATTATCGTCAAAAGCAAATTGTTTTGTAGATTTAATGATATCGGTTAAGTTTATAGTACACCAAGCACTTACCAAGCATATATATAAGCGTCTTATTTACTATCACAGGTGTAGTCTCGCATTTCTCGTAGTCGACACGCACAGCTTCCAAATCGCGTGACAACAGTTACGCCATATTCCGAATAACATGACTTTCGCAGTTAATTGCGGCTCGCTACATCGGCAAAGTGCTAATGATCACCGGTAGCACCTGTAGTACCACCGATCATTACGCCCAAATACCTCGGATCACTTTTGACAAGCGCCGAGCCGAGAGAAAGATTGCGTGATTTGCAAACATAAGGGATATATGGTCTATATCAACGTGTTGTTACATCGGTGCTCAATGTGAATAGCCCTCAGCTATACTCGCACCATCTCGTCGCGTCGAGATACTCGCTGTATAGATTACATAGTCTAAATAGAATCGTGCAACTATGAAGCTGAGCGGTGTAGCCGCAAGTCTTCATCATAAGTAGAATAAGCAATTATAACCCAAGAAATTATTATTGTCGCGCAAACTCACTAAGGGATAAGCTAATAAGAAAAGGTATATCACTTTTTAAACAGATTTAATACGTTCTCTTAGATACTGCGTGATTCGGATCTGAAATCTTTTAATTTAAAAGGTACAGCTCTTAAAAGACAAAATATAAAATTAGGTTCCTCAGAGTAGAATTATTCCATTAATTTTTTTCTATTTATTTCTACATTCGGCTTATTAACGCATTAAAAATCAAATATAATTATTAAAAGTCTTAAATAAAAAGACTATTTTGATTCTATATCATAGATATAGATATTAGATATTACTATAATTATTTCGTGTAACAGATGAATGTACGAGCTAGTCACGTCATTCCATCACGTTAGTCCTTCTGGCATAACGGCCATTGTATTCAGCATTTCCCACACAAAAGAATCGAGTTGTCGATCTTTTACTGATGAAACACGCAAAAAGGGCAAATAAACATCCTTCTCGTGGGATCAATGTCGTATTGCGTCGGTAGAGTAGTGAAAATTACTCTTCGAAGCTGCATCAGAATGTTATCTCGATCGAGAGAGAATGCTGGCGCCAAGTCACCGCCTTTGTATGTCCTTTTTCTCTTTCATCACCGTCTCCCGCCAGTCCAAACCGAAAGCGCGCGGCCTTTTCCACGACGCGATGCGGCGACTGCGTCGTTGTCGTCGTTGTTGTCGTTCGAATGTCACAACGACACGCATTCGTCGCATATAATTGCTCGCACCACGCATTGTTTCGTTTTTCTTCTTCCTATCCCTCGCGCTTTTCTGTCATCGTCGTTGCAGTTGGAGAACGCAAGCCTGCTGCCTGTCCGCGTGATATTTTCGTATCGCCTATTTATATACGCGAGAAGACTGCCAGGGTGTCCCGGTGCTCGTAAATGCCGAAGTTCGGGTCAGAGGACACACCCCGAAGAATGTCGGCAGGGAAAAAAGAAAGAAATATCGTGTGAGATACGTTTGGCGCGTGTGGTCTCGATTATAGTAACCTCGTTTTCCGTCGGGATACAATTTAAATCGCGACCAAGCGGCGCGGCGCGCCAATATTTCGCGCTAATGATGTCGAAAGTAGAGACAAGGTGACTCTACTATAATGCGATATACCACCAGGATTTATCCGATACGCGGTACGCGTGTAATTAAAGGGACACGCGGGAAGAAGAATGTTCGCGCGAGCCGGAAGATTCTCCCCAGAGTCTTCGTCGTCGCTCTCCCGGGCGTTCGAAAGATTCCTAACAAACCTGTTTCGCCGTACAAACGTTAACGACTTTGTGGAGAATTTACGATTATGTAGGAAAGCGTGCCGTGCGGCTTTTCGGGACCGCAGCCCCGGGAAACTGGCTACTGCCGTTTGTCGAAGCCGCGGCTTATTACTTGTTTCGCCAACGCGGCTCTAGGAATAGCCTTAATGGTATATAGCGTGTACGCGCGTGAAGAATCTCGATATTTTATGGCGGCGATTATCGTTTAGCCTGTCCGTCGCGGCCAAATCGCACTACCGCGAGCGCGTCGCCTCTTATTTTCATCATTAGGCTGTGACTAATCTACCATATTACCGTGACGGGACGCGCCCGAAAGGCGTTTTACCGAGAACCCTCGCGCCCTGCCAGACTCTCCCAAAGTTCACGTTACATATGTAAACGGCTGGGATGTGAGAAAAGTCATAACGTTGCAGCAAGCATGCGTTTCCATACAGCTGAAAACGCAATCGAATTTAGGCTGTGACCAAAATAGCCGAATTCAATTTTCTGAAACGTAACTTTTAACACGAAAGCATGCAATATACTGTATTGTTACTTGTTACATAAAAATTTAAGGAATTAACGATACATTTCACATATGTGAGTTCTACTATAAGGTATAAGTTTTATTTTCTATGCATTAGCCTGTTATATAGAAACAGATTATATTATAAACATGTTGATATTGTAAAAAGAGGTCATTAATTGTCTCTTGAATGCGAGAAAGCGCGATACGTAAAACGCCTTTAAGAGTTTTAGCTCTTTTACGGTCCGATTACTGAGAGTGACTCACCGTCTCAAAATACAACCAAACAATTCTTTCCGGATTATACAAATGATAGGCTACTTCCCACCGTTTACATTCGTTGGCTAATCCTGCTAAGACGTAGGCGTGCACATTTGTTCTTCGCGGCTTTGTCTCGTGACATGATAATGGATACTTGAATAAACCTGAGTATGCATAATATATGGCTTGTGACATTTAAAAAATCTGCAAAAATTGGAAGGTACTGTGAGAAGCTCTGGAACTTCAAAACAGTTATTTATTCGCGAGGAAGGCAATGAGAGAGAAGATGCAGACGAGAACATTAAGTAAAAAAAACGACGAAAATATACGTATACCGATGTTCCATTTAGTTTGAATTTTGGGAAACCCGAAGAAGAGATGAAAAAAGGAGAGCAGAACGCGGATAATTTAGTAGGTGCCAGGTAGAATAATGAGTTTGCAAAGTTCTTTAAATCGCCAACGCGTTTCTTCAATTCATCACGGAAACGAGGATCTTTATCACGGGGAAGAACGTAAACATCATGAGACATCTTAGCACAAGGAGACCAATCACAGGGGCGAATCTCTATTAATTTCACCGTACTCCTCCGCAACTCGCTGTCCAATTTGTCCAACGATAATTGCTATAATTATCAAAAGTTATTTTCTCGTGCGACAACACAATATTAATTGTCTCCCTACGTCCTTCATTTCAGCACAATTAAACTTGCAGCTTGATTCAGTGTTGCCAAAATACTGGATAAACAAATTGCCGCGTCATGTAAAATTATTGCATTTTGCAAAAGAAGATTCGCTTCTCGAAACTAATTTCGCGCGTAACGCAAGTTTCGCGTGGACGCAAAAAAAGCTTCGCCGATAACGAGGTACATGCCTCCTGGTTTCAATCAACGGCCAGGGCGAGTCGCGAAATGTCCGTCAACGCTGCTCGTCGTCGCTAGGGTCGTGTGCGAGCAAAAAATGATTTGTCTGCTCGTTTACGTCACTCATCCTTCTCCAACATTCGTGCAATAAACGGATATCGAAGACGAGGAGAGCCGCGGGAGAACGAACACGATCGTCGGTTTATTATCTTATTATATTTCGCACGATAGAGCTATGTGTGCGTGCGTGTGTGTAAAATAGTGTACATATATGTGTGTTTGTATGTGATACGTGCTGCCGCGCGATTGCAGCCGCATGGTGAGGCTAATTGCAAACTAGCCGTTGTACGGAGAACGCAGCGGGGGGAACAGAATCTCTTCTGGAGCTACGGGATGTAGGATATTTCTGATCTATCAGTCAAGCAATCAGTTCGCGCTCGCTCTGCTAGAAAATACAACATAGCGTTGAAAGCCGGTAAGTAGCGGGATGTGTAGATGATGTCGAAATTGCTTAGATACGACATTCATTTTGCTACATCAGACTGTTCGGGATAGCTACCGAGGAATTAATAAGTGACTCTAGCGAGATGCCTGCCAGCGATATAATTATGTTTCTGATTAAAGCGAGGTATGCGCAATAATGCGGATGATTGGTGGCTACCTGAAACCGATCGCTGATGTTTCCAATTAAAATTTTATTTTTCGCCGACGCTACGATCGCACGACATTCAATTTTCAGTCTCGTTGATATAGAAAGAATTTGATATATACCTAGTATTCGATAGATATTTTGTACATTGACGAGATTGCTGTATATGTAATCACACGTTATTCAAAAGTTACTACTGCGCTAACGTATCATTAACTTATCATTAACACGGTTAAATATCATCGATTATTATCTACCTACAGCGATGTTGAGATGAGCATCCTCTTCATTTGCGCAGAATCGTACGTTTCTTTCCCACGTGAGATTCTCCGAAGTTTACTTTAATACTCAAACGCAGCCACAAAATAGTAAAGAGAGAGAGAGAGAGAGAGAGAGAGAGAGAGAAAGAGGGAGAAAACGCAGTGACGTTACCAAAATTAACCTTGAGACGGTGCCAAAATAATTATTTCTCCTTTTCTCTACGCGCACACAGCCGTGCTCGTGTCTCGAACTTGTCTATTCTTTTCGGCGAAATCATATCCCTATCACACCTATCAATCTGACACATTCCACGATGGCGATCACACGTCCAAGGTCGCCCAAGGATAAGCGCTGAGCGAGGAGGCGCGTAACACTTCCGAAAAAATGTAAATCAACAACAAGCTCGTATCTAAGACAGTTCCACGAGAAGTAATCTGGCTTGATGCTGAAATTCAAGCCATCTAAACGGGCAGTATTGCGCGCGAGCGAAAGTAAAACACATGTTGAGCCAATCAACCGAAACCGGCTGTAACTCGATACCGCGAGCAACATTTCTGTACTTTAACGGCTATTGAAAAGCGTTGCCTTGTCTATTTTCTCACTTCTTTGAAGAGTGCCGTAATGGTTGGCCTGTCTCTCCCAGTTGACATTCTAATGCCGCGCAGATAAATTGGATTGGCATCTCAGATAGTTGGGATTGGCCGGGCTCCAGCGTCGAATGGCTTGATTAATATACCGGTAATTAGTTACCGCTGCAACCGCGAGTTACAGATATTATTATGCTAATTACGTCGGCGACGTTGAGTAATAGGTTGCACGTGAAGCAACGGACAAGAAGCGAGCGCGGCCCACGTTCTCGCCATTTGTGGTACCACTGTTCCATCGAACCTTTGGAAGCGAACAGGCGACCTTGAAAAATATCGAACGTATGTACAAAAGTGAAAGGATCCGCCGATCGGTTTTTTCTTTCACGAGCTCCTTATATGCAAATTGCAGTATTTGCCGAGGAATGTCGGGTATACGTTTGTTTAATACAATTATATGTGCGATCGTTGATGAATGGCTGAGAGATATTACCACCACGAAGCTTCTAAACGCTTTTATTGCTCCGCCGCTGTCGGTAAACCATTAACTATTAATAATCTATTTGCGTCATTGTTCGTAAATTATACAATGAGACGTTCCTTGTTATTTTGATCCTCATACCTTGCTATATGAAACGACGATTCTCAAACATAACACAGTGCACCTTTAAAGTGCACATCGATCGTTAACTTCGGCAACTTGTATTGAAGCTAAAGCTAGTCACAGATATGTGCAATCGTAAAGGTACGTAGGCGTAAAAGAAAGTGATTTCTTAGCGATTAGAGCACTCGTACTTGCTCGCGATATGTGTCCGAATTAAATAGTTATACCACTAAAATTCATTATTATTATATGTACATTTTCTGTTAGGCAATCATTACATGTGTTTTATGAAAAAACGTAACTCCAATTGCGCTCATCCGTTACTCCGTCTGTAAAGCGCACTGACAGACATACATATATATAGGCATAGATAACGTATGCGTATTTCAATAATATTCCCCTAACAGCTGCCGTTGTGTGAGAAAGGAGTACGCTCTCGGGGCAGAAAAGAAGTTCGAAACAATTATCCAGACCAGACCAGACCAGACCTGACGGACGGAGAACGAATGTTCAGCGTTCAGCCGTGAGCTGAAGCACGAAGCGCGGGCTCGGGCTCTTTAAAGAGGGAGGCAAAGAGGGCGAAGGCACGGCAACAAAAATGATTCGGCTCCGAGTCCGACCGGAGCGCGGAGGCTTGAACTTCTTACATGAGTTCCCGCCAGTATTTACGATCGTGTCGACGAGACGCTCGTTGAGCGGAGATCCGCGCCGATTCGAGAACAAGAGATCCTCGGATTCGGCGAACACGCGGGCGAGCGGCCATCGGCGATGCGGGAAGAAACGATCAATGCGATCAAAGAGCGATCAAAGTGTGTGCGCGCGGGAGCCGCGCACCAAAATTCTCTCTCGATCGTAACCGCAGAATCGAGATCCCGTCGCGACATCAGCTGCCAATCTTCGACCGCATTTGTTCACTTCTTTTACGTTCGGTCGGCACACACGCTCCATTCAAGATCGAATTTCATGATCGTTACAAATGTCGCACGAGTATCATATTAACGCACGAAGAATAGATAAAAGGTGTCTTAAATATTAATGTACTGATATTTAATATTCAATATAATCGTTCACAATTACATTGTGAAAAATAAGTGATAAACGGAACTAATAAAAATAAATAATAAAATTTAATAACGAACATGTTTGTGTATTAATAGCTGTTTGTTGATTAATATTTTAATCAATATCTAAAATATTGGAATGTAATGATTCTGGAATAAAATAAAAATGATGAAAAATCTCGTCTATAATTACTTAAAATGAACATTTCAGATACAATATACGAAGAGAATCTAAAATTTAAAATAATCCTTGTATTTTCTGGATTATGTTATAAAATCGTAATTTATTCAAAGCTTTTTCGTATACATTGTATAGCATATATAATAATACTAAAATAATAGATTATTTCTTTTGTAACTCAATAATTATTTGAATCATATTATGTAATATAAAAATACTTATAGCGCAATATACTAAAAATATATGTATAGTATATTTTGTATATTACACACACTTTCCGTTTTTATGCGATCACGTCATCATGTAACCAGATTTTTTTTTTATATTTTACACGACAAAAGGGGATCGGATATAAGTCGAACCTATTTACAATGAAATTGATCCCATAAGTTTTTATAGTGGTAATTGACTTTTAATCGGTTCCAATAAGCGGCTATGAAAGTACGTTCCGCGAGAATGAAGCGATAAAGTGGGCCGGCACCCATTCCAGATCAACATCTTCGTCATTACCGTCATCGCCCCTACCACCGCTGACCATCATTATTATCATTATTTTCCTCATTATCCTCATCATCATCATCGTTATCAATTGATGCATTATCCGCTGCTGTGAGGTATCTTTTCTTGTCAATCCGATAAATCGCAGTCTCATAATTAAGCGACATGATCAAAAAGTAATGCAACATCAGTTTTTATAATGATAAAACATTTATAGTTGATACCTCTCGCAAGGATAAATCTGCAGTTTTGAAGGAAAATCTTAAATATTACGGGCAACCTCTTAGCTTTTATTTCAATCTCAAATATAATCGAAGCAATCTAATTTTCAGCTCACATCGTGAACAATAGAATTGAGACAATAGACGAGAACAGACATTAAAAATTTCATTATTGTATTCATATTAAAGCGTAAATATGTGAATATGAAATATTGTAATGGAATAATGGAATGGATAATGGAATGTATAAAACATTTTTCTCGTCTAAGACACAGAGGTTCAATAAAAATATACATCAGATCTGATTCTAGTTCCTGGAAACGATCAAAGCTAATTAGATCTACATTTTTCAGATAGATATCTTTAAACCCTTTCGTCTGATCTCTTTGCGAATCAATCGTTTTCTGACGTCATTGAGTCAACAGAAGAAAAAGGAAATCGATGGATGTACGCGTAGATATCCCAGATTCTCAAGCTCATGTTCCGGGAGTATGGAAGACGTTGGATGCCATGGGTTCTCTCAACAATCAGAAACCTGTTTCCAGAGTGAAACCTCTCCGACTGAAACCTCTTTACTGTTCGTTCCTTCTTTTCTTCCTCGTCGTCTTCCTTTTCCTCTCGCTTTCGCCCTTCGTTCCACCCCCTTCTCCAGACGAGGAGGTTAGATGAGGATCGCCCCGCGTTCATCAATCATCCATTGAAACGTAACCCGTGGCGTTCTATAATTAACGACCTCGCTACAAACTTCGAAGAGGTCCCACGCCCAAACGAAATCTGGCCCGCTGAATGTATCCCTCCACTTTGAGATACGTGCCAGATTGACGCGAAACCGAAGACCAGATTCTCTTACCCCGATCTTTTTTATCTGTTACAAGCTTACAAACACCTCCTCGCGGTACATTTACGCGTGTACTTTGATTTCTCGAGTTTTGATGCAAATATCAAATATCGTCGTCGACGATATATTTTTATTGGTTAAAGAGTGATGCGGAACCTTGAAAATCGACGCTATTTATAAGTGTTGAACAATTCCAACAATAACAAAAGCGTGACGAGTTACGAAACGTATTTGCGTCCGGGCATAACATATATACACGTAATAAAATAAAGCTATGGCTCAAATGTTGTGCCGCGCGTCTTTGGATATAAAGATTATTGCATTATATATCCTGAAAAAAAATTGCGCGATTCATAAAAGGCAATTTAAAAATTTATAGTGAGACGTGCTAAATAATATGTACTACGTTCTCAAATTATCTGTCTCTCCCAATTCGTGTGTCATTGCGCATCAGCGTGATTCACTACCAATGGTTACATTATCCAAATAATACTTCATCAGCTGAACGTAAGTGAAATTGCCATTTATAATAGTCGTTTCGCGTAGCAATCTGCCGATGCTAACGTAACGCGTTGTCACATACATATCTCGTAGAGAATATATTGGTCATGATAAACTTTATCGGCCATGATAATCTTTATAAACTGCCGATGGTTTAATGTTTATCTGCTCAGGCTTGGTGAAGGGGTATTCATAGCAGATGAATTAAAATGTTTCTCGATCGGGCGAATTATGTGAAAAAGGTTCCCCGATCAGATTCAACTCAGATATAAACACGCTTTCAATACGCTTTCAAACTTAAAGCCAGCTTCGCGTGATTGGCTAACCGAAACGCTAATTTGAAGCAATCGCCGTAATGTTAAAAGTAGTAAAATTTGTGACTGCAGGGTTACGCGGTTGGAAATGCATGGCGCCATGTCGGAATGTGAATTTACTGTGTGTAAAGAGGATTGAATCCTCTTTAGATTGCAGCAATGTCGCTTCTGGAAGTGCTCGAGCTGCTACAAAGAAATTAAAGAGAATGTTTGTAAGCGCATTAGTTAGACGTGCAATGCTTGACCGAATTGGAAGGTGAACCGCGAGACCGCGAGACCGCGAGATGTATGATAAAATAGCATCACATGTGGCAACTGAGTTTTTCGAATATAATAAAGTCAAAATGTCCATATAATTATTAAATATGAGAAATGGACACATGACACAAGTCTCATGCATTAGAATGAAGCAATATAGTATACATTGGAATGTTTTTTTAAATGTAATATATAGAGTTTTTCCTAATTGCGTTCTATGTATTTCAAACAGATCATATTTAATTGTATGATTGACTGCGCACATGAATTAAAAGAATTTTAATAGGACTCACGAGACTTGGAATCAGCCTGTCGAATTACCAAATCGCCGCGGCGAGGCTGATTAACGATCACGGACTCATTCCGGATTTGCCGGACTTAATCGTATTAAGTCTGGCGTTGGGAAATCTACAATAACAAATTGACCACGAGGTTTATGCACTTTCACCAATGGCAATGCGCTCTCCAATCCTCTTCGCAGCCCTTTTCCTATAATCCGTTAATCATTATCATCGTACATGGAACTGCGAGACAAGAGGCGGGATATATTATGAAACCGGTAACCGGGTAATTTCATGAAAACTGGTCGGACGGGTTAAAAACCGGCCTGGTTGACGATCTCGGACTAAACAGGCGCCAAACTGGATTGGGCTTGTTACTCTCTCAGAAAACGAAATCTCATCGACGTTGAATTAAAAATTTCATAATGGTAGTCGGACCTAGAGCGCAAAGACATATCTATTTTTCATCTTTGTTAAGCCAAATAATGTCCTTAAAAAAGCTGTAACATTGTTGTGGCGAATTAATTTAACGAATTATTTTCATTCCAGGTGATAATACAGTAACTACTAGCTCAAACAAAAGTCTTCATTGCTTTAATATATTGCTATAAGTAAAATGTATAAATATATAATAATACTATTCGAATTTACGTTTATTACAAAATTATTTATTGAAATAATTTCATAAGAATTTTTGCATACTATATACTATGAACAAAGAAAAAAACAGTGATGGTGAAAAGACAATTTCTTTTAGGTCTAAAGGGGTCGCGAAAATCGAGCGGGTGGATAAACGCGCGGCATTGTGTTCGCTTCATCGACTGACCGATATTTGCCCAGAGTCACTCTGAAAGTATGGATTAACGATCCGTAGGGTGGACCGAAGGGTAGACCAGAAGAGAGAGAGAGATTACTAAGCGAAGGCTAAGCGCGTGATGCAGGTGGTCGCAAGGGGAACCGCTGGAAAGAAAGGACAGAGATGATGATTCCACTTCAGAAACGGACGAAAGCCTCCAACGGTATAGTGGTGAGTTAAGAGGGCCTAGAAAGCATCGACTGTTCTGCTTGAGACCGCCGTTATATCTCTGAAAGCGGGAGTACATTCTAATTCGATCGTTTTAGATATGAATCTACAGGGTGTTCTCGCTACGATCTGTAATTGCAGACATTGTTCTGGCATTATAATGCCAGAATATAACAGTTTCAGCGTTTCTATTCGTATACCTATTTGTCTTCCTTAGTAATTGTACAATTAAAAAGTTCCATATACTGTCTATACGTATAATTATATACTTGAAAAATGTTTGGCTTTTATTTAAATTTTTATTTTACTTTATTCTCAAGAACAGAGATGTATTTCTACTTACAGCAACTTTATGCAAATAATAATTTTACAAAAAGAAATATTTTCAATATCGGTTTTAGTAATTTTGTTATCTTAATTAGCAAGTGCTGAACTATCGTAGAACAATATTGATAATAATAACAACTTGCATTTGAATGCGTTACTAAAAAATTGTGAATGAATGTCACAGAATGAAGTAAAACACCCGATATGTCGTGAGGATAAAGGCATCAAAGAAAATCAAAGCCTGCAGGTATTACGCCATAAATCGGGTATGAGATGTTTGAAGGAACGATTGTTTCGGATCGATTCTTCTTCAGGGCTTCGAGTGTCGAAATGAAACTCTTGATGTCTGATCGATTCTACCATGAAGCATCAGCTCGTCGTTCCTTTCAAACTACTCCACAATAGTATAATAGAAGCTATTCATGTTGAAAAGTCCGTTTGCGATTCTTACATTCTTAAATCCTTAATTTTACCTTAAGTCTTGCCTCTCTCGAATTTGAATACTTTGTACGCACTTGATTATTTTTGTTGTCAATTTTTCCTTTTTCACATATACTAATTGACAATAATCATTATACCTAATATCTATAACTTATATAAAGTATAGAAAGAGCATATTTTATTTTTGTTTAACGGACAAAAGAAATAAAAATTGTATTTTGTCACAAAAATTAAAATAGCAGAGATTGAATAGATAATAACAAATTACCGGATAATATTATTAAAATAAAAACAAAGACAAAATTATACTTTTCCTGAATAATTTGATTCCAGACACTGACGAAGAATATCAGATCCATCACCATATAGCGGAGTAATTAATAAAAAAAAGTATTCTACATATCGTACTGGGAAAAACAGCATTTACGCAAGAAATTGAAGAGTAAACACATTAAAAGAAACAAGTCGAAGTAGATGGCTGCAGATAGGCAGTTTAAGATTGACGAAGACATGCATGCGCAAAGACAAAGGTATTTCTATGTCAGCCCTCTTCACTCTCTATTCACTCTATATTTATCTCTCATTTTTTTTTTAAACAAGACGCTTTCAGAAATTTTGTCATAAAAAAAATTGTAATTGCTTTACAGCAGGAAAGATAGAAATCAATCCTGGTCCGTTTTGGAAGAATGACAGGAATGCGCGGAATTGCATAGTATTTGACATTATCCGTAACTCTATCGCCTCTTTAACGAAGTCGATGTCATTACATTCATATGTCGAATAACTATCATTTTTTTTATTTTATAACCAAATGTATTTTCCGATAGACTTTTAGTCCGGACGGACAGTACAGGTTCGTAATATGAAAACATTACAATAAAAAAATATCTTTTATTCTTTCATAATTGCTCATTATATGCGCAAATCGTGTACAAATCGTGTGTGTGAATAAATCCAGATATAGAAGTGGAACAACGGATGGATAATTATATACGGAGAATAGACATATTAATCAAAGCATATTATTTGTTATACAATAATACCGAGCCATCTACGTGCATAAATATCAGAAATAACAAACGGCAATGAAACGTTGATAAAATTAACAAGCATGAATATCTATCGTTCCGATTTCGTTTCATTTCATACACGCTGCAAATGAATAATGCGCGCCGTGAAAATTGTCCAATGGGTAACGTGGCTTACAAATCCTCTTAAAATGCATTATATAAATCGAAATCCATTTTTCAGGCAAAACATATTTTTCGAGCGCGGCTATTCAAAGCGATTCTCTGAGCCATTTATGCATACATTCGTCGATCGCAAATAACGCCGCGCCGCGGCCCCGTGTACCCGCAAATATCCCCCTCGCATCGAACACGATATAAACAGGTAGACAGGGTTGTAGGAAAAGAGCACAGAGAAGAAAGAGGAGAAAACGATCCAATAGTCACGACCCTTCCCGATCGATTAATATCACTGCAATAAACGTCATTGCACATCGAAAAGGGGTGGTTCGCCCCACGGCGAACGCGATTCTCGTGTCGAAAAATATATACCTCTCTATTTTACAAAACACGCAACAGCACACGTAACCCTTTAGTCGCGCGGCTCCGACTGCGTTCTTCTTTTGTGACGAGAAAAGCTAAACGATGCATGGAGGATCCAACTGTGTTACTTGTCATATGTGAGCAAATCAACGAATAAAATAAGCCAACTTTTCACGTACTTATATCTATAAAAAAATAGGAAAACTGAACTATCACGAAAGTCAGAGATTAAATCAGATTAGAGATTTCAATTTCATGAAATTTAATCGTTGCGCAGGTAGACGTTCTAACATTCATTGCTGCTATAAATACTTCGATCGTTATTAATCTCACGATTGCATCGGCTTCGACAAGCGTTACAAAATCTCTCTATAGGTTCCTAACATTCTTCAGTATTTAATACTTTGATTATTAGCAGCGATCTTCTCCAAGGACATGGGGGACTAAAATATCACCCGCTCTGTTTTCCCGTAACGCGCACATATTAAATGCGAAGGGACACACACAATAGAAACGTTCACGTACGTAGCTCGCGTGGATGTAAAGTACTCCATGGGTATCGATGGCGTATCGATGGATCCCCATTGTGATCAGCCAGGGAGCAACGAAAGGGGGATCTCGATACCCTGGCGCGTATAGAGCAGGTAACACGTCGCTGAGGTAGGATTGTGCCCCGACAGCGATTGATACGATTCGAGTCGAAATCTCGCGGTCCATTGTCGGTTTGCTTTTTGCCGCCTCTTATATGCGCGACTTCGATTGTGTACCACCGGCCGCATTCATCCACGAGTGGAAAGACGATTTCTCATCCGCGTAACGGGGTAACGGCGGAGTACAATGCGGCCGGCGAAATAATAAAGGGCGCACCGCGGTAGGAAGGAAAACGGTGAAGGAGGGAAAACTCTCGCCGAGACGAATATAAATCGGCGAGAACGCATTTTGCGTGCACGCGCCTCGCGTGTGACGCTTGTTAAACGCCGAAGTCGCGAGATGTTCGCATCTTGAAAAAAATTGACTTTTTTTTATCACTAACATGGATTGCAATTAATACATTTCAATGGATAAATCGATAACAAGGGATCAGAGATCTTGTTTGGATCATAACTCAAACTTTTACTTTTCGTTCATTAACGTACGTAATAGTACGTGAGAGAGAAATTGCAAAATCGATCGATAATTTCACATCACGACGCTTCTAAAAATGAAAATCGAAAAACGCTCAAGGATATGTATAAAGGATATGCAATGACATGCTTGATTACTCTCTACTTTCGCCATGTAAACAGCAAGATTGATGTTGTTAACCTACGACGTATTAAATTTTCCTTTGGATCATTGCGAATTAACTTTACAATTTCGACATAAATAACGCTCTATTCGTCCGGTGTGTAAAAATGTACACGATCAATAATGACATTTTTGAAGTCGATCAAATTAACGTGTGTTACTGCTTGTAGCACAGTCATTTGTATATCGTACTAAATTAAAAGCTGACGTTAATAACGATGTATGTACGATTGCAATATTTCATATTTTTTGGAATAAGCGAATGGCTTCGGCGGTAATGGCACCAGAGTTGAATATTTCACATTATCGAACATCCTATAGACGGTATTATTGACAACTGATAACGGCATTTCGACATTATTTAAATCAACATCTTCGCTGGTTGCTAGTTTGGTGAATTAGAAAGTATTAATGGTGCCGTTTGACCGCGAGACTTAGCTATTTAATCTTTCAAAGGATTTACGGAGTCACGCTGTTAAATACGTAATTGGAGGACAAGTAAACTACGGACGATTTCTATGATCAATAGCGACATATCACGGAAAACTTACATTATATTATTATTATATTACATTATATATAAATTCTGTATTGCAAATAAAATATATGTTTCCGATTATTTAGTTATATTAACTTCAATTGAATGAATATACGGATACAAATGTGCAAACTTGCGCAATGAAATGTGGAATTAAATTGAAAAAGAAAAAACTAAATAAATTAGAAGTTAAAAACTAAAGTTTTTATCTATCAGTGTATTTAACTATACATACGCCTTTTCATTCAGAAATAATAGAAATATAGAATATAGAAATGACGTAATAAAATAACCAGATTATAATTGTTGGACGAGATTTTACAGCAAGGTAGAATTTCGTGGAGAATTGAGTCGTTATCGAACAGCATGTACGCCAATGTTGGCGTCGGGATGACCCCTGGTGCTCATCACTATCTCTCTCTCTCTCTCTTCCTCTCTCCCTTCTCCCCCTGCTTCTCCCCCCCTCTCTCTCTCTCTCTCTCTCTTTCTCTCAGCCTATCGCTGCCTCGCTCTTTGCATCGTCAAACGATCTGTCGATAGAGGCAATTAATGCGACTAGCTTTGATTATCCCCACTGCTCATACAGACAGCGACTTCACATAGCCGTGCAAATAAAGCAGTTTATTTATACGCATGCAATTAAGTTGGACATACACCGGACGCATCCGCGCGTCTAGTTAAAACTCAAGTGTATCAAGCGCAGTTACTTATACATCTGCTAGAAATACAGTCTAGCTTTGCGATAACAGAGATGCACACATCACGCTTGTGCCGTTACGTCAACGAAATATTTGGTTTTTTTAGTTAAACTTGTACTTCCTATTTTTTTCTTTAAAGAATTTGCAAATAACAAGCTTTATTATGTGGCCGTAATATACACGCGTTTCTACTCTAATAATTTTATTGTTAATTAATTGTTAAATTAGTCATACGAGAGATAATAATTAATTAAATTCATATACGAGTAAATGTACGAGCTTTGTATAAAGTTTATATTTTAATAAAAAATTATATTACCTAGTGGCTATATATTTAAAACAGTATTTCATAAGCATTTTTCACAAATGGTCTGTCCATAAATAAATGTTATTAATATTTATTGAGCTGTACATTGTTCAGATTACCATTTAATTATAACTTTATAAACGATTATTTCAATTGCAGTTTATGCAATTAACACAGTACTCACTATTCAAAGGAAAAAATAAAAACTAATATAATAATAATTTTTAGCTTTATTTGTCGCCCTTTCACAATTGTTTCTTAACGTTTTACGTATAATGAATGGTATTTTTAATGCGACGTCATTGAATAGCTTTATTAGCAAAGTTTATTAATGTCTGCTCGTATATAAAAATAGCAAACTACTATGGAATTCGTATGACGTAATTGTATATCTTGTGATGGAACAAGCAAAGATATAAAGCTTTAAATTTTTCTTTCGATTTATATGCTATCTATGACAATTGTGCTATAAGAACTCCCTAATTACTCATTAGAGGGGTTGCCAGCTTCTCTCGATAAAATAATTATGATGACCTAACGATTAGTTCGAGCGGTTCGAGCGTATATAGAAACGTTCTTGAACTGTTTCGAGATATATTCTAGAAATATCCTCGCCGTTTAATTACCATGCGCGGCGCCGCATATAGCTTCATTAGTAAGTCGTGCGAGCCATAGTTCACGTTCTTACGAACCACCATTCATAGTCACCTTCGTGACTACGCTATAAGCGCGCGCGACGGCGTTGATAATCACCATCGCTTACTAATTAACACGCGAGAGCAAGAATTATCTGCTCGAAACGACAGTCTACCTTCGAGATTGCGCATTGACGCTGTTTCGCAGCGTCAAGGAGGACTTTCGATCGAGCGATCGCTGAAATATCGGTATGAAATCGCAATAGCAATGGGACCAAGTTCAATAGTGCTTGACATCTCCTTGCGTTTCATGTATATAATGTACGGCACCTATATTATAGCCTTTGAGCTGGTGGCGCGGACACCTAGACCATCATCGTCGAATGTTCAGTAGCATTTATAAATACATAATTACAGTGATTGAAGCTGAAAAGTCCATAGGCGCTGCTGGCACGCTTCAATTAATAATCAAGTATCAATGATTATTATTATTCTTACTTGCATCTGGTATGACCGTGCTCGCAATTAAGCATTTTTTTTTATATTTCGATACAAGTGTCAATTCGAAAAATTGAAATTATTAAGTAGAGCACTTTAATTAGAATTGATTTTAGAAGATTTAGTAAGAATTAAAGCTTTTATTTTATTTCTGATGAGATTACGATGTACAAACAATATAAAAATTTAATTAGCATTACATAAATTATATGACTCTATAGAAAGGATAAAATAAATAAATATCAGATCAGTCAGAGGAAAATTTGTATGGAATTTTATATACATACAAGGAAACAAAGCTCAATTTTTCAAATAATCCCTCTCTCTCTTTTTCATGTAAATATATTAATATTTTTTCAGATATTAAAAAAGAATATATTCAGCAAAATATCAAGCAAATTTTAACTTTTATTTAAAAAATTATTAATAGCATTTATATACATCATATATACATATAGTGTATGTTACGTGCATTTTCGTATTTCCACAAAAAAGCATAGAAAATTAAATAAAAAATTCTCTCTTACAAAAATTATCAAGCATGCCTCGTAATAAACACGTTACCGAAACATGATGACGTAATAATCTTTCACCCTTTTCGACAGTGGTGACGGACAATTATAATGCGGGATAGGACCAAGCTTCCTCGCTTCAACGGCGCCGACTGATATCAAATTTCAGGTCCGCGCGAGATCGGCGGTCGAGAAGAAGAACGGCGCGGCAATCGGGAGGAAGTCGTGCAAAGGCACGCACCACGCGCGTGTGGTCCATCAATCATGTTGTTCCCGGCGACAGGTGGACACTGGGGTCGATGGAGACCCCACATAATTGGGAGAATAGTGCCGGTTTGCTGGTCGACCGGGCACACGGTCATTTATCTTGTCGCGATCGAGCGCCTATCGACGGTTCGGCCCGATTCGAGTTAACGCCCGTGAAATCGCGTGTCGCCCGTTTGGGAAAATCAGCCTCGTTCGATCTCTCTCGGGGCTGTATATAACGCTGGCGCCCATGATCGATACCGCGCCGCCGCGCCGTTTTGGCGTAGCGCCGCAGCTCCACCGTGTACCCCGTAATTGGAAGCAAATACAGATATCATTGAAATCATCCTGGCGCGCACGAATATTCGTTCAAAATATTTATTTACGGAGTATCGATTGTTGCTGATGCGCAGCTGCATGGTTGCTTCAAACATTTCTCCATTTCTTTTAAATGTTTACATGTTTTTGGCAACACAGACTTTTTTTATGCTTTTCGTCATTTCAAATTTATTATCACAAATTGTCCTTATACATAAATATATTGTTACAAAGAGAAAAAAAGCGAATTATTAGGTTGTAGCTGGCTCTAATTACATTTTAATGTATCTTAATATATTGATAACATGATAAAAAAAAACCGAACGAATTAATAACAACTACACGCGCGTGAGAAGTATGTGTAATATTACCATTGAAAGCTTTACTCGAATAGGCTGTCGCAAATTGAAAAATAAATATTTGTTTTTACGTTTTCGTACAAATTAAATAATAAAACAATTTTAAAGTTTCCTAAAAATAATAAAATAAATCGACAATAGATTGATTTAAAACCATAGGACGCACCGAGAAACTCTAATAGTGATTCTCCAGAGACGAGACTCGTATACTTGTCAAGTAATTCAACACTCAAGGTATCCTCTTGTTCTTTATACTTCGTCGTATAATCATCTTTTTTTCGTTTGTGCTCTCCCGAGCTCGTAGTTCCGATCTTCTTTTACTGTCATCCTCGTCGACGACAAGGCCTCCCCTAGACGGCATCTAGTGTCTCGCCGCGATTAAAAAGAATACGTCCCACGCTGAATCCCGTGCCTACGGGCACTCCTTCGCACTGGCCTCAAAAATACTCCAGTTCGGTCTGACATATTATGCCACACCGAAACATCTTTTCATTCTTGTCAAATCCATTTGCCATGCTTGACGCTGGATATCAAGAATATTTTTATCTTTTATCGTATAAACTTCTTGCACAATTAAAGCAGAATCGCACTTGGTATGGCAAGTGTATCGATTGTAAATACAGTCATATATGTATATATCTACATTTTTTTAAGAACAACTAAGATTGTCCAATATTAAAGTTTTTGAAATTCAAACCTCTTTTGAAATAATCAGAAAATAGTTCAACTTAAAAAAAAACATGACTTTAAATTAAAAATCTGTTATATAGTTAATAACGATAGATCGTGATAGATTGGTATCAGTGAATCTCAAGTAAATTGCGAAAAAAAACCCGAGAGAGAATTTGCCGAGATTTAATTGAGCGGCGAGATCGTTCTATAATGCTGTCAAAGGCAACCGGAACAACCGGAACAACTGACAGCCAGATACGATCGTTCCACTGGCTACATTATCCGCATTTGAATCTCAAATCGCTTCTAGGTATCAGAATCGTGAAGGAGAAACGTTGAAAACCTTCGAGCCGACGCTCCAAAGGCTACAACAGACGAGGCGGCATGTCACGACAAATACAGCTACTTTTCCAGATCTTCTCTTCCCGCCGCGATCCTGCCTCTCCTCTCACAAGATAGTCGCGATCGCGAGGGTATCGAGCACCGCAAGATCGTATCTGAGTGTCTCGATGGCGGTCCCATCGGTGTGGCTACATTCGCCAAGTTTTTCATGCCTCGATCGACTCGAGCCTCCATCGAGAACTTTCGATCTCGAGTGCTTGTCGTATGTCGTATGGATATCTAGCATGTTGAATAATTGCTCGTATTGTACCATTGCATTTTCTATGCGATAAAAAAATAATACGTAGGAAATAACACATTTTATTTAGTTATTATGAGATTTATTTTCAGATATAGCGATATCAATTATTTTTAATTTTAAATTCAATATTATGAATAATATGATTTAATAATGTGATTTAATTTCCATGCATAAAAGAAGATAAAGGCCGAGCTCATTGGAGTTTAAAATCACTAGGAGTCGCTTTGCTACAAGAACAGGTGTCGTGAACAGGAGAAATCTCTCGGCGCGTCTTTGAACGATGACCCTGTCTTTTACATATTCATATCCCATCGTCGAATCTCGATCAGCAATGGCGATAAAGCAATTTAAGCACTAATACCGCCCTCCATCCATCGGAGCAATCTTTCTTACCGGTTTTTTAATGGGCTTTAGAGAATTTTGTTGCACTGCCGACCGGTACATGAATTGTGACGTATAAATTACGAGAGAGAAAGAGAGAGAAAGTATACGTGTGTGTGTTTTCTCCGTAGATGACTCATTTCCAAAGACTTCTTCTGAAACCCGTTTAAAACCCGGGCGCGTTCCATGTATTCTCTTCGTTAGAAGATCTGTGTGTTTATCCACGTGTGACTGCGGGTGAAATCTTCAATCGCGGAATAAGATAATGTTTTCTTAAGCCAGAGTGACCGTTGTCCGAAAAGAATTCCGGCCAACTGACGTAACGTAAATACAAAAACTCTAATTCTAAAAATGGTTTGGTTGAATACCTAGCTATATCGAAGAAGAAGATTTCGATTATATTTATATAGAATGAGAGAGAGAGAGAGAGAGAGAGAGAGAGAGAGAGAGAGAGAGAGAGAGAGAGAGATATCGGTACATTTTGCAAGTTTTGAGATTTATGGAAGAATACGATTACTTCATTACATACTGATCATTTTGAAGTAACATATACGAACTACTTCAAATCTCTCATAACTTCGTAAAATTAATAAAACAGAATTTTAAAAAACAATTATGAAGATCGTATATAATTTAGTCTATCGATCTGTTATAGTTATCTAATTGTCTGTTGTATCTAACGTAACATCGTCTTGTGCTTTTAATTCAGTTTTTTGCATGTTCTTAAATTGTCTATACTCTATATCTAAAACTATAAGCAACTTAAAAAGATGGCAATAAAAAAATATTACTACATAATGCTACATGATATTTTCACACACAATAAAAAACAAGTTGTATCATGAAGTTTCTATTGTATCTTAACGCGGATATATTTTATACGTAAAAAATAAATAATTTTTCTTTTGTATATGAGATTTCGGGCAGCACGTGATAATTTTAATTTTTCTTCATCATCGTAATAGCGGTGTTCCGCGAGTTCTCCATCTGTCGAGACGATAAGCACTTCTAATTTCAACAAGGGGAAGAATTCCCTTCTCGTATCCATTTCAAAGGACAATGGTCCAGCAGTGTCTTTGTGCGATTCGCAATGGAGTGCTCGGATTGCCGTTGATTACTGACAAATAGCGCGACCGGAGAGCAACAACGCCAAGAAAGATGGAAAAAAAAGTTTTGAAAAAAAGAAGAAAGGCGGAACGAAAAGGATCACTATCAATCATAAAGACAACGAAAGACATGTGGCAGATTCCATTCACTGATTGTCATTCGAAGCTTGTATGGATAGTTCGTGAAACTTGTATAGAGAGCTTATGTTTTATACATCATCTCTGCCATTCTTATAATAGCGCTTCAGATTATCACTACTCTCAATCGATATCTGCATGAGATAAGACTAAATTTTTTCGATAGAATTTGTCGATTAATATACTCCAAAAAAGAAATTTACACGCGTAGAAGTTCGCGCAAGTTGCTATTATTCTTTAAATTAAAATTTATCTCATCGTGTATATTATCATATATTAAACTTATTTATAACAAAAATATATTCAAAATCTAATCATTGATTAAATTGTAATCTAAAAAGTTAAATTTTATCTAACAGGGAAAATACCTATTATTTATATGGTTAAAGCTGCATCAAAAATTATCAACTAGATCAGTAAGAATATAATGCTGCGGGCCATCTGCTGCACAAAACCTTTCAGACTTATTTGAAATCGCATCGTCTAAACAGTAAGGAATCTACTTAATACGTTCTACTAAATTTTCACGGTTATATGATAGGCTCATATTCGCAGCTCGAGTTCCTGAATATTATTTTACCTGAAAATGTCTAGAAACGAATTTGATGTCCTGGGGCGACCAGTGTTTGGTTTCCGGTTACAGTTTGATCTTGCTGAGATAATACATCGGAGATAATATATTTTCACGGATTAGAATCGTATGCTCTCGAACAAGTAATCTTTACTACAATAGTTATACATCAACATTTTTAATTCATTACAAAAAAACTACGTAAATTATTTTGCATTTACATAAATTATTATTTTTACATTATTTGAATAATAGGTATGTTCATAATTAAATATTAAATTTATGCTATTCAATTCATTCACAAGAATAGAATTAAATTTTATTATTTTTATTTATAGTGAAAATAATTTAAGTAATTATTTCGTCTAGATAGTAAGATACATTATGTACATTCGCCAATTACATAGATTAAAAATAATTAAAACGTTAAATTTACAATTATGTATTTAATTTAAAGTTACATAATGTAATTGTCTGAATAACTGGAATAAAATTTATGACATTCAACAAACATTAATTTATTTTGTTGATAAATATCATATCTTTTTTATGTGTAGCTTTTCTTTTAGAGTCTTGTTTACATATGCAGATTTTTATTGCAGAAAAGAAAGAGGAAGAGGTCTGTTTTAACTTGTTAGAATTAAAAATATAATGTCTAATCTGCACAAATAAATACTATTAGCAAGAAATATATAAATTCATTGCACTATACATGTAAAATAATTTCTGAAATATCATGTAGGTAACACGTTGCCAGCAAAGAAACGCCGTATCTCATTTCGGGTTCTTTTCGGGGCGCATACTTTCACTTTTTTCTTTGGCATGGTCACCTCCTTCACATTTAAATAGCGGTTCACACTGGTCAGAGAAGCCGCAAAAGTCCACTTAGTGGTTCCGCACGAACAGGTCCCAAAATGAGAGGGCCCAGCAATTGTCCACTTTCCGACCTCCATTTGCCATCATACTCGTGATATATCTTCTGTACAATGAAGTCCTCCTTCTCGTAAGAATCTTCTTTTCACTTTCTATCGCTTTCTTTCAAGACTTTAAAACGTTCCTTAAGATGTATTAAATCATTAATAAATACTATAGATACAATTTTTGATAGAAAAATAAGATAAAGTAGAAATAACAAAAAGGTTTAAAACACTAATCGATATCTTTCATAAATCATACCTTAATTTTTTTATAAATCTTGTCTTAAAATATGTTCTACAATATAGCTTTTAACACGTGATATCTTTTCGACACAAAAATGAAAACAATAGGCGATTATTTAAATCATTGTTCATTTTAGGGTATTTATTTTAATTTTACATAAAATAAAAATTTGTTTCTATACTAATATCTCTATAACATATGGACAACGTATAAAAAAGAGAAATTTACATCATATATAGTTCACAAAAAATAGTCTCGCATAAGTATTATAACAAACGGATCCTTAAAAATAGCAGCAAAACATCCGCACTGAATTTACGAGGCATCCCTCTTCCCGCGGCTGCATTTATCTGCCTTTTTCGGATCTACAGTAAAGTACAGTCATTACCACTTGTATTCTTGTTGCTTGTATCGCGCGCGTTTTAGCGGCAACTTCATCTTCAACCAGTGGAAGAGGCAGAGAGAGGCAACGGAGAAGTCTGTGCATTTTAATTGTTTGCTATGCAGACAACTGCCGCTCCAGCCGTACGGTTACATCCTAAAACCTGACCGTTTGGCCTTGTACGATTCCGCCAAGATGCATTTCGGAGCCCTAGAATTAGCGTGGCGTGGGGCCCGCAGATAGATTGCAGGGTTGCAAACGCGAAGACGACCGACGGAAGAAACGAAGAAGAAGAATGACCACGGAACTCTAAGTGTGGGAACGGCGAAAGCTGGCCCACATGGATGAATAATAACGCTGGCAGGAACGGGAGCGATAGTCGTTGATACATTTACGTACAAAACATATTTATATAAAACATAGGATTGACGGGGGGCTATTTAAAAAATACAAAAGCAATCGCCTCGATTCATCCGGCATTAAAGGATAAATTTACATCCTATTTATGCAGCGTCAATGTATTAGAATTGTTAGACCAATGTGTTAGAAACCAAAAGCTCATTTCTGTACATAAATTACTCATCACGTATATCAACTAGGCGAGGTCTATAATTGTCCGATGATTCAAACCGGCTATTAAGATAAAAAAAAATATTCATGGGATTGTTACGCGTGGTCGACGAGCGCGAGGGAATGTTCATGTTGCAGAAACTGCGGATCGTTGACGACAGCGGCACGGACACGGAGAAGCGGCAGCAGCTGTTGTTACGTGTCCACGACTAAATTACCGCACTTTGGGCCATGTAAATCGACCTTTAAGCGCCGTGTAACATCGTCGCTGATGCAGCCGCCGCCGCTTCCTCGCGTTCGTGGAGATATATACGCGTGCGTCACTCCTGGTTTACATAATGCGCAATTGCCCTGAAAATGATAGGAACGGTCGGTTATTATTTAAATTTCGGTCACAGGCTGACCCAGTTCCGGTGGCGGTCGGTGGGAGCCGCTGGAGGAAGAGCTGCGAAAAATTCCCATCGGCGGCGGAGACAGCCGCGAAGGCCGCGGCGCGGCGGTTTAAGAACAGCGGTTTCACTTCGTCTCGGTGCAATCGCGTGTCGTGTCGGCTGAATGAAAACCTGTCGGCGATGAAAGAGGTATATCGATGGTCAGCCTACACGCTGACAAGCGGCGGTTTCTTTGCAGTTATATAATTTGCACGCATTGCAAAAAACGAACGGTACTTATACAATACCGCAATATCCAAAGCCGATCGAAAGTGAAAATTCCGGTTTCAAGCGTAAAATCTCGCTTGAAAACGCAATCGGGGGGATTTATTCGGCAATGAGAACTATAGGATCCTCGATTTACTTTATCGACCTACAATGTTATTCAAGCACACGCGAAACTATTCACGCTAGAATTGCCATAATTAATAGCTATCATAAAAGCTGATACCGATGTTAAAATAGTACTTTAGCCTAATGTGTATTTTACTTGCCAGATATATTCTTATTGCGTCAATCACAATTGTTAACAATTCTTCGAAATTCAGTACGTTGTATGAAACGCAAATTATCACAAACATCAGCTTGTCATGTACTTAAAGGCATGATGTATCGCGTGTCATAAAGAATAAAAATGTGTTCACGATAAAAGAAATATGACAAGAATGATATCGAATAAGGCCATAAGGCTGATCAACTACCCTTCTACTGACTGTGCAATTTGTGAGTGTCGTCAGAAGCAAAAGATAGCTAACACGCGCATAATATATGCACTAATTTCATAACTTGTCGATGCATTATAAACAGGAGGCGGACAGGTGTCGCAGAAATTATTTCTTTGATACGTGAAATTACGCTTTCTCAATAATAATTGCAAATGACGTTAATCATTGGCGCATAAATCCAAAAACATGAAATTAATTACCTGTTTTTAAACATCACATCTTGCTTAAGAACAGTTGTCGTATTATAAATACCTTAGTACAAGATTTTTCTAGTCTATGCAGCTTTCCTCTTGATTCTGCTTAATCTTGATAACAAAACATGTAATATTGTTTCAAAGAAGTAGAATTAAATTAACAGGGTCGTTAAGAAGACATCCGTGTATTCCATTAAAACGAAATCGTTCAACGAAATCATTATCGGGAGAAGCTTAAAAATGAGCGACTTTAAAAAGGCGGTCGCGAACGATGGTGCAAACATGCCCGATAATGGACGTTGTAGGTTGTAGCGACTACACTGTTGCGCTGCAACCGTTTCGCGGAAAATCGATCGATAATAACGTGTCGATAACGTGAGCATCGCAATTTCGTGTGGATTCAAATTTGCACTTGTGACAAATGACCGCGGTCCCCGAGAGCTAGTGATAAATCTCAGGTAGAATCGTCGCGTCGCGGCCGACGTGCACAGGCACGACAACCGGTTCAGGTGAGTGCAGATCATGATGATATAAGTTTCACCGGTCGCGGAAGATCGATCGATATTGCCTGATAAATCCCATTATTAATGCGAGCGTAGCAAGAACTTGATAAATTGCTAGCGCTGGGTACACGTTTAGTAGCGACGATCCTACGCCTTTACAAAACAGCCCTCAAGGGCTATAGGACGATTTATTCGCTGGCGTCCGCCGCGATCATCTCACCGTATTTACACGCGTACGTGTATACACTGTCCTCTTTCGTTATCGGTGAAATCGATAACGCGTCGTAACAGACCGGTAATGGGATAAACGCTTCCCGCGCTTGTAAAACGTCAAATTGCAGGTTTTTCTGCAAACAGATAGGATGTGACAGTTGCAGAAATTACTTATCTTTGAATTAATCTGTTACTTCAACTTGTTAAAAGTCTACGAAGATAACATATACTGCAATTTATGTATATTTTCCGTGAATAAATGACTTATCATACCTATATCTATATAATTCTCGTTCTCCCATTTGAATTTCCAGTTTTAAGACGAAAAAATGACGAAAATGAGGAAAAGAGATGATAAATTTTATTCTGATTTTATTATTAGTTTCACAGTAAAAATTAGAATAAGCACTCAAGCGTTAAGAATAAATATTAGGGTTAAACAAAGAAACTTGGGTTAAAATATCTTTTTGTTAGAGTGAAAAAATGTTTGAAATAAAAACTCATTACAATATTATATAAATTAAATTAAAGAAATTCACTTTTAATATTTTTTAACGGCTTTGTTGTAGACAATATCCCTGATTAAAAATTTATTAATGCCATTTTATACAGAGAGATAGATAGATAGATAGATAGAGAAAGAGAGAAAAAGAGAGTGGAAGAAGGAGAGAATATGGATTAAAATTATAAAAAACTTCTGTTTCATCTTGTATAGCATAAGTCATTCAATATCGAGCTAGGTACTTGAAATATCGAGCAATCACCATATTCACACGTAAGAGAACAACTGTGCAATAATTATCTGTACATTCCCGATAACACTCTGAACAGCATTGCGCCGTGAATAATTCGTAAGCTGGCGAATGTAAGAAGCCATCGCGCAATTGCCCGACGCTTACACGATTATAATTGACTCTTCCGTACACGCAACGCCTTGTGCTTCGCTTTGGTGACGTCGAGGCCGCTTTATTCGTTTCAGAAACAAAGTGGTCTGACATTCTGGAACGTCTATCGGCTATCGCGACGAGGCATCGCAATGAGACACGTATGTATCTTCAATCGCCGCACCGCGCCATCATTGTGGCGTGGTAGGAGCTGTTATTTTACGACGCGGACTCTCCAGGCTGCAGCCGGCTGCAGGTGCAAGCCGCTTCTCGATCCTTAGACGTTTCGGTGTGCATTGTGATCGAATGATATAATAAAGCCCGTGGGAAACGGATAACGGGGCCACCTGACGCACCACTCTCTGACGACGATATATATATTTATAGTCCTTTCTCGTATATGCGTGCGCGTATAAAAAAAAAGCACACATCCACGTATATACGTCTCGTATCTGTACGTACAAAGGATGCAAACGGAATTGGTCTCACATGCGACTTATGGATTGCTACATCGATGACATACGTGACGTTACCTCTTGACGTGGTACATGACGTCCGATGTAGGAAAATAATACACAGTCATTAAGAAAAAGCGATAAACTGTAAAAGAAACTCCAAAGAAATTGCACTGTAACTAAAAATTAAAAGCGTGCGTTAATATAAAATCGTCGTTCTGGACCGTTATAATCACATTAATAAACTCAACAACATATATTATAAGCAATTCATAAAAATAGATAATGCACACCAGATGATAGACGGATTATTAGTTACCAGATGACAGTCTATGAGGCAGTAACAATTAGAGATATCATTAGCGTAGAGAAACCTCCGTGCAACGTCTGGAATTAAAGTATCATAGGGGCTGACGGGTTACCGAAGATTACAGTGTACAACGAAGCGTTAAGGCAAACCCTTTCCGTATATTCAATTCAGCATGTTACTCTTGAATTTGTAAATTAATACTGCCGTCATTATAAACAGAAAAGGAAGAAGCGGAAAACCCTATAAATAAAGACAACACAGCTGCAAATTAATAACAGATATGAAACTGTAGTGACAAAGAACGCATAAAGTCTATTTGAAATAGGAAAAATATATTTTCTCTTTCTGAATATACATAGAATAAGATAAAAAGAAGCCGCAAAAATTTTTTCGAATGCTATATTAATAGCAACGTAGTCTCACAGTGTATCACTCTTTCTTTTTCATAATTTCTTGCAACGACACAGACGTTCAGCGCATTTTTTAGTTTTGTTGTATTTTATAGCTATCTTATATAGCTTTGGTGCTTGCTTATTTCCCATTTAGTAACGAAAGGGTCAATTGATGATCTCACGCAGCGCGGCGACGCTTCGGAGGAAAAAACCTACGAAAGAACGGGTCGCCGTTCGTTGGCGGTTTAAATTTTTAGCCTCACCTACGCGGCTGAATCACGAGAACGACACGCGTGGAACACGCGTATACGCTCTCTCTCTCTCTCGTTGAGAATCTACAACGTTGGAAACCCTACGTGGTATTCGAATTGTCGGTTCTCAACGGGACATCGAGGCGGTACCCTGCGGGGCACGGCGTGGTGCCACGGCACTATCATCCTGAGCTTTCACCGGCGTCATCATCATCGTCATCTGGCGGCTCTTATTCTTCCGGTGTCTGGACTTAATGGACGGATCTGTCATAACCCGTTTCAGCACCTTCGTCAGTGTCGACAATGAGTCGCAATAATGACTTGCAGCCTACCGCCGAGATCATAGGCGGTGATTTCGCGGAAATAAAATCGCTAATATCGGGGAACATGTTCGTGATAGAAACTAATCTCGGTGAAAGAACTGGGCAATCCCACCTCTTTTGATCGTATTCTTCCACACTTAATCTCGATAATTAATAGATTATCGAGTTAAGCTAACAGATAACATATAGATCTTGTAACTCAAGATAAATTTGTTTAAGATCGAAACTTGAAAGAATAGATTGAAAAAGATTGTATTATAATGTGTATTAATATATATTATAACATGTATAATGACTTTCCTATTTGTTTCATATGTCTTCGTGCTCTTACGCCAATCGATCTTACGACAAATTACAACCACAAGCGAACGTGCGGTAGATTCACGACGCGGCGCGTGAGAGCACGGCACGCTCGCTAACCATCCCACGATTTCTCACAATCAAACGATCCTTCCGCCGCTTTGAAACACTCCGACCACTTTCTTGGATTAAACATCGCCCATCGTCGAGATTAATAGCCGTCACGTTGCGTTTTGCTTAACGCCGCATTCATGCGCCGCGAGACCGGCCGGCCGAGCCCCGCGCGCGCCCGTGTGCGTGAACACGCGTTCGGCGGGCCCGACGTTGTTTCCCTACCCACCCTGAAGAATGGTCCGCCGCATCGTCCGCGGTGGAACCCGCGCGCGGCACAATGCCCGGCAATTCTTGCAGGTAAACGCGTTTACATATATGCATACAAAGCCGCAGTTTCCGCGCGACATCGCGCGAATAGCGGCACCGCGTGCGGGCACAAGCTACGCTTCGACTTGCGAAAAGAAAATATCGCTGCGGACGCCAAAAGACTACGACGACGACGACGACGACGACGACGACGACGACGACGATGGTGACGGCGATGACCGCAACGACGACGACCACGACCACGACTACGACGACTCGCGCGTGCACATGTGCTTCCATAGAAACGTCGTCGGAAACCGGCGCTGCGTCCATTTACGTAGCTGCCGTGGACGCGAATTAATGGCTCTCGCGGATCTCCTTTGGCCCCCGAGATACCGTACTATGGGACACGTAATCGAAAGTCTCGTTCGATTCCTGAGTGGGCGAGGACAATTTGCGGTGGCGCAATGCATGTCCCTTAACGAGCGCGAGATTTATTCGGTATTTATATACACGTTTGTGAATGCAAAGAGACGAACGCGGATATTTCCCTAGATCAACTCGGGAAAACATCAGGTATGAAGATAAATAACGCTAAATATGATTAATGTTGAGTATAGGTCATTTGCGACATTTGCAAAAATCCCGATGCTGTTTCTAAATTAGAATCGAATTTATATTGTTAACCCGGAAACGATTACCGCATTTTTTTTTGCATAAACAGTCACATGAGATGATTTTTACACCCCAACTAAAAGTCATCGTTATTAATTATATATTGCATATTTTTTATTGTTCTATAATTTATTAGTTTTTGAGAACAATGTGTAGGTAAATAGATAGATATATAGATTTACTCAATATTTTCTGGAAAAAAAAAAGAGAGAGAAGGAGAGAGAGAAACTGAGTAATTTCTTACACCCCAGCAAGTTCCAATAGGTCAGTACTATGAATGTACGATTCTGAATTATTTCTATTTTGCGGATTGGATCTCAGGACTTTCGAATCTATATATACAAAGACAAATGTCCTGACTGACTGACTGACTGACTGACTCATCAACGCCCAGCCCAAACCCCTGAACCTAGAAACATGAAATTTGAAGAGTGTATTCCTCTCATGACGTAAGCACCTACTAAGAAGGGATTTTTAGAAATTCGACTCCTAACGGGGTGAAAAGGGTTAAAATCTATTTACACGGATTCGTTAATATCTCTTAGGCCGATGAGATATCTACTACTCATTCGTTAGTGGACCGAATTTTTACCAAAAGTATATGAAATAGGGGTAGAATTTCCCGGGGAGTGCCATGATGTGTATAGTTTTTCGTTGCCGATTTTCTGGAAACCGGTTTTTTTAATTCTTCTAATTTTTCGAGAAATAATTGACCGAATCTTAAAGAATTGTATATAAAACAGGGGTAGAATTTCCCGGGGAATGCCATAAAGTGTATAATTTTTCGTTACCGATCTTTTTGGAAAGCGGTATCAGAAGTTTTTCGAATTTTTCGGAAAATAATTGATCGAATGTTAAAGAATTGTATATAAAACAGGGGTAGAATTTCCTGGGGAGTGCTATAAACTGTATAATTTTTTGTTACCGATCTTTTTGGGAACCGGTATCTTTTTGGAAATCGGTTACGAAATTTTTCCAATTTTTTAGGAAATAATTGAGTGAATCTCAAAGAATTGTATACGACGGAATTGAATTTCAGTCGATAAAAAAGTAATATTTTTCAATTTATAGCATTTTAGAGAGAGAGAGAGAGAGATAGATAGAGAGAGAAAGAGAGAGAGAGAGAGAGAGAGAGAGAGAGAGAGAGAGAGAGAGAGAGAGAGAGAGAGAGAGAGAGAGAGAGAGAGAGAGAGAAAGACTATTTGCGTGTCTTATTACATATGTCCTTCGGGGCGAAGCCCGGGTAACCAGCTAGTTGGTATATAATAGTATAGAAAATATCCGAGTGATACATTTCTTCAAATTGCATTTTTTTTTTAATTTAACTTTGCGTGTATCCTAGAAAGAAAAGATACTATAATTAACTTAAAGATAATTTTATTAAATATTCCTAAATTATTTTCACTACTTGAAAATTTGAGTAAAAAATAGCGACGTAAAATTATTACAGATTAAGTTAAGTAATGTTTAATTGCCACTTGTAAAGTAATGTTTAATTACGTTTCACATTTTAATTGCCACTTGAGATAAAATTAATATACAGTTATCTCCTTAAAATTGGAAGACAATTCTTTTTTTAGGATTATACAATGGAAGACGGCGGTGTTGTAGGCATGAGATAACAATCGCAATGTCGTACTTTGTCTTAATCGTAACACGCTGCACCGATCTCAATGGAGAAACTCTGTTCGGGTTTCCCGATATCTCGCAAAGCCACGTCTAAGATGGGAAGTCTTACGGGTTTATCCGTTTCATATGAGACGATAGTTTTACCCCAGCGGTCTTGATGGAACTACGAATACAAAACACATGTAAAGCAACATAATGTTTTATTGCCTAGTATGTATGTGTGTGTGTGTATTCTATTTTTTTAACGTATATTTAGTGTTGTGAAATTTAAACAAACGTCTGTATTTTGATATAATTTAAGTCAAATTTAGCCAATTATTAAATAACTATAATTATTTATAAAGTTAGAAATGACATGTAAAATTTAAAAATTATAACGATATAAAATAAGTAAATTTAAGACCATATAAAATAACTAATAACTTTCAAAAAAAAAAAAAAAAAAGATGCCAACAGTACGCGGTGTTCCCAAACGGTCACCCATTTAAGTACTAACCACGCTCAATGCCGCTTGACTTAAGTGATCGGACGAGAACTTGTAGGTTTGGCGTGATTTGACCGTTGACGAAAGTATTTTTCTTAGAAAGGAAAGATACACTTCTTCAACTTTCCTGGTTATAGAACGAGAACTTGTATGTTCGGTGTGTTTATCTATATTATAATAAATGTATTATTATTGATTGTATAATAATTATATATTGTAATAATAAATGTAACATGACAATGTAACATGAAATAACAATTTTCATGTTATATTTATTACAATATATAATTATTATAATAATAACCAGGAAAGTTGATGAAGAAGTGTATCTTCTCTTCCTAAGAAAGATACTTTCGTCAACGGTCAAATCACGCCAAACCTACAAGTTCTCGTCCGATCACTTAAGTCAAGCGGCATTGAGCGTGGTTAGTACTTAAATGGGTGACCGTTTGGGAACACCGCGTACTGTTGGCATCTTTTTTTTTTTTTTGAAAGTTATTAGTTATTTTATATGGTCTTAAATTTACTTATTTTATCGACGTACATTTTATAAAATTAATTAAAATGATAACATGTGATATTATATATTATCATTTTAATTAATGTTACATAATAGACAATGTACAATTTACTCTTAAAAAAGCTATGTTAAATCAAATCGAAGACATTGTTGTATTGTAAATTGACTTACCCTACATTCATCCATTATCATTTCATATCTAAGACGCTGATTGCCTCGTGGTGTTAATTCAACGTCGTTCCAAGCCAAAAACTTCAGGCCCTTTCTGTACGTCTTTTTCTCGTAATCGAAGTAAGCCACACTATTTTTGCAGTGATACGTAATGTTCTGATTCGCGTGTTTGGAGAGCAATTGCAAGAAACTAATTTGATTACTGTCCGCTTTGTATGTAATCTAAATGCAATAATTAAAATTTATTTTATAAATATTTATCTACTAAAAAATTTTATATTTTTTTAACAACAAATAGGAGATTTTCTTTGCCAGTGAATAAAATACAATAATGAATAAACTTTCTTGACTATAACTGGCAAATTTATTAATGTGTTAATACATTATAGAATAAAAGATAAATATAGATTCTTCATCGATAAAGAAAATTACTGTGACATAAGCTTTATTTTTCCGAGGTGTGTAAAAAGGAATTGTGCAGGATTATTATAAGATAGAGAAGACGTTGAAAAGAGAAAAAAAAATATTTTTCGAAGTAAAGAAAATAACTCTGATATCAAAACCGTTCTTTAAACATTTTCCTCGTCATTAATAAGTACGTTGATATACTCCTGTAATCAGTTAATGATTGCTTTAAATACATAGACGTGAGTAATATATTATATTAAGAAAACCATAAATATGCATGAGACTCGATTACGCTGTTAACTGGAAAATGGTGAAACTATTTGCTTCATTATTTTCTCAATCATCGGAGGGGCCAGTAACCAATTAATTAACTCGTAACGCTTTAATAGCTACACTAATGACAGATCGATTAATGGGTGCTTTCCTGAGAGCTTCTCGATCCTGTATTATATACTCGCTGGTAGGCAATTTTCAAACAGCTCTTCAGTTACTTATATTGTAAGTAACTGTAAGTAGAATTTTTTAACGCATGCTTCCAAGTTTAAAGCAAACGTCTTATTTTTAGTCGCAGAACGGCTAGATCATTCACAGCATCAAATAGTTATTCTAATAATAGCAATTATTTCGCATATTAATCACAATGACATCGCAACCGTTAAATTTTGTTACATGTATATAGAAAAAATAATATAATTTTTATTATTATATCGTACCTAATAATTGCACGATTGTTAGATTTATTCGCAATTGCTGATTCGATATCTGATTTCGTGGTTATAGTTAGTGCCGCTCATTAAATCAAAAAGATGTTGTGCAATGAGCAATTTAAAATCGAAAACAATTCACATTACTTCAAATTAATTATTTCAATTAATTTGAATTAATAATTTCCGCAATTCGCAGAATAAGATATACTACTCCCAACACTGCTATGTTAACGTAATTTCGTATTGCGTTTGTTCAAGCAGTGGTCGCGAGTAAAGTAGTTATTTAACGACCCTCGAGTTTATACGGCGTTTCTGTTGATTTTAAGGTCAGAAATTTATATCGCGCGGCGCGTTACTATTAAAATAAAATAATTTATACCCGCACAGAGTAATAGCTACCATAATCCCGAAGTCAAAATACTGTGGCGCGTGGCTCGTAAGTCACCGCAAAACCACTTTGTACCCACCGGTATCACCGACGCTGTCCAACTGTGCGCAGCTCGCTGCACCGAATAAGATACGTTATTTAACGATCGCTGTATTTGTACGATGTGCACTAAAACGAGACAAAAAGCAGGCATAGAACGGAGACTGGAAATGAAATAAATGAAGCGGCCCTTACCGCGCTGTGGCGTCTGAATTAATGACCCTCATAGCTCTCTGTGGGCAAGGTATACTATTAACCCGTGTCCACATAATCATACGACGTATCACGCGCCTATGATTGTATCAATTTGCGATGTCGCACGAGATATATATATATACGTCGGAAGCGATACATAAAGCCATGATGTCCTTACCGCGAAGGACATCACTGTTGATCACGTTTGCTGCACCGATGAAAAACAGAAGCCTGAAAGAGCGCGCTTAATAGGAACCCTTTATTACGCGATAAATACATATTGCTTATATATCGAAATGCAGACAACATGATCTCGGTAACTCAAAAGAACATTTTAAATTGCCGCTGTTTAAAGGATTTTTATTGCAAGACGTTCCATTTCATTACAACACTAAGAATAGCGTTACGTCTCCGTATAATGCTGGACATTAATCATACGATACACATCTCACGTCAAGGAATACATAAAAGATTGACAAGAAAGACCGAAGCTGTTACCGTCAAGAAGAATCGACCCTCTAGCGACATGAGCGCACCTCGTGTCCTAGGATATCAATTACACCCTCGCCGTAGCCTTCGGCGCGAAAATGTCATTAGAATCAATAACAGCAGCACCCCCTTCCTATTCCCTCTCAATTCGCGTACACACAATTCCACCCTCGCCGTTTCCGTTCGCCGAACTTTTCCCGATGGCGCTAGCATTCTGTGGAGCATTGTGCCCCCGCTTTCTCGCGCGACCGAATTTTTCCCACTCCCGTTTCCCACCCTTCGCTTCGTTGCCGAAAGGCACGAGGGACGCGCCCATCCACCAATTTCACGAACTTGAGCACGCGTGCTCGATTAAGACGCTTTGTGTTGAAAAATTTCGGACAACAGTCTCTTATTACTTGGTTTGTGTGTGTTGCCTATTGAGCTTTCTAACAAGAGAAATTTTGTATAAAAAACTATCTCAATACCATAAATTTACAAACGTATGTAGATAGATAATTTTACAAAAAAATTCTACTAAAAAAATGCCTAATAATCAGAATATCTTTCGTAATAAAGTGAATATTTTAAGCAAATTAGTAACAGACTTAATATATAATAATAATCATAATATTCTAGATAGTTAATTTTTTTTATCTGTTCAATATATCCGGATGTTATGCATCATCGTAGTGCTGCGGGCGATATTTCAGCATAGATTGTACCATCGATATCCACGAAACCTTTCATTTTTCTCCATCTTTCGTCGGACAAGGTAATATTTTTCGCTAGGAGCCTCGGGACTTCCTGGTCCTGTCAAGTTTCTGGAAGGACACGGCAAATCCCGCGGCATCGTCGCGTCGGGATCAGGGAGAGAGATGGGTAGAAGGAGAAATTGGAGACGTATATACGCGGAGGCGGAAATGTGTGTATACGTGGCCTAGAGGGTTCAAGGGTGTGCGACGTTGTCTTCCACGGGGGTGGATTTGCCTTGGAGGAACCCGCGGTCTGCACGAGGGAGGGAACCATCCCGTTAAGCCACCATGATTCCACGAGATAAACCCCCATATTATGTCGCGTGGGATTATGCGGAAAACCAGCCACGAGACGCGACCCGTTATCTGTGTGCACGGCTTGCGGGTATACATACGCGCGGTACGGCTTTTGTGGGTGTATAAAGATTTTACGGGCGCCACGTCACGGAGACGACCGTGTCTTCTCTCAAGAAAAATATTTCCCCGCGCTTCGCCGACTACAAGAAGAAAATTAAGAAAGCTTAGGGTAAGAAAGGGTGCGTACGCTGGCGCACGTACGCATTTTATTATTTTCGCGCTGACGGCTCCGTGACAAACGAGCTGAGAAATATTTATGCTATCAAAATATAATCCCGTATAAAGCATGAAAAATATTTATACTTATATATTGTGTACGAAACATATAGAGATATATCTGTATTTTTAATAAAATACAAGTCATTAGGATATATCTAGGTATTATAAAAAGATAAACTTTTGAGAGGCTCGCATTGCAAACGTAGAAGGGACAAATATATGTATGAATGAAAAATTAATATACACATTTAAGATGCGCTCGACGACTCTTAATTTTTCACGAATCTCCTGAAATGTCCAATTATCATGCTTTGCATTACACTCATCTTCGTTATATGATCTCGAGTTACAAAAACCTCGCGGCCAGCTTTTAATATCCGAAGGCGAAACTCCGGGCGAGATCGTTACGAAAGCAACGAAAACGTGACAACTTCCGCTGGTGGCCGAGCGCGAAGGGCTGTTTATCGGTCAAAAAAATCCACCCGTGAATTCCCCATAAAGAAGCTCCGGATACGCCTGGCTCGTATTTAAAGGACTTTAAGGAACCAACGACCGCTTCCCGACGAGTTTTCGTTTGGTGTGTCTCGGGCCCGCGCCCGAAGTTTTTAATTAAGCCGTAAATCGAAGCGCCCGGGCCCGCCTTTATTACGGCCCTAAACTATATCGAACGCGCTCTTAAAAAGATGCAACACGAGACAAAACCTCTGCCGAGCGATATTCGCCTTGTGTCCTCGGCGACACATCGCGCGCATAGGTCTCTCGCCTTCGTACGTCGCTTCGGGAGGCGTTTTTATTTCGAGCTACCCTCGAAAAGACACACGAATGTCCTTCTTCGTTCCCCGTAATGATCGGACCCGCTGCCAGGAATGTCGTAAACAGAATCGTGAATCAGGGTGGTCCGCGGGGATAATCTGTCTGTACCCTTTTTTTCCTCTCTCCTATAAGTCAGCGCGCTTAAAACTTTAACGTCTCGGATTTCATTGCCTCTTATTCTCACGTGAGCGCAGCCATTAACGCGGACTCAAAAAGACGTATAGAAATCGCGCGGTACGCGTGTCAGAGTGCGCTTATAGTTCTCGCTTATCGCCGAGCTGGCCACTATCTAGCCTTAGCCTCTCTCGTGAATTTTTTAAACGAGGCATTTTCGTTTTTCTTATCCCCTTGCTATGTTATCTCAGGTATTTTAATGTATCATGCCAGTTTTGAGATGTTTGAAAAGAAAGCAATATATAGTTTACCATATACTTTCTTCCCTAAAAGAATTTCATTATAATATAAGCACAACGAAAAATGTCCTATCAAAATTTCGTTAAAAAAAACGAACGACTGATTCGGCAAAAATCAATATTCAAAAAAATATTACGATTATTTTACGCATCTTCTATAATTGCAGATTATTAGATATTAAATGTATTCTGGAGTTATTTATGACGATAATAGGAAATAGATTTCTGTAAAACGTTGAAGAGGACGTTTGTTTAATAAATAAAGACGATCGATTTTGCGTTTACGTATGCAATTTGAGAATGAAACGGTAACAGAAGACCAATGCTCTAACACTGTTAAACCATATTCACGCCTCCGTTAGCCACTTCGGAAAACCGAGAGAACACCAACGAAACTCAAAGGAGAACACCGTAAAAATGCAGAGGAGGCCGTGAGAATAGAAAAAGGACACAGATATACAGATCGCGTCCGTTGCAGCTCGTCGCCTTCCACGTCCATTTGAATAAAAGCAACGATAAGCACATCCTTAGAGTCGCTCGCAGTTCTGAATTGTTTCCGCTTCTTAAACCCCCGACAAATTTATTATAATAACTACCCTTAGAGCCTGTGGATCTCGCAGCTCGCTCCGACCTTCGTCTCTTACCGCGACCGCCACCGGGTTCCGCAGTCGCCTCTTCGTCTCTATCCACCACTCTCGCGCTGCTTCTTGGCCTGCGCACCAGTCGCTACCACCCCTCCGTCTACTCTGTCTAACGTGCTGCGACGACCACTGTCGTCCACCCCCCTTGTTGCCCTCTCCCACGCCATCGCCTTCGGTGTTTTCTCTCGCGTGGAGAAACTCCTCTTTCTCCGTAGTCGCCGGGCGAAAGGAAGGATCGTTTTCGCGAATAATGCGTTCCTCCTCCACCACGTGGCGAGGAAGCTCGGGATAACGGAGAGACCGAAGAGAACATCAGTTGCAATATTCTCAGCGCGAACAACGACGTCAGGATTTCGGACGTTCTCTCCACGCGAATATGCCGGAGCTGGTTTACGCCCCAGCGGCAGTTAATCATTTCACGATAATTACACGCTTTAAAGCCACGGCGTCAGATGGATTTTCTCTTATTAATCCGGCATGCTTGGCTCGAGGTCGCGGCTTGCAGAAATTGGGCAATCGTTTAATATATAAATATGATATTATTAGTGAAAATATTAACGAGAAAATTTAATTTTTATTAACTTATATATTTTTTATATTACATAAACTAAAGAATAATTATTAACTATATATAACCGTAAATTTAAAAATTGCCTTTTTTAAAATATGATATAATATCTCGTAAAGAAAGTGCATAGAAATAATATGCAGAAATGCAGGTTGATTCCATAAAACGACGTAATATTATATACTAATTAATAATTACAATATAATGGAAGTATATATTAATAAAAGTCACAACTAGTTGCAAATGTAAATCAAGTATCACCAATGCAATCATTTAACGTTTGTACTTTCGAAACCAGGAATATCGAGGATTATTTACAAGAAATTTGTTCTCGCTAGCGACATCGACATCAGCAAAGAAATAAACCCGTGCTTCATCGAAGAGACCGCTATTGTATCTTAACGCAACTTAAGCACAGACGGGTGCAGTTTGCTCTTAGTATTGCCCGCTGTTCCGCCGTGTTACGGAGTCTATAAATAGACGCTTAGTCCGACGCGTGTATTTTTCCACCCTGCGCTGCGGAACCACGGCCGCTAAAAACAACGTCGCGAAATTGTATGCGAGGGAAGGAAGTGGAGGAAGACGACAGCGCGAAGAAGGCGAAGAGAAGAGAGCGGAGCGAAGGAAAAGAGATCGGCGCGGCCGGTGGCTTTGCCTCAGCGTGGTATTTACGACGTCATTTCCTCGCTGACTGTCAATAATTTCCCTAGGGGATGCGAAAGACACTGCGTTGTCTCTCGCGTGTCTCCGCCGCGCGTCTTCGGACGCACGTCGCGCTCCTCTGTTCGCTACTTTAAACCGTCTTGCTATCCACCTACCTCGGCTCGCGCCACTTTTTTCATCTCTTTGCAAATTGAAAAGACGCCGGCCGGAGACAACGCGCAAAGTCCGCAAGTCTTCCAAAAAGTAATATCGCATAAATGAGAGAAACGTATAGAGGGCTCGAAAAAGAAACGAGAGAGTATGTGCTTTCGATAATTCACTTCTATACGCAACATGTACACGGACTTTTCTTAAGCAAGTTTCGACGTTTAAATGTCAAACGAAAATTATAGACAGTCATTACTTCAACCAATCTATAAACTTTCGAATTAATGATAGCCTTATTAACTCCAGATTTAATTATCTATCTTGCAAGCTACTTCCTTGCAAGTAATTGGTCGTGTGAAAATCACACGTTGGTAATTATAATTAATATAATGGTTTAAGTATGTTATATATAATTACTTATATATTTCAATACCAATAACTGTATATGTTTGAAGTAGTTAGACAGGTCCGCAAGTATATGGCTCTGCATTAAATATGGTGTTACGTAAGATGAGGAAGAGTGACATTCTAATTTTATATGAAGAATATAAAATTCAGTTATTAACTGAGAAAATGAAAATATATTGTATACAGATATATTCTTAAATATATATATGTATTCTCTTACACCATTTATATATTATTCTTATTCCGCCGCGACTTCATCTTTCCAAGAATAAGAATTAACGTAGGAACCCATAATCACGCAGCGGCCAACATAGCAAATAATTTCTCTGATAAAGTACGCTCCTCTTATCTCATCTTATAACTATACGATCACTATACTTAACCGATCGGCCAGTCTGCACGGATCGGTTATTATGCTGCGAGCCCCTTTAAAAACAGCTAAACGCGGAGGAGACTGCAGCCTCAAGAACCAAGGCAGCGTCGCCTAATGAAGCATCTCCTTTAACTAATTTACAATCAGCGCTTCCTCCCATACCGGCGTCGACGTGGACGACGCCGAATGAGATGCCGGAGGGGTGCGCGGGGGGAAACGAGTACCTAAGTTCCGTACTTTCTCTGTCCCGAGGCTATCGCCGTCTTCATGACCCAGAACTCTTTAATTTTCGCCATCGATACCGTAGCATCCTCTTTAACTCATTAGATTCAATCAATTATACAGGCGTACGGTTACAACAGTCGCCTTTCCCTTTCTCATTCTCGCGCCCAGTCCCTCTCCCTCCCTCCCTCTCACCCAATCTCTGTCGTCCCTCCGTGTCGTCCTGCTCAACAACCCCGTCTTAATCCCTCGACCGAGACCCCGAGTGGTATCCCGAGATACCAGGGTTTACCAAGGTAAACCTCTTAACGTTTCGATGCCAGTGGAAAGTCAAGGTCGCGAGACACGTGATGCGGCATTATCCGCTGAATTTTGGAGAACATGGCGAACGGCGTTGGGCGAATATCCTACATGGCTCAAACCACACCTACCTGCAACAGAAAGATAAAGATACGTTAGTACAACTCATAAAAGACATTAATTTATGTAAGTATCTACTTACAGTGTATAATATTATAATTTGAGAGTCTACTTAACACCTATCTACAAATAAAAGTATACTCTCAATAAAAAGTTCCACGAAATCATATATTGTACGTTTTGAGATTTATAAGAATAATTTCTACTATAAAGTAACCATTTTATGTCTAATAGATATATAATTTTACACTAATACAGATATTAATACATCTAAAAACAGAATATAATTAACGGTTTTTTTTGTATTATTAGTAATGACTAATTTCATTCCTATTTTGTAATTGGAATTAAAAAATTAGCAGAAAGTCAATGGTTTCCTCAGCAAAGGTTTATTCCAAATTGTAGTGTATTTGAGAATGCGTTATAGCAGCATGGCACATTTGTTTTCTACGTCCAGGGCTGCAATGTACGATAAGATGCGGATAGCGCGAGTCGCCTGGTGTGTTAGCCGGCAGTTAAAACTTTATCGTCGTGCATCTCGTGTTATTCGTCAAGGCGTGACGAGTGGGTGGAATTTTTATGTCTTCGTTCCCAGCAACGTTTCCTCCCCCTCCCGAAATCGCTTAAATAAAACTCGATAAGTTAACACTAAAACACCCGTCGGTATAGCCAGCCATTACGATTGACTTAACGAATCGGATATTCGAGCACACCGTTGCGATGCCGACGAAGCTATATCTGATGCAAACAAATTAATTTAAGTGGTTATATCGATTTCATATGCGGCTGTGCGTGGTGATAATAGCATTGCCATATAGATGTGCTTGGGCTCGATGAATTAAATGTACTTAAAGAATCAGCAGCACTAATTTATACATATAAGGATAACAAACGAGATTATTTCAAAATAATTACATTTCACAGACACTATAACGTTATTAATAGAGCTGTTAATAAATTATATTATAGATAATTAAGAATAAATAGAAATTAGAAAATTAGAGGTATAATTTATAGAATGTAAATCAATAAAAATCATGAGTAATGATTCCATATTACTTATTACATTAATAAACTATAGTTAAAATCAAATGTGTGTCCTGGTTTAAATTATAAGCTTTTATCCCAGTCAACTTCCGTTTCTTTCGTATCTTCTGATTCAAATTTGAAGAGTAGTGCAAGATAGTGATAAAAGAAAATTGATAAAGAAGAAGATGCAACCTAATAATCATAAATGTTAAAAATGACTACTTTTTAAAATATTTTGTGCCTCCATTCTTAATATATAATATATTATATATTTTTAACATATATTTTTTCAATATGTTAGATTATTTATATATTTTGTAGATATATTATAGCAATACACATATATCAATTGTTTTTTCTCTATAATTATTACTTCGATTTTTCGCGCTTTGGAATAAATATTTGCGGAAATAGTTCGTCAATTTCAGTGCCACTACCAAATATTAACAACGAAACTTTGAACATTTAAGAAAAGATCACGAAAAAAATGTACTAAGGAAATAGGCGTGGTAAGAGGACAGTGTCGACGCGATTCGTGATATTATGCAGGACAGGGCCGCAGGAAACGGTGTAACATCGCCAGTAGGCTCCGTGTACGAGGGTGGAATATGCTTAACGTTAATTTGTACGATAAAGGAATTATTGATTTTTACTTAGGCGGCTCAGTCAAGGGTGAGAGAGAGAATGCACGGGTAGGGGAACCTTGCTTTAAAGTGGAGGTACTAATGAGACGCCTTTAACGCATCGTTATGCTATCTCACGCCTCGAAGCCAGAGACATAATTCGTTCTTATACGGAAAAGATATATTCTTTTAATATTAAAAAAAAATTTTTTTTAATAATTTTTGGATCATGTATCTAACATTATAATTGATCGTTAATTATTATTTTAATTTAATACTAACGTTCACTTTGCTCTTTGAGATTCAAAAATGGAATCTATAATTAATATAACATGAAAAGCATACCTCTAGACATTATTATAGCATATTCGTTAATTATAATATTCGATAAATATCCCAAGATTATCATTATGCTTCTTTTATAAATATAAATTTGAAAATAAACAATTATTCATCTTTGTCCTAACAATATATTTATGGTGTTCTGTTTCTCTTTGTCTTTTAAGAGAAATATTTTGTTATGCAGAAGTGTAAAAGAAAATATCTCGTTTTGAAAATATATTCATCGCAATTTTCTAAATTGGACTATTTCGCACGAAAACTTTACACGCGAGCTAGCATGATAATATTAATTAACGTGGTCAGCTTGCGCGGGTTCTGTCCAAGCCGTCAAGTTGTACATACTCGCGTAAAAAACCGCTTACATTATGTGCATGTAAACCGTCATGGCCGCGACGGCTTTGCCGCGTCTGAAAATTTGGAGTAATAGGAAAACTCCTGAGCGGAAAAGAAGTTCAATCTAGCCGGGCGAGGGAAAAGCTTGGGAAAGCTCTTTGGGCTCCTTTGATTCCAACTCGGGGTCCCTACCACCTTCTAAATCTTCTCCCTTTCTCTCATCCCGTCCTCCTCTCAACCACCGCTGCCTACGACTCCGTAACGTTTTTCACGATAGGAAGAAGCTTCCAAAAGTTGCTTTGCCAAGTTACCCTGCGGCTGTGCACCGGGCAAGTCCCTAAAAATCTGACTTTCTTCTTCGCTTTCTTTAACCACCGTTGCGGATAACCGTCTACGGCCGAGATGGAGATTTCATCTTCTCCATATTTACGGTACGGAGAATGTTGAAAGATGAAAGTGATGAAAAGAGATCAGCGTATTCACGTTTTAGTGAGCATCGAGAGGCAGAAATAGAGGAAAGGATTGCACATTTAACGCTTTATAGCGGAAGTATGTTTTACATCATGTTAGTCGATTCAGATTTGCAATTTACATTAATGAAAATGGTAGCCATACAGTTAGAACAGCGATGAAAGATTAAAAAGTAGCATACATGTTTATAAGGACATATTTTTCTAATTGTCGACAAACAAAACTTTTCATATGCTTTCATACATGAATTCATATATAGTAACTGATGACATATTCTTACTTGAATCTATATCTATCACACAAACAAATTGCAATTACTTGTTAAATATTTTGCACGTTGCAAGTAAAAATGGGCAACTTCGAAAATCGCAGATATCAGAAGACGTCCAGTTGTTGCGCGGGATGGTCGATGGCCGTGGGTAAGGAAAGAAATAATGAAAGTCCGTGCCAGGAAAGTGCTCTCTTTATTGACAACAAGGCTTCCGAGAGAACGACATGGAGGTGCGACGAGGGAAAATATAGTGCTTCCATATCCGTGCGCGGCTGTCTATCGATTCTCGACGAGTATAAAGTACTGCGATTCCGCCTGCCGCCGTCGCCGAGTCGACGGAATAAATTTGCGCTCGCCCGGGTAAAACGGGGTGAGAGCCCGCGGAGTGCAGGCGGACGGGCGGATCGGCGGCGAGAGAGTTGTGCGGGTGGGGGAGGGGGCACGCGGTGAGAGGGTACGCGGAGGTCGGGCGGGCGCGGCGGGTGGGAAAAAAGGAGAAGGAAGAATACGAGAGGAAATGGAAGAGGCGAACGGGAAGAGGCGTCGGAAAAGCCGGGCGCGCAACTCCAGACTGCGATGGGAATTTTCGAAACTACCCGACCTCCTCCGCTCGCCATTTCCTCTTCCTCCGTCTCGCACTTTTCCGCCCCTTATTCGTTCACCGCCCTCAGCTCTACACCCGCCGCGCTACGCCGCGCGCCGCGACGCGCGGCGCACGATCGAGTATCAACGGCAGTCAGCAATGGAAACGCGTGCGTGTACAAGCGTTTGTGTAGGTTTGTGTAGGTTTCACGTAATGAGAAATCCACCTCAAAGTTGCCTCGCTCGACGGGCTTCAAAACGCAGAGTTAGAAGTTGCTTGATCTTTATCGCGCGAAAAGTTGTTCCAATTCGTTTTAACATTAACGTTGGATAAGTATAGGATCAACAATGCGTCGTTGCCAGATGTCTTGACAATAGGAAACTACTTCGGAAAATTTTTGGTTGCAACTCTGATCCTAATACAATTATTAGATTGAGATTATATTTTGATTTTATTATAAACAATAATAATGAAAGAAAGAAAGAAAACAGTAGACAGAAATGATACTGATCAAACCCAACAGTATAAAAAAATTAATACTATTTAAAAACTTACAAACTTCTATTGGAAATATTCGCAAAAAATCCAAATTTACATTTTAAAAGAATCTTAATTTATTCTACTAACAACGATTCTTTTAATGTACAAATTATTTAAATCATGAACGTATATAAAATCATATAGATACATGTATACGTCATAAGATTATAATTTTATAATAGATTAATTAGACGTCTATCATAAGAACATGAATTTCCATAACATCTACTTATTTGTGATATCTATTTATGAACATAACTCGCATAAGCAATTACGATCAAATTAATAATCAATTTCGATTAAAATACAATTATACCTTGCTTTATTTTTGTAAAGCACAGATATCTTTTTTCCTTTACTGTCCTTGCGATATCCTTTATTGTCCTAGTATCGAACAATAAAATATCGGAATTCACGGAGATTATCGTCTAGAACTATAATCCGATGTTATTCGTGAAAAGACGAGAAGACCCTTCTCTCTTACCCTTTCCTTATGCCACCCCATCGTCGTTTTGCGGCAAACGCAAGCAGGGAAAGGAGGGAAACTTCTCTTTGGCGGTCGAGGATCATTACGGCAGCTGATTGGCGGGAATCTTGTTAAAGGTTTCGTTTGAATAATCGCCGCTCGATTCGCCGATTTTCATGACTCGATCCTCACGTAATGACGCGTAGAAATCCGCCACCGCCGCCACCGCCACCGTCGTCGTTCGCCCTTCTGCCCATCCACGGGCAATAATTTCAAGAGTCGATTTCTTGCACGCCGTAAGCATCTCCTCCCTCATCCAAGCAACGCGATCGTTCCTCGTTATAACGAAATTCAATTTTATGTTAAATATTCCTGAACGCAATCCACCAGCGCTACCGAGGTCAATTTATGATCCTGTCCAATCGCGCGGCTCGCAAAAGCCGATCCATTATCTTTGCATTTACAACACCTCCCGTTTATGCACGATTTAGACAACAAACTTTCGGTAATGACTATGTTAATCTTTTTAAATGCAAAAAAAGAAAGAGTCTTTTTTAGAAATCGTCAGGCAATATAAAAAAACTCGCTTAGGACACATCGCTACAGAATAAATCATATTTTTAATGTAATTTATATTTAAATATATTGTAATAATCTCATTTCTCTCCATAATTCATTTGAATAATAATTTGCGATTCACGCAAAAGCGTACATATTCTATTCATAATTATTATTAATTTATTTAAAGATACGCTAAAAATCTGTTTGCAGTACGCAGGGTATATGCCACAAATTCAATCTGACGCGGTGCCTAACAGCGGTTTTTCTTAAAACCCACGATTACAATGATAAAGAACACCTCGATTGAATCCGGCTTTCTGGGCTTGTGAAGTCTGGCTGTCGCGTGAATAATTTAGGACATATTCGCGCACCTAAACCCTGGATCATTTAAATTTTCAGGAGAGTACTACTACCGACACCGAGTTGTCACTACCTCTCACCGCGCGGAAAGACCGGAGGAAGTTACAAATATGTTTACGCGATCCTCGACCCCGCAGGTGCGACGGTTTACACGATTATCCGGCGCGTCCCTTTTCGGAGCGCCGCGTCGCGCCGCGGCGAAGGGCAATTGCGAGAGCCCTTCGTGGGAGGAAGGCTGGATATCGTGCGAGGTGGTTGGAGGATGAACGGAATAAAACGCGTATCGGAGGTACGAGAGCGCGCGGCAGATCAATCTTCCGTTCTCTCCCTCGCGCTCGTCCTCGTCTTCTTCCCAGCCCCACTTCTCCGACTATGCCTCGCTTCCGCCTTACCCTCCAGCCATCCACCTTCTTTTCCTACGTAGACACGTTCCCTCCCAACCCTCCTCGCCGCTTTCCTCGCCTCCTCGCGCACACGTGCGTGATACGCACGCGTGTGCCCGGAAAAGAAAGTATGTATATATCCAAGGGGATCCTCCTACTAGCTCGCGATTGTGACTACCTTTCGGATTTATCGGGCGTGGACTGTGCCGTTATTTCAGGGATTACTTCCCTGAAATTTTTCAGTGTCTCGCACGTCGCGCCCGTCTTTTCAATTCCGGCCCTCCTTCCCGCCGCGGCGACCCATTTCGCATGGTCCGTATATCGGGAGGGAAAACGTGGAATTCGCTACGCGTGGGAGATACGGCGGAATGAAAATTCCAGATCCGCCGAAGGCGGAGGTGAAATTTCGATCTCGAGGTAGAATCCTAATCGGCTTTGCTTTCGAGTCACTCTCTTCCTCCGCGTCTATCACGACGAGCCCATCCCCCTGCAGAGCCGGGATACGCCGGGCTGCCCTTCTCAATCGTTGTCCTCCTGAGCGTGAGCATACGAAATTGAACGAGCATCCTTAACGAGCGGCGTGCACTGGCTCGATAAGAATATTTGAGCGACAGGCAATGCGGGACCTCATTTCCCTGTGCAAGCAAGAAATTTTATACTTATTGAAGCCCATTATGCTCTTGTTCTTGCTCTTGTTTCATCCGTGTTCAGTTATCCTTGTCAAAATCCACCTAACGCAGCCATATATTTCCGATCGATCACAATTCAAACGTCAATCGCTGCGGTTCTCACAATCGGAGAAATCGATAGCGTTACGCAAGATCTCACCGAAGCAGTTTCACAATCAATCGATCAGTGTATCCATTTACTAGATATCGATAATATGATGGAAATCATGGTTTCAATTTAAAAAAAAGTTAAGTACATAGCTTTACTTGGCATTTTGTTTCGTAAGTGTTGTAAGTAACAATTGATATAATACTTTACCAAAGTATTAACATCGATGTTGGTAGGTATACTTTAATATTTTCAAGATTATATTATCTTTTGTAACAAATTAAATCGATTGTGCTTACTTATATATTTAATTATCTAGTGCTTATTACATACTATATATGCGCTATCATCTTTATATAGCTATAATAACATATTGAAGATATAAATGCAATAGAGACATATTTAAATTTGTAAATTTATAGAACTAAAGTTTTTACATCAACTCCATATTTTTTCTTATATACATTTCTTGTAATAGCACAAAGTTTCTTTTTGATGTAGAAAATTGAAAACACCTAAAAAATAATTTATATTTTAAACGCACAAATTTTGATTAAATATTGAATTTAAAAAATTTTAATCGATAATACTTTTTCTCTTTCTCACTTTTACGATATAACGAATATACCGATATAAAAGTGCACGATTAATTTTACAATTGCGTAACTTTATTTTATTAAGTATTTCCAGTATTAAACCTTTGAGATCCATTCGTCACGAAGCGTATAGCGTAAAATGACTTACAGCCTCACGAAAGGCGAAATGTTAAGTCTAAGCTACTGGAAACTTTATGAAGCTTCTGAAGGAAAAAACGAAGGAATATTCTATACTCAGCGTATAAGTAGACGGTATTTCGGGCCCGAGGCACGTCGGTGGGTCGACAGGCGTGGTCGTGAGGCTCCTCCGATATTTCTGGAGCCAGCCGAAGGAAAAAGGAGTCACGGAGCGACGGGCGTGGAGAAGCGAGCGCGGAGCTGGCGGATGTGAAGGAGGGTAGTTCGGTGTTCCCGGGGGCGAAAGTGGCGCGGCGTTCTAATGCGATTCCGATATCGGCCCGGACATCTCGTGAGCCGACTATACCTCCCAGCCCCCACCCTCTGACGTCCCTAGGACGATCTCACTCTACGATGTGGACGAGCACGTCAGGATGGAGGGTGGCGGAGAGAGGGTGGATCGTAGAAGTAAAAGGGGTCCCCCTAAGGGCGGGGTGGCTCGCAGAATGGGCCGATATGTATGCCGTGAGCGCACCACCGACCGGCCGCCATCTTGGAATCGATGTCGATCAAGCGGAAGGAAGGAACTTCTGCGCAGCTCGGGGGCGGCCGAGGTGTACCCTCCCCTAGTATGTGTGTGTGCGCGCCTCCACATACACCCCATTCTCCCCCTCCGCTTCCCATCCCGTGTGCCATCTCATGCTGCCTCTGCAGAGTTGACCCACCCTCCAGATGTACTCGTATGCGCGAGAGTGTGGAGAAGAAGACATAAGTCGTGGATTCCTTCTTCGCCGTAAAATGGCGTCTCCGGTATCGTTTGAGATACAATGCGATTTTAATTATTTCATGTAAAAATTATATAATATATTGATATTCCGTTGCTTCAATATGAGAGCAAAAAAATTTATCGTATACATGATAAGCTTCCATATTTTACATACACATATTGCACATTTTTAAAAAGTCTTATTAAGTAACATTATAAGCAACTGCATTGCCTTGAAAAGATTAAATGTTTATTCGAAATACATTTTGCATATATGTACATAAAAAATGATAATATATTGTCTAAGGTACTTTATCATCCACATGTATTAGAGAATTAGAGCAACACAATTTCAAATAAGACGTACTGTGCACCGATTGTGCCTTCCAGGATCGATAACATTCGATACTGAAATGATATAGTATAAAGAAGCCAATGTGGAGGAAATGTTGGCTCACTTTATCATGCGATACATACCAGTGCAATATCCCACACAGTGCCATTTAACACGGCACGCTCGAGCGCAGCGTAAATCAATGTACTTAGGAAGAAAAGATCCGCGAGACTCTTTCGAGCTCTATCTTGCCATAATATTCTCTCCGTTCCGCCGTAAGAAATATCGCCGGCACCGTCGCGGAATTACTCTCGCAGAATGCAAAAAGGAATTTCGCGTTGGTGCGCAAGGATAAGCGGCGCGACACAGTCACCTCTCGCGAGAGGAATCGGGAGGATGTGGAGCCAGATAGAACCGGTAGGATGGCTGATTTATGAGATTATAGCTTGCCGGTATAAACGCGACGGCGAAAATGGCGTCTCTGCAAATCGATCGTAAAAAGGATGTCGCAGCCAGCGCGGCCGATGGAGGCGTACAATAGCAGCGTCTCGTTCGTTAACTCCGCGGAAATAAATAAAAACGCGAGCGAGACATCGCAGGTATCGAACGGGGGGGGAGGAAGGGGTCGGTGCGGGTGTTATATCGACTGCGCGAGAGGCCCGTACTCTTCCATAACCCATAAAGAATCGAGGCCTCCGGTGATTTATGGATTATGGCGCCGGAGCACGCGAGCGTGGAACTTGACAAAAAAAAAAGAGACGAACGCCGAGGAACGCCGTCTTTTCATCGTTCTTGTCAATGAAACGGATAGAAGTAGGCGCTCAAAAATGGGCGTACGAATTTACGACTTATCGATCCATTATCACGAGCAATCGCCCGAATCCTTTCGAAGTGAATGAATGGGTTTTGCGATATCAAGATAACAATTACCTTGAAAATCTCCAATCCTTTTAAAATTGAGGTCGACGAAATAAAGACAAGTTAAACAAATTGAGCAATTAATTCACAAAAATGTAATAAAAGGGTGATGTTGAATGTCCATCTCGCTCACTCTTTCTTTCTTATTTGTCTCGTCACACGAAACGATCAATGACCAGTACTCGTGATAATCACCAGTATTTGCCGAAAACGAAAGAGCGAATGCATAGTAGACCGTGCGTGAATCAGGAGAGAATTCCGAAATTCGGACGGAACAATCGACACTTAGAAACAGGGCTTAAAGGCAAATGCGGTCAGTGTGCTTCCATGGGCTGAGAAATACGAGGAGTTGAATGGCTCGTGACCTTGGCCCCGAGGCTGTTAGCCTGGGGTTGGTAAGGTAATTAAATGCCATGGATGGGGGGGTTGGTTGCTATAACCGGCAGGATAGAACGAAGGGTATCCTGGGGGGATGAGACTAATTGCCGATGCAAGGAAAACCATCCCTCGCCGTGCCACTAGAGGATCTTTCAAGGTGCTCATCCTTCTGATTATACCACCGTTTTATTAACGGCTCCTCTGGAGTTATTGCAACATAAAATCAAGTTTCCTCCGATTCTTCTGCGCAAACAGATTCAACGTTTTCCGTATCATGTCTTTTACATTATACATCTTAACTTATTTGTTATGAAAAATTAATTGTACTAATTAATTGTTGTAAACCTTACTTTAATAATTAATGTTTATAATATCTGTTGGTTTTTACATGTCATTGAATAGATAACAAAAAGATACTTTCCTGCATGTTGCATCAAAGAGATAAAAACTACTTTGCAAACTTATTTAAGAAATATCACAAATATGATTTAAAAATTATACAGCATAAATTGTATAAGATAAATTTCAAAAATATAATTATTAACAAGTAAATATAATTATTATAATAATTATTTATAAGAATAACCATTATTATTACATCTGGTTAATAATTATAGTAAATATTTGTACAACCTTTCCATTTTCGTCTTTCAAATGTGACAAATTCTGATGAGATATATTTAAATTTTAGACAAGTAAACGTAGATTCGATAAAATACTATACATCCTACGAAAATTTACATTTAGTAGTATTTGTAACTAGAAGCAAATTATTCGTTTATCATAGAATAATTGAAAAATTATATGATCAAGCATTTAACATGTATCATATTGGTATAATACGAAAACAAATTATTCGTATTATATAATAATAATTCAAGATTCAAGGAATTAATAACTTACTGCGCTTAAATGATGAGAATAAAAGTTTTTAGGAAGGACGGTCATTGAATTCGGGAGAAAAACTTTCCTAATTCTCGTCGGGGGTATGTTCAATCCGCATGCAAATACCGCTCTCGTAATTTGAGAATGATAGTTAGATAAAGTTTCGCGCGATGGGGAACCACTGTCCCGGAAGTAGCCCAGTTACAAATTAGCATCCAAGGATTGCCCTTGGCGTTACTCCTGTCTCTCTTCCTCCCGTTCGGTCTCCTCCGGTCTCGCTTCCTATATCCCTCTCGCTTCCTAACATCGGTCGTCGGCACTCCTCTTTCTTTCTGGGTTATTAAAGGAAGCCGCCTTCGGGGTCAAGTCGGGTTAGGTCAGGGCGGCAGGGAATAATGAGCGAGGAAAAGTTAAACGAGAGTATTTTTTACCGAGAGGAAAATTACGCTGGCCTTCCCTGGTCGTAGTAAAGATGGTGCAAGGAGGACAAGCCATTGCAACGGTGAACTTGAGAGAGACGAAGGCGGAGAAAGAAAGAAAGAGAGAGAGAGAGAGAGAGAGAGAGAACGCAAAAGGAAGATAGGGGAGGAGAAGGAGAAGGAGGAGGGGGAGAAGGAGGAGGGGAGAGAGAGAAGTGAACGAGAAATTCAGGGGTAGGAGATCTCGAGGTGGCACGAGGGGGTGTCTTCCATTCATTACCGCCGGTTACCCCTTAATGGAATCTTCGTGTCCTCATCTTTCCACTGTCCTTCCTCGGCGCCACGCTGTGCCGCGGTAATTTCTGTTTTGCGAACAAGAAGCCGTTTGTACACTCGGCAAAGCGAGACGCCTGGCCGTCATTCAGAAACAACACCGCCGCGACTTGTACGCACGTTATCACAAGCTCGCATTTATCCTATTTTCTCTTGACACGCTATCATTCTTTAATAACACGTTGTCAACATAGGTCCCACTTCTCACTTGTCTCATGTCTATATTATCAATATTATAATAAATACGGCATCAATTTGTAAAATTACAACCCGTTAATTGATATTAATAATATAGCTGCTCTCTAACTCACAGATAATTATTTTCTGTTACAAAATCTTCGGATAGTTTGAATCGAGCAGGCATATGAAATTCCTGAAATCTATTCTGTACATAATTGGAAATACCGTACTTTAACGTATATTAATCACAATCAGTTTCCGCGTGCAACTTCGTCTATATATCAGTGACTACGGAATTAAGAATGTCACTTACGGAGAACAGAAATTTAACCGACGTGAATAACGAGGAAATCGGACGTGCCCGAAGAGGCTCTTGTACATGCCCCCTTCGATGCCTGGGATATCAAATTATTCTGCATAAAGGATGACACAGGTCGATGGTAATAAACTGACTCCAGAAATAATGGCATAACGAGCATAAAGTGGGGTCCGCTCGTGCAGCCGGCGGCCAAAGAAGCGGAAGGGGTTGAAGAACCAGGTTAGAACCCATTATCCCGAACGTATCCGTGTACACAACAGGGTGTCTATAAATGTTTCGGGGACTTTCGTTTCTTTCGCGCCGGTAATTTATTCAGAAAGTCAGTCGTCACCTGAGTAACGTGAGAACACTCGGGATGCATCTGCATGCAGATGTCGCGCCCAGTTGGCACCCGGGAACTATCGATTCCGTTCCTCTATTTTCTTATTTCGTTTGTTTTTTCTTTTTTTTATTTCAGCCGACAGTAACCGTCTATTTCTTTATTCGATTGATTCGTACCGTACTTGATTACATTTGGCTCCTCGAAAATACGATAGACCCCACGCCGTCAGGTCGATGACCTTCGACTGACCGGTTAAAGTCTATCCGGACAACTATAGAAAGTTTGAAGAGTTTATTCGAATGTTCCTTAATAAATAAATAAAATAAATAAAATGCTTATAGATTAATTACACTTCACTTAATATAAAGACTGGATATGAGAAATATATTACTGATAATAATACAAAACCCGTGCACTCAGCAACTCTTGTACATTTTAATATGAGCAGTGTCTCAACACTGTCGGATTTATCTGAAATCCGGCGTTCCATTACGTGAATTGCAATTCTTCTTCGTTTTCTACGCGACGTAAAGTAATCTTTTAAAATTTGAATGTCACGTGACTAACATCCTCCAAGAATTTCCCGTCTCGAGGGTAAGAAGATTAGGTTTCTTTGAATAGATAGGTTGCCTGGTGTCCGCGAGATAGGGACATGGGAAAGCACTCCTCCTTTTCGTATGTAGATTTCATTGGAATGCCCGGGGGACGCGAGGGACCTCGAGAGCAAAGGGAGCGAAAGGGTTGAGGGAGAAGTTGGATAAGGGTTAAGATATACGCGTGGGAAGACTGCTGTCTCAAATTCTCGAGTCATGCCACGTGTGTGTCTCCTAGTTTTAATTTTCTACTACACTATCGTTAATCGAAAAATGATAATTCGTTGTAAACTCGAACCATATAAGTTCGCGCAAATATCACAAATAAAAAAATATAAAAAGATTTTTTACCCCATTTTTACTCTAAAATTTATTCTAAGTTACAATATAATCTCAAGATAAGAATATTGATATGTTTAATATTTATATAAATATTAAACGTGTATATTACCTTATATTTATATAAATATAATATTTATACAAATATTAAACATATATGACCTTTTTTCACGGATTGCTTTATTATGCTATATTACTGCATAAATATAGAATGGAATTTTTAATAGAAAATTTTCACGTATCGGAAACTTAAGCTGTATTTCATATCACAATATTATTTGTGATACGATATTTTCGGGTATTCGCATATTTATTTGGTATCAATGAGTTCATATTAACCTGACAGAGAGGATAGCAGATGTGCGTTTATATACTGTCAAACAAGAACGCCGTGTCGTACTGCGACTGTTTGATGGTCATATTTGCCAAAGATCCTTTTACACATAAGGTAATGTCCTGAGACAACGTGACAAAAGTACACACGGGGTCAATATGCGACCCTTCCTCTTTTAGAACAAATTTGCCTCAATACTTAAAGATCGACTCCAAATATGACAAAATTAAGATGTAGACGAAAAAAATATTGATAAAGATAAAATCGACAATCACTTTTATATGTTAGATTATGTCATGTCTTTAGTCAAATTTTAAAATTAAAAAATAAACCGTGTTAGCAAATTAAGTTGAATTAAAATAATTAAATAAAATAATAATATAATATGTAATTAAAAAACGCAGTTTTCCTGTATCCAATTTTCTATTATATGCCCATTGGACACTGTTTACAGTAAAGAATCTCATTGTTAGTATTTACCTCATCGCACTGATGTTAGAATTCAAATTGATGAATTGTTATGAATATCTGAAAGGCTATGCAACAAATATTATCAATAAACTTTCAAACTTTTTTCAAACGTTACAAATAAATATTCTTTAGTATGCCCATTTATAAAAATTAGTCACAAATCTTTAAAATTGTTAGATATTTTTGTATTGAACAATATCATTAGAAAACCCAACATGGAGTAAATGCTATTTTTATGAGATACTTATTTCAAATGAAAAAATTATTATTACAGTATGTCTCATATTTTGCCACAATATTGCTTACTTAGCAACTTACAGAGAAACAATTTTACTCGTTCATCAAAAACATGTAAATGAAGAAAACCATATTTATTAATTCGATCAAAAGTTTACGCATAAATTATCGGAAAAGAAAAATAAACAGACTTGTGAAATTGATCTTCGACTTGGTCCGATTTATCTCAGCCTTATTTAAAGGGATCGTTGAAAAAGAGTCATTATCTTGGGGGAACTTTCGCTTCTATAACCTCGCGTTGGTTCACGTTCGATAAATTGTCGGTGGTGTAACGTAATAGCGAGGGATTAGTGAACGCCCTCACATCCTTGCTCAGCATCTCGTAGATCAGCCTTTAATAATCATTATTTCTTCCGAACGCCGGTCGCTTAACCCTATCGTATCGGGGTTATTGGAATCGATAAGGCACAATACGAGATTCGTTAGTATACCTACTTCAGTATTTTTTAAGAAGAGAGAAAAAAAGAGATATTATTAACAGAGACTGTAAAGTTTATGATCTTGACATAAAATTAAATGTTTTTCCATACAACTCTTTTCCACTTTTCGTATCAAATATATTTCTCAAAAGGAGTTTCTGTAAAAAAAAACACATTTTATCGCATTAATCTAATGAGAACATGCATGCCGTTAATAGCTTCAACTTATTGATAAAAATATTGCAGCATAAAATATAAAGAAAAATTTTCAGCGATAAATAATCTATATATCGATAATTCTTTTTAAAGAAGAGAAATAGATAGATTTTCAGATAAAATATAAAGCTAAATATAATATAATGTATCGCTTGTTCCAAGTTAGTGACAATCTGCGATTCTTTTTCAGTTAGAATCAACTCAATATGATCTAACGTATCCAGTACTTTTACAAACTTGATTTTTCTAATGCTATTAAATATTTTGCTAAATCAAAATATATGAGTCAATAAATCAAATAGATGAAAATTCATCAAGTGTGGAATACCGAAATCCAGTCTCATCATCCGTGTGTCCATCTTTTTTCGCAAGAGCTAGTCAGATTCGATGAGAGCAAGGGCAAGAGGGTTCGCGCACTGCTGACTGTACAGCTCTTCTCATGATCCCTTCACAGAGGCAGAGGAGGAAGCAAAAGAGAAACGCCAAGGGAGAAGGGAAGAAAGAAAAGGGAGATAGGCGCCCTTGAGAGGTGAGTCCCGGGATCGGTCCTGTGTGCGGGCCAAGCGTGAAGAAAGAAAGAAGCCGGTGCACAGAAGAGGGAATGATGAAAAGAGCGATGGGAGATTGGAGAGGCGGCTGGCTGACTGGGTGGTTAGCCGGCATAGGTGGTGGTGGTAGTAGTGGTGATAGTAGCTCGGAGGGAAAAAGAAGAGGAGAAAGAGGAAGAGGAGGAGGAAAAGGAGGAGGAGGAGGAGGAGGAGGAGGTTGAGGAGACGGCGGCGGCGGCGGAGGTAGAGGAGGAAGAGGAGGCGACTGTACTAAGAAAAGCCGACACACGGGGTGGCTGGGAGCATTGCAGATCAATGCCAGCCAGCCAGCCAGCCAGCCGACCCAACCCTTCCGAGTCTACTGCTCTTCAGTTCCCTAACCCTTTACCCCGTTTTTCCACCCCGACTTCGGCGGACTCACCCGGAGATAAAACACGAACGGCTCCACGAGCCACCCCTACATACCCTGCCACCCATGTCGCTCTGTCGTTTTCCTCCTCCTCTCTCTCTTTTTCTCTCTCTCTCTCTCTCTCTTCCTATGTCTCCCTCTTTCTGCTCGCCGTTTCTGCCTCGCAGCCACTCTCTCGATTTATCTTTCCCTCTTTCGAAGCTCTCTTTCGTCTCTGGCGTACCTATAGTTACTAACACCGATGAAAAATAATAGCTGTGGCTATACCGGTAAGAGAGAACGAATAAGCGAGAGTGAGAAAAAGGGAGAGAGAGGGATGCATCGGCGTAAACGCACTCGAGACGGAATTGCTCGGCAGACTTTGCCTTCCCTTTGACGCTTCGAACGCCGTGCATTTCAACGAGCTGCCTTCCTCCCGATTTGTTCCGGGGAAATGATTTTTTCGAGGCAACAGCACTGCCTATATCCAGCGTTATCGCGAAGTCAGAGAGGTGCTCTTTTTCAACTGTGCCTCATTTAGTGCGAGATGTTTGATAAAAAGAAGCGTTAGTTTTATTAAACATTTAAATATTCTAACACATATCAATATCGCGACTAATGTTCAGAGATAACTCGTAGATATTAGAAAAATAATTGATCGAAATCTTTATTTCACAACAGTAATAAACAATTTCTTTAACAATTGCAACACTTTTTAATGCTTTAGATATATAAAAATAACAATTAAAATCATAATAAATATAGAAAATAAATAAAAATCTTGGACTTAAAGTATGAGAAATTTTCTTTGGCTAAGAGAAACACTCGAAAGAGTATCTATTGACGCAGTTGATAGCACAGACCGATAGAGTTACGTTAATGTCGTGGCAGCACGGTTACACGAAGATATAGTCATCCAGGACTAGCAATTTTTCAAAGGAAGCCTCTCACGACACCGCCAGCCAGCTTATTGCGATCGTGGATCAATTTTCAATCTTTTCAGAGATCCTCCTGTTGGCAGGATCAACATCACCATGGAAAAGGACCGAGAGAGCTACCGGGGTGAAACGCCTTTCGCAATCTGCCAGGAGTTACTTTCATGTTACTACAGAGTGGCGGTGGCGCGGTCGCATATAAAACAAATTAATCTCGTTAGGGGGAGCGTCTGCCTTCGTCCTTCCGGCTTTCAGGATCTTCCACCACCACCACCCCCTCCCCCCCCTCCCTCCTCGACTGCTTGGTTCGCTCTCTCGAGCTGCTTGGCGGCGAATCTACGGACGACTTTGCTCCTCTTTTATCTTAATTCGTCGTCTAAATGAGAACGAAGTCGCGGTTATCGCGGTTTCAAGAAAAAGGGACTCCTTGAATTGGCGCGCCGGTGCTTTATAAATCCTCTTGAGCGGCCAAGTGACTGGCTGAGCGCGATTTTACTCGCGGCCGCTCGCGTTTCTTGCTCGTTACTGTACAAGAGGTAAGTATCACGGGCCGAATCGCGATTCAAACTTGGCAAGACGAACCGATATGGGCTACTTATCTAGTTTTTATTAATGGATATTATTATTTTATTGATGAAATGTAGACTCAAAATCGACAAAATAATTGAAAATGTGCAATTAACATATTTATTCAATGATTTATTTATCATTGCAATAAGACATTTTTATATTAAGTAATCACAGTATCACATGTGCAAAAGACAAATAAAATAAACAAAAAATATGCATTATTTAACTGCATTATTAAACAGTAATAAGAGAGATATATTTCGTTTATCACATAAAAGCTAAGATTGTCATTCTCCTTGAAACGTGATGATACTTGTCAACTTTAATCGCTTGTATGTGATATACATACTATTAAATGATTTATCAATTTCATATAATTCATGCTTTTAATGCCTTAACAGTACGATAAATACAGAAAGCGAAAAGAATGGCTTTGAGATCACACAATCGACGTTCGCAATTTCTAATATTGCAATGTGAGAAGCGATTTTCCATCCCGTCAGGCAGAGAGAACTTAAAAGATGCCAGGAATAGAAATTCCACAACTATACGTTTCTCTATCTCCATCCCCGATTCGATGATGACGCGGGGAGGTTGGAGATGAAAATATACGTATATATAGCGAACGAAATGAAAAACTTGAAAATGCCAAGTAAATCGACGTAGGTGGGTATATACCTGAGTTCAAGGAGAAAAGTACGAAAGAGACGTGATATTTGATAGTGCGTGTGTGAGTGGTTATCGTGCCCCGATGTGTGGGTGTGCGTTTCGTAAGGGTGGAAAGACACCCAACGCGCATGCTCTTACATGGGCGTCAATACGAGCTGTACACGCTACCCTTTCTCTGTCCTTTGTTACACATACAGCCACATATACGCACACACACACACACACACCCATGCATGACGCGCAAACGTACACGCGCGCACCGCTTCGCACATCCATACATACGTACATTTGCACACATTTGTATTTTGGAACGAGAAAGCATTTCGCTTTTGTAATGTTGATGGAAGCACGTTTTGATGGTTGGATAAATGCGATACATCCCGGAGATATTTCGTCAAAATTGTATGTAGTATTATATATCACATAATTTATACGATGTCACGATTTCATATATACATTTTATATTATTTCATATGTATTTTAAAAAATGTTTTCATAACAAATTTTCAGACAAAACAGATTAAACCGCGTTTTTGTTTATATTATAAAATATACGTATAAAATGTATAACTTTTAAGTTATACGCCTGTATAGCTAATTACGTTTGGCATTTATTGGCAATCAAAGTGAGGCAATATACTTTATTACGCCCATGTCCCCAGGCTGCTATCAAAATAAATAATGTTATCATAATTACATATAGTAAAATATAACAATTTCATATCGCCCAAACAAATGATACACCATTCGCTGATAATAATTAAATTCAATTAATATGTATTTTTCCAATATTATTCTTTCCTTTGTTAATTTCATCCTTCTCAAAAACAAACCAAATCAAAAAACAAAGACATAAATAAAAAATGTAATTTATGTAAGTCTGCAGTCAAATGATTAAACAGAAATTATTGTTATATTATTGTACATAGTCGGAGATATTAATTTTCTCTGATCTATTTTTATTAAAACAAAAAAAAGATTTCAACGTCAAATGTTGTGACGTCATCATACATTTGCCAAACCGCTGGAAACCGTTTTCCCAAAAAAGCCAGCCCTCAAGATATAACACGCCCTCACCTTTCTTGGTGGCCCTTCCGAGGTAGCGCACGAAGCACAAACATATTAATGCCATAACCATCCAATCTAGTCGACGTACCGTCGCCTTAAATATAAATGGGCGACGCGCACAGGCAGGACGCCCCACTTTCGTATTCATGCGAAAGTTTCCTGGTCGCCTCGTTAACTTTACATAGGACTATATGGACGTTTCCAGATTCGGCAGTGCCGTGTGTACGTGGGCCGTGTACGTTACGCACGCACACGCGATATCGTTACCAACATCGGCGACAACCTGCCGCGGTATCCGTGTTTCTCGTGTTCACGCATACAGTTAAGAACCGTCTAACTTCGGAGTAATTCAAGCCATTGTGCTCGATGGAATTGTTGGAGTATCGGGGATCGCGTAGTAGGTGAAACGATAATCCGATCCGCTTTTCTGGCGATCATAAATTTCGTTTTACGACTGGATCGTGGTAAATGTAGAACACGATCTATGCTTCCGCCTCACGTTGTAAGTTGACTATAAGCAGCATCGAGATATAGAGGAAAAAGTTAAACTTTCGAAAAAAAGTATTAAAGTATTTAGAAGCTTATTTAAGAGGATAATTGAAGATTTTTAAACAAAATAATTCTCAAGTGCGATGAAAGAATAAAATAAGAGCTTTATTTATCGGGGACAACCTTGTAGATATAAAAAAAACGATTGAATTTTAGCCGTGAATAAATTCCGACAAAGCAATTATTGCTTTATTCGATAAACATATTCACGATTTTTATCTGCTCGAAAACACCACTGCATTTATAATGTTCGATCGTGCAAACTAGATATTTTAAACAAACCCTTCCTGATGATCGATTAGCTTGTAGCGGACCCTAAATGGCTAAGCGCGATCAACATCACATACCGTTCGATGTTCGATGAATCGGAACCTTCGTTGCATCCGCGTGACATATGCTCGGCGAGCATGAAAATACCTCTATGCAACCTTTAATCAAGTGCATGCATACGCGCACGTGCCGCACAATAATGCACAATTAATTAGAAATAATATTTTAATCATAAATTAAGCTGGGTACAAGCGTTCGGTAACTGGCACACAACAAGCAATGCAATCATTCCTTGTTACAGGATAAATCGAGTTAACATATATTTTATAACTATCGCAGCGTCAAGCCGCAGTTTCGCGATAATTGAAATTCTTCGTTTGATTAAAAGCGTATTTATATATAACATATGAACATCTATTATAATTTCCTTTAAGTGCATAAAACGCACTTATAAAATAACTATAACTTAGCACTTATATTTTAACACCAAATTCCTAAATAAATTACATAAATAACGAATAAATGTAAGGCAATGAATTTTCTGCGAATGGAAAAACAAGATAGTAAGCGGCTGTAGATTTCGTCTGACGCCCGTATATATTTTCCTTTCATACGATCTCATTTCACGAACGAGGAAAACGACTATACGACACCATCATTCTTTCCGCGTCGTTCTTTTTTCCTCTTGTATTTCCATTGGTTTCTCTCACCGACGAGAGATCTTACTGGCCGTGGAACAATGGACGGTAGGTGTATTTTTATCCGGACATTAACATAAGCCGATTGTGTCTTTCCTCTTCTATACGGGCCGCGTGGAAAGATCGAAATAAAGATGGAAAAAATCGTCTGCCTGCCTACCTCTCGAAAGTGACACGTAGGCAGAAAACACAAAACGGCTTTTTATTGGCTGAAATTTTCTCTCCTAAATTTGCGAGTAATAAAATACAATCAAACTATATGTATAATTATTAGCTATTTAAAATTACATGTTAATTCTCATTTTTGAAATTATCGATAAAAATGTATAACACGATGTATAGATACACAAGTAATTTTTTTATTAGTTACATAAAGATGTTCATATAAAACGTGAATTATTCAAACAAATCATAAAAGTAAAAATTTTATGTAGATATTAAAAGTACATAAAAATTTGCAACACGAGCATTGCTTCTCATTTTCCCATTATATGGACAAATTTATACATTTTAAGAGAACAATAATATAAGACTGGCAACACAATATACATGTTATAAGCTCAAAATTATGTTTAGAAAAATTCTAATTTACAAATAGATCTTCTCAGCGAGTTAATAAAAAAATATCTCCTTTATCTTCATCTACAACGTTTTTTGCCGTACGTACCTACAGGAGTAACTTATGTTTTGCCTTTGATCTCAGTCAACGTTTGACAGCCGGACGAACCACAACTGTTATTTAAAACCATGTCAAAAATCATCTCAGTTTCCGATGTCTTTACCAACACGTCAATTTGTCATCTCGGGTTCTCTGGACTTGATTTGGTGAGTGGATTTCACTTCTCTTTGGCAGTCAATCCCAATTTTCATTTTTAATCAGGTTATTTTGCAAACTATGAATATTAGCAGAATTTTGCTGGTATTTCCTCTTGAAAATTACACTATCTTTGTACATTCAATTTTTAAATACTGATCTAATGTTCGTCAGAGAGTTTGAGATTATTTAATTTATCCATCACATCACGTCGCAGAAGATAGCTCAAAAGTAGAGTCGAAACGTACGATTTATAATTTGCATTAAATTATTAATTAAATGTTACGCAACGTTAACTCACGTACTAATCGCGTTTGATTCTCAAAGTCCATTTTTTTTTATTACTCGTTAAAAAAGATATTTTGTAGTCAAAATATTATGTTTTAAAGACATATTCTTCGAAAGAATCGGATGTTGGTCATATTGCGAGGTCTGTTGTCCGCCATTGTGTACTTGAAATTAATTTCTGAAACCTTTATCGTCCGGCGTCTTCTCGGTCTACCGAGTGAACGTATACAAAAATAGCTAAACAAAAATAGGAGCAAAAAGAGAGCGGATGCGGCGGCGCTGCCAGAGAACTTTTTAAGCAAATTAATCAATATCAACGAGGACGGAAGTTTACGGCGAGCCACGGGACGAGAGAGAGAGAGAGAAAGAGAGAGAGAGAGAGAGAGAGAGAGAGAGAGAGAGAGAGAGAGAAGAGAGAGAGAGAGAGAGAGAGAGAGAGAGAGAGAGAGAGAGAGAGAGAGAGAGAGAGAGAGAGAGAGAGAGAGAGAGAAGAAAAAAGAAGATTTCAACGGGAAGCATCCGGGCGGACCTCGCTAATTTCTTTAAAGTAGTTTGCCAATTTATTATTTTCCAATTTTCCGGGAACTTCCGCCGCGCGCACGTACGACGTTTACAAGCCTCACTGTTATGCTTTTTCTTTTTCGTTCTTCACGCTCGCTGCCTCGAAACTGAATTTGGCAGCAATCAACCCCAACCACATCCGTTAAAAAAATTGCTGTTTGTTTCACTTTTACAAAATTGCTTCCATCGTGTCAATATGCACAATACATTTAATTTTCAGTTATCAATTTCACTGTGAATAAATAGCAGAATATATATATATATATATATATATATATATATATATGATTTAATATCTCTTAAATTTATAAACTTAATACTTATAAGAACAGAAATATTATAAAAACATCTTATCAATTATATTTCTTCTAAATATAAATATATAAAAAAGTTTGAACTTGCTCAAAAATGTACAAAATAATCTCTTTCTTGAAAAGATACAGCAGGTTCTAAAGTGTTCCGTTATAACATCACAATAATATCGCAATCAATCTTAACAACAACACTAAAGAAAGATTTTCTCTTTCTTTTTTCTCCTGCCAAGAAATATATTTCCAACTTTTCAAAATAATTTCAATGTCCAAAAGAAACGCAAACGATTGCATTCATTCATCGAAAGGCGTATATCCGCAACAAACGTATCGGAATCTCGATTTTGAAATTCTGACTCTCTTTGGCGTTTCGCGATTTCACGAGACACGAAACTTTTCCGGCGGGTTTTTACCCGCTAACAATCGACAATGTTTAAGCACGGCGAGAGCCAACAGAATCGCGCAGACGAAGCAACTTTAGCCTAACAAGGGGCTCCCCGGAAGAGCAGGCACCGGATGAGGTATGTAAATCTCATTCCGCCGAGGTCGTGCCGCGCCGACTCTCCCCTCCCTTCACGAGCATCCACCCCTGAACCAGGTTCTTTCGCGGTCCACAGTGGCAGGGTAGATTTTAACCCTTTTCCAGTTATCGATTTTCAGCTCGAGACGGATGAGAGAGCGCCTGTACCTTCGACCACTTTACGCCATACTCGATTCCACTTGACTACTCCGACAGGAGAATTATCTCCTTCTCATATTTGATTCACTTTTCTTCTCCACTTTCTTACGCTTCTTCCTCAAACATATTATAGATTTGCATATAGCAGTATTTGCGAGTGTGTAATAAATATTAAACAATTAAAATGCAAAAGTTAGAAAATAAGTCATAGAATAAATAAATTATATTTGACCGTGTATAAAATGCGTTAAGTATCTTTTTTGATTTAACGCCGTCATTAAGAATTAGTTTGGATATAATAAAGACGAGAGATTCTCCAGATTCTATCACTTCTCCTAATCGCGAAATATATCCCTCACATTCATCGAAGAGACGGCTCTATAAATAACGCCATAATGTATACTGATAACTTTTAGGGGGGAATGTCGAATTTTTACGAAGCACCATCGAGTTCCATCCTTAGCATCCCCCTTCGAAGCATACTTTATCTTTCGGCGATAAAGCGCTGCTTTAGACGGTCGTGCTCGCTTCTATATCGAGGGGGTTTGATTGATTACCAAGGTGGAGTCTAACACACGAGGGTGGGTGACTTGCGCAGACTACACATTTGGCGTTCGAAACCACGCGCGTATGCGTGAAGTTAAAGTCCACGCGAAGAAAAAGGCGACTGCTCCATCCGAGCTCCTCGTGGAGAGGATGGTCGAGAGGGGATGGTCTCCCCGGTAAGATGGTAGAGCGGAACCTTGTACGCTAGCAGTACATATCCGGGGAAGGAACACGTATTGGAAATACATGCGTGTTTGTAGTTTGTACATGTGCCGTTAGATACATATCCGCGTGGAAGCCATACGGACGTATATTCACGTGTGTACGTGGGCGCGCGTGTGGGTGCCCTTACACGCGACAGGCAGGCACGTATATATCAGGGGGGTGCACGAGGGTCCACAGACCAATCGGAAGCAAGCATTCTTTATCCACCCGAGTATCTTGGACGCATGCCTCACGTACGAGGCGTGGTTTGGGGGCCACCCTTGTTCGAATACATGCCGTTTTTTTTTCCGGTCATTGAATTTTCTATGCTCGCAGCGACGCATATGATACGTGCCGCCATGTCTTGCAAGTGTATCGACTACCCCTACGTTGTCTCTACTGATTGTTCGGCGTAACAATCGAGCCTCTCTGCGAAAGAGACAAATTAACCAAAAACAAAACACTTTGTACATTTAATGGAAAACGTGGATATAGTAGGTGATTAATATAGAGAAGCGAATATAAAAGCCAGACTAGTCAGATGACGCGTGCGAAATTATTTTGTAAACGATAATTACTTCAGTTATAATGATACTGGATTTAAATCTTGGTATTTTAATGTTCCTACACATTTGTCACGCACGAATGAAATTCTAATGCAACATCGCCGTTGCAACGATGGCATATTGCAGAAAGAACGAGATAAGTAACTCACTACTAGACTGACAGTTAACGCACTCCGACACATACTTCATACTTGCATAGTATTTACTCAGGTGTTCAGGCGGTAGCGTACCGGGTTCTGCAACTGACATCTATGATCTAATGCATTTCTAGGACTTCAAGGACGCTCATCAGGCTTGTAAGGAGTAAACGGACGCGAATCTGAATCAGTTACGAAATAGAGGTATCACATACCACTTGCAATTTACAATTAACTATAAAATGCCAAAGTATAAAATATTATACGCAAAAATATAAAAATTATAAACACGATGCAGCGATGGATTTAATAAAAGAAAATAATCAAGCACGAACTAGCGTAATTAGTTTTTAGAGGTCGATCTTCATGAATATTTCTTGCGGGCGTAATAATGTGGCAAATGATTGCGCGGGGAAGCAAGGTGAGGCGCGTAAGGCGGAGATATATTCCAAAATTTCCATGAAATTTCTCGGCGGTAGCGCGCGTATACACGACGTACGATAATGCATGCTCGTATGCTGATAGACACGTGGGTGGAGAGGCGCCTCGGACCCGGTGTGCACGTCGGGAGAGATCTCTCATTATGCATTCCTTTCAGGCGGCCGTCATTATTTTACATATTGCAGGAGGAGGCGTACCGCGCGCCGGTACCGACTGCCTTTGCCAATTTTTCCAGCATGGCAAAAAGGAACGGCCGGCAATTTGGTGCCGGGCATATGTGTGCGCGCGCGTGTATACAGTCACCTTAACATTGTTGTTGCAATTTAATGCGTTTCATCGGGAAGCGGAGCTTCCCGCGCTTTGAACATACGAGCTCGCACCACGCCGCGCGCCGCACCGGCCGAACAACGGCGGCGGCCCAGCACGAGCCGAAGTTCTTTCGAATTTATGATCCGCGGGAAACATTTATTTTTCTATACAACGGCGCCGCGGAAACGCGTAATAGAATTTGTAAGCGAATATATTGATGCTCGCTGTTGTGGCAGGTGTATCGCTGAAATATTGTGTACCCGGAGAATGATTAAAAGCGCGCGCGCGCGCGCGCGCATTCGAGAGAAAGAGAGAGAGAGAGAGAGAGAGGTGGGGGAGAGAACGAGATTGTAAATGTAAATCGATTGTAAATGTCTACTGCGTTACGTATAGAGATGCATGCTCGATAGCGTCTTATCAGGATACATTCTGTATACGAGAAGTTATAGAGATACGACATTATCCATAAACATTCTAGATAATCGAACGTCATATAATGCCCGAAAAGGCTGCGGAACATAGTGATTTCCGTTGGGCTGTCGGATTATTAAATTGTAAGAAGATAAACGTTGTGTGCTGCAATATAGCGATCCCGTACACAATTATCCATCACGCACATTGAATCGGCGGATACCGCGGCTTCTTCTCGTGATACGTGATATTACGGCAAATAAAACATACGCGCGCTCGCGGGTATGATACTGCAACGTTGTATTCAGAAACGATGTTACTAGGCATCCGATATGAAGGGGGGGGAAAAAAAGAAGGGTACCGATCACTTGTACTATGAGCCGGCGTGTCTGTCTACGTTTAAACCGACAGGTGTACATGAAACGGCCACCCAACAGTGTTGCATGAGGTTAATGATCTTCATTTGTGAGGGAACCGCAGTTCCAGGTAAAGAGCTCAACACGAAACATGCCCGGCACGAAGAAGTCGTGTCCCGTAAAGGCAAGGAACATGTAGATGCATCAGGCTCTCAAGAATTTCACTTCGTGCAATTCACGCAACGATTAATTCGGACGTTGCATCTCAATTAGGCTTTGCATATAACGGATTTATTTTACAAAAATTGTTGTTAATAATATTATGATTAATCAGTTCTTCGAGAGAAGATAATTTTGCCAAATTTGTGGCAATCCATTAATTTCATATACAGTATTTAAAAAAAAAATCATAATTTTTAAACACACATATGCTTCCTCGATTTCAACTATCTTTGAGTATTTAATAAAAAATTAAAAAAGAAATGCGCTGATATTAAGCAGTTATGTATGAAGACAAGATTTTAAATTGAAATAATTTTTATGGCACTACCGACGTACACTAGGTACTATTTGAATATCGTCGAATGCGATTAAATATTTTCCCCTAGAGAATATTTCGAAGTTAACGTTTCTGTAATGTGAACTAAATTTCTTCAAGACATTCCATCGACATCGGATGCCAAGAGTCAACATGGTTTTCTTATTTCCGAGCAACCAGCTCCGAGGAGGAGCGGCGCAAGTGACGCAGCCACCTGTACGTAAGGCAGATGAATCTCGTGGCGGCTTCCAAGGCAGGAAGAAGAGGTAGGTTGTAACAGGCCGGCCTATATGTATGGTAATATCGACAGGGAGGTCCCCGCGATTCAATACCCGGCTCTCTCTCTCTCTCTCTCTCTCTCCCCCTCTCTCTCTCTCTCTCTTTCTCTCTTCCTCTTTCTCGTGCGCATATTATGCGGTGGCAGCGAAAAAAGAAGCGCTACGTAGGAAGGAGAAGAGACGAAGGAGAACGGATCGACGCGCAACCTCACGACGACTATCCAGCGCCAGCAAGAAAGAGACAATCGAGAGGGACGCGCACGCCCTGTACCAACCCGTTTCTTTCCCAGTTCCGTTCTTCTCTCCGACGTCATCGAACTCCGCGGGAAGTTATGCCGCGAGAGAGGGCCACCGAGGTAGAGAGAGAGAGAGAGAGAGAGAGAGAGAGAGAGAGAGAGAGAGAGAGAGAGAGAGAGAGAGCGAAGAAGAGGAAGAACGAGAGAAAAAGGAAGGAACATCTCTCGCTCCTCTGGAAAAGCATAGAGGAGAGTAGTGAGTCGGCGTCGCCCGGGCAACGGCTCTGCCACCTTATTGGATATGTTGAGCAATTTATTTTATTTTTCCCTATTCCTCGCGGGAGAGAGGGGCAGCACCGAGAGGAAGTAAGAGAAAGAAAGAGAAATGGAGTACGCGAGCGAGAGAGAAGGCTGCCGAAGGAGAGGCAGAGCGCACCCTCCTTCACTTACCTGCTACCCTCCGCACACGTCGACGCCATTTTCCAATATCGCGTCAAGCGAGCGCGTTCCCGTTCTCGTTCACTCACCCCCCTCGTACCCTCATCTTCCTCTCGTTTCGTCTCGCTTCTTCGTTCTTTTCTCGAGGAGAAAGAGAAAATGGAAGCGAGGCACGAAACGAGAAAAAGGGAAGAAAGGAGCCCTGGGTGGGCGGCACGGGAGAACGGAGGAGGCGGAGGAGGTGGAGAACGAGAGCGAGGAGCTACGACTAGCTTCGGCTGTAACGAGAGAACCGAGTAAGGTTGGGTGTGAGAACCGTACGTTCCTCCACCCGTAAATTGGCAATATTCATGCCGAGCCGCGTACACGGCTTCCCGTACGGGGGAGGAGATGAGGAGCAGTGTGGGTTGCGAGAGGTGGTAGTTGGACTGCGGTACCGATTCCCGTAGCCCGAAGGCACCCTCTCCCTCCCCGCGAAAACGCTCACCTAGACAATTCGTTCGTTATTTTTACGCCGACGTCGGAACAGGGATGAAGCCGCGCTAACCACACTCCTCTTCCGCAATCCTTTCTGGAGCCGGAAAGTTGCGTGGCTACCCCGCGATCGAATGATTTCAGGCTACGTCGTATGGATGATAGCATTAAAAGCGAAGTCGGTTGGCGAAACTTCGGAGGATCTGTCTTACTTTTTTATTTCTGTTACCCTTACTTCCACGACGAATTATATGTACTAATCATCGCAAGTATTGTGTACGTTAAAAGTAACGATGTCTTTTTAATTAAAGATTTCTCAATAATTCGTGAAACTTGATAATCTTTATCAAAATTTATTGCAAGTAAAATTACAATGTTACACAAGCTAGATATCTCGATTATTATAAAAAGATTTCAGATTGGCATATATAAAAAAAAAACTAAATAATTTTATAGTCAATTTCTCGTTAACTTACGTACACGTGATAAAATGTACATTATTTTTAAAATAAAAAAATAACACTTCTATTCGCCTAACAAAATACGTTTTCACCTGCATATGCGCAGCATTTTATCGCTACATTGATATTTAGCATCGCGCCAGACAGTAGAAAGTCGCAACGACAAAGTTTTGCTCGTACGCTTTGGTAAACCTCCAATTAATGTAAACTTCTGTCGGTAAAAATCGTTTTAAAATTACTTCGCACTCCCGGGCGCGCAGCCGCGCCATCCCCCTCCGGCATCCTTCATGCTCTCCTCTTTCTTTGCTGAACCTCGAGCGGGAGGAAGCCGCGGGGGGAGGGCTTTAGGAGTTTGAGTGATATTCCAACTTTTAAAATATGTCAAATTATTTTCCTTTCAGAAGAGCTGTCGTCTAAATACATTTCCATCTCTTTCGATGTATTTAAATACACGGGGCTCAATCTACGACACAGTGGCGACAAATATATAAGGCTTTCGGTGCGTGATTGGTATATACGGACGTTATAAAAGACGCTCTCGCCTACGCTACGTTCGATCTAAAGTGAGACGAATGAAATCTCGACTTTAAATGTACGTTTCAACGTATAAGGAGACGCAAAAATACATATCTTATTATAGTCATATTTTTCGTCATTGCGTCTCATAATTAAAGCGTATCTCGAAGCTTTTTCCCAATGTTTTTGACAACACGCAAAATACTAAAAAATATGCTACTAATATTCATTAGATTAATATAAAAACGACTACATGATTGCACGATTCGAATCTCCGCAGCTGGCGGAAAACGAGCGAGAAATTTCGTAATTCAGAGTCACTTTTTTTCCAAGCGCTTTCATTAAAATTCCAGACAGCGCGTAAGAACACTCTGGCCTGGCCATATTGTTTTATTTGTCGCGCGCAACACAAAGAGACACATGGATCGACAAGAGAGGTACAATTTTCGCTCGTAACGCCAATTCGCGGGGGGACAGATGGAGGAATCTTCCTTTATTTCGAAAGCCCTTATGCCGGGCGTTATAGGCTAGACGCGTAAAGCACCGTCGACTTCCTGGCGGCGCGAATAAGTAAAGAGGCGAACAGTGCATCTATGTAGATAAGTATGTACCTATCCACGCAATTACATTACACACAAAACGTCGCGACGACAACTCTTTGTGCCGGTTGGATATCAAAGCTCGAATACTGCCAGCTGGAGTCCTCCCCTCCCCCCCTCCCCCCCTTCTCACCCCTCAAGCTCTATAGCGAAGCAATAGAGTTCTTGCCTTTCCGTCACTCTATATCCGGCACTCCACTTCGCAACGCGGTTCTTCCGTCGCGGCAAAAGTAGCCTCCTTCTCATTCATCCACCGTTTTCCTTCACCTCTGCCTGCGTCCTTCTCCGCGCTTCCTCTCATCCTCGAGGCGCGACTTTGCCACTCTCTCTCCCTCTCTTTCTCTCGGTCTCATGCGCTTCTCCTCCCGCTCCTCTCGCTCGAAGAAAATAATTTCTTTCATCACTATCCCTCTTCCTCGATTCCTCTTTATATGTCGGACAACGGAATGTTCCTTTCTCGGAGCACGCAGGTATACTGATTTGACGAGTGACAATAAATCGTCTATAAAAAACGATGATTTGAACTGACATGATTATTTCTCGCGTACACTTCCTTTTGTTGTATCATCACATTGTTATTAACAAATAATGTGATGTGAATAAAAGTTTTGATCTTTTATAAACATTATCTTATGCGGAATTTGAGAGTTGCATTGTCGCGAGTTGCTATCAGAAGACTTTTTTACGTAAACAGCAAATTTGAAATAACATACCGCTGTGTCATTCTATAAGGAGCCATTATCTTGTACACATGATTAATCATAATATGGCCAATATTATTGACATAATATAGTTTTAATTTTCTTTTAATTGACAAAAGAAAAAAAGAAAAATATTAAATGCCTCAAGTATAATTCATTTTAATTTTACTCCATTAATCTTACATTAACAAAAATAGAAATTTATGCAATTACAACTTTACAATACTACAATACAGGCGTAAAAGAAATTAGAAGACAACTGAAACCTGTGTCAAAGAGCGGCCATCGACCCTAATTCTCGGCAACGCTCCGGAACTTAGAAATCTCGTACCGGATCCATTTGTATTAAGAAGTCCAAAAGAGAAGAACGGAAACGGCAACCCATAACGGCACTGGAACCTATGCATGCGAGAAGCAGTTAGCTTTATTGCAGCGCGCGGGAGTTTTTAATATCGCTTTGGCGCGGACGCGTCTGCCAGCTGACAAAAGGAGAAAAAAAGGAGGCGTTAATGGAGAACGTTTTCGCTCTAACGACCGTGGAGAAAAGGAAGGGGGTGGAACGGGCCAAGACTACGGGACATCAGCCGGGACTGCGTAAAAGGGTGGACGCTGGCGCCTGTCCGCTGCCCACCAGACATGCTCGCCAGACCGTATGGTTTTTATACGACGAGAAACGGAAAGAGAGGGCGAGAGGGGGAGGAGAGTAAAGATACGGTAAGAATGCAGAAAATTCTCTCGTTATAGAAAAGTTGGCGAGGAAGAAAGACGCGAGCATTAATCCGCGATTCAAGTCGGTTTTAAGGCCACAGGAAATCGTCAATATCCATCGTGCATCGTGCGGAAAAATGACGGAAGAAATTTAATGAGACTGGAGTAAATATGTTTTATATAGGATAAATATTTTACGTTTTCACTATTTTGGTGTTTTGAAGTGTGTTCATCCAACCTGAATACGAATCTTGCAAATAACTGTATGTATAATATCTGTTAAAGTTATTTAAAATATTGCATTTAAACCCTACAACATAGTAAGATTAAAATATTTTGATTGCTTCAACATATTGAGCAGCACTTTAAGATAATAGTTACGTTAAACATTCTACTTATTATACAGTATTATTTGAGCAGACAAAAAAGTCATAAAAGAAAGTTGATCCTATAAACTTTTCTTAAATTATATGAAAATCACTAGTTTATGCTTAATTATACAAAATTAATTAAAACAAATGTATAAGAAATAATGTCACTTAATATATCCAAACTTTGTAATACATACAATGATTGTTAAAAATATTTATTATCTCGAATGAACGATGTTTGAAACTGTAATTGTTATCAACTTTATCAAATAGATTTTAATCATAAAATAAAATAAAAGTATCTTATAGCATCACATATTATTCCGAATACAAAGATTGGACGCATTGATCTCGCATATATCATATATCCAAAATATATTGGATCTCGAAATTCTCTGGCCCTCGCTTCCTTCGGATAAGAACGAGGGAGAGAAAATCTTGATAAAAGGGAAAAGAAGCTTTGACTCTGGCTCGAGATTTTAAATCCGATCCCGCCCCATGCAGATTAATAAAAGAATTCATGAAGTTTAAACCGCTCTTATTACTTCGATTTTCTTGCGCCTTCTAAAAGACTTACGAGGCCACCCTACAATTTTATCCTTCAATATTATCAACAAAAATGTGTATCGCTTCTAATATCACTTTCACACAACCTTCGACCTTGTCGCTCGGCAGTGTCTTCAAGGTTAATATTATGTTACCCGTTAATTCTTAAGTACACTTAATCGGTAATTTTAAACTTGCAACTTTGTGTACGAAGGAATTGTGTTTCATCCTCTTACGAATGGCTTTCGTGTTAAGTTTCACGCGTGCTAATAATAAACTGTGTCTCTTAAATGGAATAGAATATAGAATATTCAAAGAACGTTTTATGTTAATAACATATAAACAAGCGTTGTAGAACTAATATTGTTAATTTCAGATTTCAGAAGTCAAGCTAAGCAGAACAAAAGTTTTTTTGATGTCAGCACACCATTGTTATATATTGTAACTGATTAAAAATTAAATACTTTTTATAAATCAATGTGTGCAAAAAATAAATTCGTATTATTAAGATACCTTTATCTAATTTAATAAAAGCTTAAAAATTTAAAAACAATTTTTAAGATACTCAATATTATACAAAGAGTGATAAAAAAGTGTTTAATAAAAATTTTATTAGAGAGATATCTTGTGAAATTGATTAAAAAATCCGTTAATAAAAAAAGTTTTAAAACACATTTATTCTCTTGATGACTGAGTCTTGAGAATTCGATCTTAGAATAAGTAAGTAAATTACAAAACAGCCGCATAAATGTTACTTTCAATTTACACATGCAGTTAAAAAAAAAGCTTATAAGAGATTACATACGCATTGTAAAAACAGTTATGCAGATTCAGCAAATGAATATCGCAGGTCGCACTACGACTCGTAAAAAAGAGATTCGCAGTCACGTAAGTAATAGTGGTGGTGCTTACAATTTCTGCGAATCATTTAAATGTTCGGTTAACTATGCGAGGAATACCTGATAGCAATTAGTTAGTGCGCTAATGTCTTCTGGTTACCCCGACCGCGCAAGAAATCGGCGGTGGAGTAACGGCATGTCGAGAAACAAGTAGAGAAGAACGCAGACCGCGCGTGCGTTAATGGTCTTACGTCGCCACCGGCATCATATAAGGTAATAAAATACACTTTCCACGCGCGTAGTATTCTTGCAATTGCTTTAAAAAGACTATATGAACAAAGCAGGACATGAAATGATAATAACAAATTTGTAGTTTATTTCGATGTATTAGAGATCTTTTGCAATATCTGTCACGTTTAATAACGAAATATCTTTATATATTTGATATGTAAGAGATATTTAAATATAATAAACTGCGTTACATAAGTCGCAATAAACGAAACCAAGATTTTGTCGACGCTACGACGGTAGCGTCGAGTATCCTAACGGAGAAATTAAAATTTCAATTAGAATCCGCGTGTTCAGCTATGCTCTCTTTATTTGCGACACGTATACGTGTCCAATTAAAACTCCCTAAACACCTAGTACGTTGCGATACTCGCTTTGCAATTTATTCGTGCAGATACGCGCGGTATCCTTTACTTCGGTCTTCATTTACATCTCGTTATACGTGCCGAGGAATATTTATTTACACCCTGTTTCTGCCCCTGCATCTCTCATACTGCAAGTTTCTCGAAATTATCATTGCTGGCTCGCGTATCTCCGTATACTCAACATTTCACCTAGCAGATGACGGGTCTACCAGAGGGTCTACGGGAGAGATGCCTCTTTTACCTTCGTTATCTACACAGACCGCAAAGCATCGAATAAAATTTTCACATTTGTACCCCCAACGCACAAGAAGTAAAGTGCCGAAAAGAATAATGACTCACTCTACTACTATTCTTACTTGACAATTGTGACCAACTATTTCACAGCAAATTTCAAAGTCACTGACTTGTCACTTTGGAGAAGAAAAATGTAAGTTAATATATCATTCCGTGAATGTATCATCACATTAGCTATTTTATCAATAACATTCATGTATATAAAATAAACAAATATATTTATACATACAAGTAACTCACATAACATTCTAATATAAAAAAATCTAATTTCCTGTAACCGTAAACAAATAAAATTATTTAAATTATATTTAAAAAATTTTTTTATCTGTTGATCACCAAAATTAAATTTACGTATTCATCAATACAAGCGCAACGCAATTATTTTAACGATAAATCAAACATGCAAGCAAGTAAACATATTCCCATCTCTATAAACATTGCATATACATTTCATTATGTAAAATAGTAGGTATTCGCAAAAATAAAAAAGTTTCGTGGAATTTAAAACGTATGGAAGTATGTAAATATCTGTGCACTGTTTACTACAGTGTTGCTATAATTCGCTTCGTAAACAGCACTACAATCAATAATTACAGAAATTCACGGCACAGCTACAAAAGGTAATTAGCATTTTTAGCTACAAACAAGTAACAATCAAATACCTTTTTACGTGCAATATCGGTAATCAACGTAATCATTATTATTATCAAAGACTAAGACCAATGACGGAGGTAGGTATATGAAAATGCCAGAAGTGAAATATTACGCTACATGTGAGTTAGATAAGAAATATATTAAATGATTCTCTCTCTTTCTTTCTGATGATCTCTAAAATTTCCACATCGTCTGTAGTAATTAAAGTAAATAACGCAAGTAATTAGAATAATGTTTTATTCATATATAATGCATAAGAATTAAAGCGCATTTGGATTAAGAACCAATTAGTTGAAATAATTAAAGTAAAGAAAAAATAGTCATTATCGAAATCCTTCAAGTTTATTAAACGCTAAAATCATTGCAATTCTGAAAATGATGACAAATATATTGTTAAAATATAATTTCTCGATTTCTCGCAAAAAAAGATCGAATAGAATTTACATGATAACTTTAGAGAATATTTTGTATATAAGAAGAAATTTTCATTCGCTTCAATCATCGGTCCGCTACTGCCTATCAGCCTGAGGTATCAAATGCGTCTCGCTAAGTACTAAAACGAGAACATTATTCGCGTTGCCGCAGGAACTTCCTCTTAGCGTTTTGCGGCTAAATAAAATGACTACCACGGGCAACTCCTTAAAGGAAACAGTCGAGCCATCCGTTACGGGAAAAAGCGACTCCGCTGATACGTACAAGTAGGCGTGAAGAAGGACAGAGCTGTTTCCCGGCGCACGCGGAGGGAGAGAGAAAGAGAGGGCCATTTGTATTCATATGAAAATATTATCTCGCCGCGCGTCGTGCCTCTTCGGGATCGCTATTCGGTTTGCATAGATACTTATGCATGAAGGCAACATCGCTCGGCATTGTTATGCAACCCGATGTAGATCCTCAATATAGATCCATGCTCGAGGTTTCATTCGGATTTGAAGAGCTCCGTACTCCTTTAGAGCATTCATGCGCACACACACACACACACACACACACACACACACACACACACACACACACACACACACACACACACAAAACAGAGGGGATGGGACCACTATACCTAGAACCCGTTCCCTCCGTTCATCTTTCTTGCGAGGTATGATCGTATTACCGGTTGTCGAAACGGCTAGATTGCCGTTTCATCGTTGGTATTGCATTTTAAATTTCTGGCACAGGAAATTGTGCTTGCTTTACCATTTTTCTCCTTCGCATTTTTTACCCATAAGTTTCTGCATACAACACATGCGACTACGAAGAGAGAGACTGATGCGTAATTATTGCAGAAATAATTTTGCTTTGCATATAATTGGTGCTGCTACCACTTTTTACGATTTATGCCACACGTTTTACCGTATTGCTGTCTGTAAAGTTATAATATACGCATCGTGAATTAAGTCTTTGAAGTCTCCACTACATATTTCGTTCTAAAAGATTTATAATATGTGCGGCGGGCAACCTGCGCCAACTTTTGTAGCCAACCAGTTCTTCCTGCTATGGTTATGATCGTATATCCTGCTGTCGAGATGTAAGAGTCCGATTGCTATCTCATGTACTATATAAATAACGCTGCACCGTAAGATTTTTATAAACGTAGCGTCGGTTAATCCTATTTGAAATTTTAAATTAAGAGAAATATATGGATATGTATCTTATCGAAATTTCTAAAGATCATGTAAAACAGAAAATTGGCTGCGAAGTGCAAGTGAGATCAGTTGCAATGTGAGATCTAATTTACAATTACCTGCACGAAAGGAAAGTACTATAACTGCCATACTTCACATTAACGACGCGCCAAATCGACTATTCGTATATCTTTCATCCTTCATTCGTTTCGCGAATTGCATTATAAATCTGATAAATCACGTATCTATCTGCGAATCAATTTATAATTTTTAAAAGTTTTATTATCTAAATTACGAAGTAGATATATTGAATGTAACATATATATGTCCAAGCGTAATGCGCTCAAGAGCCTATTTCAATTTAATCTAAGCGCATCATTAAATAAAGTTGTTACGTATCTCTCTTATGTTCTCTTCAACATCACGTTACGATGTATAATTTTTTTGCGATAAAAGCAATAGGATAGAAGTATAACGTTCGCTTCAAACAGCTATCCGTACGTAATCGTCTTAAGTCAAGTGTTGCAGCATTTGCAATAATTAATATGCAACTGTACTCGAAATACAGCAGCCATCGCGGCAGGATTAATCATATATAAAGTTCTCGATGCGTTCAATGGGGATATAACCGGTTTCGCCAACCGAGTTGCACGACAGCAAAGCAACCCACGCCGAAGATAAAGTGAATACGAAGTGCATATCATAAACATATACTTACATCCGCACACATTACCGCTGTTTGCACTTCATCGCCCCGCATTATTATCCAACTTATCTTGTTAAAGCGCACAATCGGAGCACTTCGGAGAATAGTTGAGCTTTAGGATACTGTCACGAATTTCTGCCTTACCTTAATAGAATAATCCATAATCTACCTAAATGTAAAACAATGCTACAATTCACATTTATAATAATTCTGCGTACTTATAATAATGGACCTGCATACAATTCGTTATATAGACGCGACGAACGAACAATTTATATTTCGAGGAAAGTTTCGAGCACGTATAGACAATAACTATTTCTTCCTTACTTGAAATCAACATTACGACCGATGTCGAGTCTATATCGCGATCAACAAGATAGCCGACCTCGGAATACGCCGAAGAGGCATGCCCGGACACATCGAGACGAAATTGGATATCAATTATCCTGGGATGATTATAACGTAAACCGGGTGGGTCTTGGATGAGCAAACAAACCGTTAGGCTCGTCGGTAATTGGGTGGAAATTATTGCGTTCTCTCTCTACATTTGGCTCTCTTTGTCGCTCCGTGTTGTTTCGCGCTCTCCTCCTTCTCCGACCCTCTCGCTTGTTTAGCGAGACGATGACGACGGCGACGGTGCGGCTATAATTTTCTCATAGGAAGTAAATTTCATTAATGTTGCTGGCTTAACCGCCGAAGAGATCCCCTATGCGATAACGATGCCGAAACCGGCTAAGGGCGATTGGCCGATATATCGACTGGCCGGTAATAAAAACTAGTAGCCATCGACTAATTTTTCTCTTCGCGCAATTTCTCTCCCTCAGTCTCTTCTCGCTCCCCCCCCCCCCTCTCTCTCTCTCTCTCTATTCTTCACTCTTCAATTTTACTCTTCTTTCTAGTTGGTTCTATCATTTTTTTATTTGCTTTACTCTAGGTGCGTAGTGTCACAACAGTTCGGACCGACTAATTAAATCCGAATAACGATTGGATCGGCTCGCTCTGTCTGGTTGTACACCGGCGATTGGCGAATTTGCACATATAAGCCCGTATTTCGGCGATAATTTGTGTGCGGGTAGGTAGGTAGGTATAGGTAAATGCGCGCGTGAGAGACGGGGAGGCACAGGTGTGTGAGAGACGGCAACATTTATTGGACGCATGCCGCTAAGCAATCAATAATTACGCGGAGCTGGATTAATGTACAGACTGCGACGAAAGCGTTCGCCAATATTCGCGGATTTTCACATAACGCGAAAAAAGGTCGCTCGCCGATATTCTCTTCAAGATTGTAATACCTTTCTCAAGGTTAATCGTGCTCCGTTGGAAAAATACATACGCGATAAGCCATATCGTGACCGGAGCCATTTTTTAAAGTTAGCAACAATTCAACTCCAAACCACCATGTAGCGTTTGATAATGGCCGATTACTGGGCAGTACAATTTATTTACCATAAAGCTAGGTTACTCTACTTTGTTTTTATTTTACTTTAATAATGTACATGCTTTGTACCACCCACGTAACAATGTATTGTTGCATTGTTATATGCAAGAAAAAAGCAAGACTGCTAATTGTAAGACTAGAAATGCCACCAGATAAATTATTAAAATCTCTTCAACACACAACAAAGTTAATGTTTAATTTATTAAAATTCGACTTTCATACCAAGCACGAAATAGACTGTAATTATATGTAATATGGTAATTATGTAATTATATAAAATGTAAACTAATCATATTTAGAGACCTCGGGAAACCGGTGATTTCTCACAAAAAAATCTCCTCTTTTTATCTGCTCTAAAACAGCAACAAGAACCTTTAGCTATTTACAATCAAAGCTCTCATTCAGAAAACTATATGCGGCTCTTGTAATCAAACAGCAACAATAATTAAAAATAATTAAAAAGTGCGCTTACGGACGCTTGCGAAAATAAAGATAGCCTGACTGCTCTCTGGAAAAATAATTCCTGACGTACGATTATAGCACAAACACTTTGCGGATTAATCATACATCGCGGCGTCAGAGAAGAAAAAATACGAGAAAAAACTCCCACACGATTCGCAGTATACCAGAGATGAAGAGAAGAAGATAGTAGACGTGATGATAATTGGAGAGAAAGAGAAGCAGTGATAAAAACGACCGAAGAAGCAGCATCCGAGCGGGACGCTAAAACTAAAAGCTTATGCGTGGTGCTATTCATTAGGTATCCATAATGGCAGGCTAACTGATTGCCTCTGTAGGTGATTATGCCAATTATTACCAAGCCCGCATTCGTTGACGTTCAATGCGCTTCGTGTATCTCGCGCTTTTTGACATTGTAACATCATCGCAATCGGTAAGCCACATATCCGAGGGAATTTTCTGTAAGATGTATCTGCTATTCACAGGAGAAGGGCGAACGATTTCAAAGAGAAACGGGCAATTATCAGACGATACATTGATTAAAATGGCTATACGTAGCTGGCTTGAGTAAATCGTAATGGACCGCACATTCCCAGCTCGCACTTTCAAAACCACAAAGCGCTAGTAACGAAGTTGTAACAGGTACTCGGCTGGCGGAATTTCGCAAATCTTGGTTGAATGCGCGCAAACTTAGTTACTCTCGCTCGCGAGAATAACGGCGGTTACACTGGGTTACACCGCGAATTACGGCTAAAAGTTAAATTATAGATTGTGGCGGGCGGAGTAGGATATGTCTATTATCTCGTATCTGTCTGACACGGTTAAATATACATACATTTAGCGGCGTTAAATAGAACAAGGATAGGTAATGTATAGAATTGTTGGTAAAATTAAATCTCGAAATGGCTGGGAGATTGACATCGTGATACGTATACGTATCGTAAATCTCGCGGAACTCACCGTATCGACAATTGATTATTTTCAGGTAGATCACGCGTGATACCTATGATAAAATATATCAAGCATTATAAATTGTCGACGATAAGGCACCTTTCGCTATAATTAAGAACTACAGAGACAGGGATAAAAAGGGAAATAGAAATTTGCAATCGGCTGATTGACGTTAAAGCTATGATAAATTATAGCCGGCATCAACCTATCACCTTTTCATTTCTAATAAAGCGCAAACATTCTCCCAGCGAAATGCATAGTACTTGTTAGCTCTGAATCGAGAGATACGTCAGATCGATCTCTCTCCCCTCATTGCAAGCCGGGAGGATTGTAAGTTGTAATATTTTATCAAAAATTTCCCATGGCTTTCGATCTTTAGCATCCGGTTGATTATTTACATCTCGAAGTGAACGATAAGTATTATACGTTCTCCATGATCTCACTGACTAGTAAACCGAGATCCTTCTCCTTCGCGAAGGAGCTGGTAGACAGTTTCATGGCGAAAGAAGAGGACACGCCTTCGTCGCCTTTAATGGAATAGCAAATAGCGGCCAGGAAATTTGCGCTTACGAGGCGCCTTCGAGCGCGAGATACAAAAGCACGCAGGAAATTCTAAGCAAAATAGCCGCGTAAGATCCGTTGATTCAATAGAAACTATTTGCACTGCCATTAGACTGTCCAATGCCGGCGTTATCGCCTGTGTACTTAAGAGATGGCGACAAAAAATGCACATAATGATTTGACACTATTGCGACAGGATCTCGAATTTATCTGCTGCAACAGATTTTGCATTGCTAAAACGAAGATAATGCTGATAACGGGCGTACGTTTGTAGAATCTTGTTCATGCATATTTATTCGACAAACCCTTCACGTACTAGATCGCAAAAACACGTAATACTCGAGAATAATAGGAAAAAAAAAATATATATATATACATATATATTGTATATAGAATTTTAAAATGTGAAGATATGTATATCAATGCGTGATGATAAAATTCATCGCAAATTACTCCGTTCAAATGTTCAATTATAATCGCGTACGAACAAACGTTCACGGCGTCGTTGCAGCGGCAACAATCGCGGTGTGCATCAGATTATCTAATTTCCGGTTTCCATCTTGGTGACGTCTGCGGCATCCAAAATTGCGCCCCCTCAAAGACGGGCGGGTGTACACTGGCCGTATCTGTTCGCGTGTATTGTCTCCCACCCATACTACGAGGTACAATTTCCGTTCTACTTCCGGAAATGGATCCATTGTCCGATGTAATCGGAAGACAACAATATCGCGGTCGATGAATCTCTCTCTCTCTCTCTCTGTCTCTCTCTGTCTCTGCCCCCTCTCTCTATCTGTTTCTCGATACGCAGATTTACCAGTACAAATCAACACATTTGTGCACCTACATATGTGTTAACAAGCCACGATCATGCACGCACATACCTACACCGAAGCATATTCATTGTTTGGACATAATGTGCCAGTTACAAATTAATTATACACTTAATAACGTTTATTATTTGATATAGAGATTATTTTTTTATTAAATCTATAAAATGAATATAATTATATCCATTTTATTTACTTAAAAATTTCAAAATTGTATTTGTTTTATAATTTTTATAAATTATAAATATATATTATTCATGTGTAGTTTATAATTGTCTTTTTCTCACATGCTAAAAAGAATACAAGTAGTAAAGACGTACTCACTGCATTTTATTTCTATCATTAATTGTAAGATTTAATGTGGCGTACACACATATGGTAACATGTAATTATATAATATAACTGTTTTACTCATTTAACTATATTAGTTTATTTCATTTACCCGTTATATACCCGTATAGAGACGAGATGTTGATACGCTAATGAGAATGTAATGTTATTATTAGACGTATATGTTTCCATTAGACACAGCTTTTACAATCAAAGCTCATCACGATATTAATCATTTAACTATCCACTATTATGGAAAATCATGTGACAATCAATTCATCAGCGGACAAATTGTTTGTACGAATGTATTGGGATATCTTCAAACGTATAAGCCCGATGCGTGTAATAGATAATCAAAGCGTAATTTCGAGCAGCGTTTTCGCTAAACGTTGCGTAATTAATGCTCGTTTCGTACCCCGCCGCTAATGAGAGAAATAATCGACATTATACATATCAATGAAGTGCCTCGTATAAACACACATGTGTTCCTGTCTAGGAGAGCGATGTGATCCGAATCCTTCATATGTTTGACTCGCCCCTGTGTAGCGCACGCATGTTTAATCATATATACGAGGAGTTTGGGCGTATCTCAGCGTACGCGATATGAAACGTACAGGCCGCGATGTATCAGTTCACCCGGATATATGTGTATACGTGTCGTCGAGCGCCGCGTACTTTGATGCATGCGAACGCATATCCGGATCCACGGAGTAAATTAGTGTGAGAATTCGTGTGAGAATTAGTGCGCTATGCGCACGAACGTACGTGACAGAAACGTGTACATACCGGTTGTTGCATAACATTAACGTACCCCCCCCCCCCCGTACGTCCCTCCGCCCCCGCCTTGTAAATGCGCTGCAACGACTGAGGTGGATGTACGCACTAATGGAAGCGTAGAGTGAGCGCCAATTGAGACGTGCAGATAGGTTAATGAATTAAGGAAGATAAGCGGTATTACCCCCGCGTACAATGCTCAATGCGCGACTCCGATGCCGAACCGTTGTTTTGTCGCGCGTGAAATAAAGTCCGCCGTGAATTACCTGAATAATTCACGGCGCTCGCGAATAAAAGAGCCGGCCAGGCTGGCGCGGCATGGCGGGACACGGCGGGGGCGAGAACGTTTATTGCAAGAATTGTAAAACGATCGGTTTCACATCCGTCCGCTCTCGCGTGTGCGAGTATACGCGCTGCGTAAATCACGCAGGCCTCAATTAGACGCATCGCGAATAATATAGGAGGCAATAACTCCTGAAATGCCTATCCGTTTAGTCATATTAAAAGGATAATTTGTGTCTGCTGTGTACGACGTTACGACGTTCCGACGTTTAAAAGAGTAGATTTAATCTGAGCTATTCAAATGGATGTAAAAATAAAAAAAATAAAGAAAAGTAAGTAGAAGGACCGTACGGGTAAAACGTACGAATAAAGCGTTTATTTGTATCATATACTAATGTTTTTATTGTTAGTAAATAATGACAAAATATTTTATTAAATAGTTTTATTTGTTTAGAATTCATTAGGATTCAATCAGATTATATATTTCGGAAGATACAAAGCGTAAGTCCAAAGAGACATAACTTTCACTTCGATCTTAATTATCATAGAATTCACTTAGAAGAATCGTGTATTAATTATATTATACATGACACACAAGAGATTCTAAATCACAATGCTTAAAAAAAGTATCGATGAATTATGTCGGCAAATTATTTCACGAGATTTATGGTTTATTATTTACAATAATAATATATTAAAGTAACAATAACTTTATTAAATAATAATCGCGCGTACGTTTCAAACATCTCAGCCGGAGTAGTATTTTCTATAAGTAGAATGTCACAATTAATCCGATTAAATTTATCAATGTTGCGAAAACGATCCTGAGATGATCGCCTCCCTTATAACCATATGCAAGATCATGTACCGATATCCATCGCTACATAAGGACGTTCGTACATGCACAGGGCGCGAGGGGATGTACTAGGCGAGGCTAGCACACGCATATAACGCGTATATATCGCGCATGTACGTGCAAGCATAATTATACATACAAGGAACACACACGGAGAAGGCAAGTCACGGTCGCACCTGCTTGCCGTACCGACAGCAGGCGTGTCTTGTTGGACAACGCACCGGTCGACGGACGGACGGACGGACGAACGGACAGACGCACATATATCGGTTATTGTCCTGTCCCAGGAAGAAGCAGGGCCTGCGCTATCGGCTTCGTTAGCACACGATTCCTATCGAAAGACGTTTCCTATACGATCTCCATCACCATGTCATATCTCTTTCTCCTTGTCTTCTATCCTCCTTTACCTTTCGATATGCTGATATTTCTGAAACGTCGCACTCTGTTGACTCTGTTGATCGTGTCAGCGAATATAAAAGCTTGCGCATTACTGCGCACATTAATTGTGTTTAGAATTTAATATTTAGATATTGGACGGGTTATCAAGTTTATACCTGTGCTATTAAAATATCGCACATACCCGAATAGATAAACAGAAACTAAATAAATATTTAACAAGATCTGCAACATGTAAGTTCTATCTATTTTATTAATCTTTTATTAACAAGATATTTCATCCTAGATCAAAATTTTGCGGTAGTCTAATCCAATTATACGTCTGCTAAGAGAAATTTAATGCGACATTCTAAAAAGTCGTAAGACTGAAGAAAAATGCTATATTCCTAGAACACTGTATATGTGCATACGCTTACGTGCCATAATGAAATTTCATTATAGCGTACATCGATGAAATGCAATATGCACCGTAATAAAATCTAATTAAATGCCTGACTAATACCTGTCCCTATATGGATAATCCAGCACCTATAACGAAATTTCAATACATCAGTAAACGCAATTTCAGAATTTAAGGTAATCAACTCCGCCGAAGTAATTGCAGTGATATTTCGCTGTATACGTAATTTTTGGAAGTATGCAAAAATTGAAGAAACTTTCTTTTCGTATCAGGCCTCAAGAATCAGACATTTTATTAAAACGAAATTATCGCTAAAAAGTCATTTATCTCTTTCATGAGGGCAAAAATTATACAAGGACATATGACTCTTAAATATAGCAGAGATTTTCGATTTAATCCGAACAAGTATTCTAAATTGCATCCATACATATTCGGAGAAAAATTAAACAGGTGCGGTGGATCAATATATCATGTTCTCACATTATTACCATCTGATATTTTTTTCATAATTTACAATATAGTTACATATTACGAAAACACGATCACTATAGTGAACATACACGAAAGCCACTGTCGAAAGCCACGTTCGAACACATCTTTTGCACACATCTTTTTCCGATGCCTAACAGTTTCGTCATGATAAGCAAAATGACAGAACATCGCTCGCAGCAAAAAGCAACTAACCGCTTGTAAAATGTCATTATATTGTAAAACATAACATGACAGATATCCGCGACTTGCAGATGAATGCAAAAATGCGTGTATACCATACGTGAGTACCAGTTGCAAGTGTATGTCGATTAACATTTCCAAGTTCGGACACACGCGATCATACGAGGATAATTTTATATCGAAGAGACTACAGCAATATGATAATCTATCGCGATCCCATGGGATGGAATTCGAGAGAAAGAGAGTTTGCCGAGTCTCCGTTTTTAATTTACCATTTAATCGACCACGCGGCATCAAATAGGCTGATTCGCCACGCTTTAATAAAACTGAGCAAAATTACACAGCAGCTACTTCAGAAGAGAAATACAAATAGCATATATAATATATAATAAATTAATATTTATGATTCGTAAAACTTATGTTTTACTTACATTTATTCCTCTATCCAGTAAAAAAGATATGGGAAAATATCTACAATTCTACACCTTTACAATTAGCAATTATCACAGCCAAGAAAGAAGTATGTAACTACGGCGATACACGTGTCAGCTTGATATCTGAAATATTTTCGAGCGCAATTTTCATTGTACAATTTCTTTTATGATACGTTATTCACGTCAGTCCCTAAAAATACTACGTTGTAGCGGCATCAATCACATGTACTCGTACATATACGCGTTCCAGTGACTTATGTCGGCGAAACGTGCTGATTCTGGTGAACCATCAAAATGATGGATCTATCCACGTTATCTTCTATCTAACAGATAGGAGATCATTCGTTAGCTGCCCGTTGTTTACAATTAGGGAACCCCCATAAAAAGATTTTGACGTGGTAATTATCACCTCGGTTAGAGCCACCTTGCGCAACCGTTGCGCATAGACGTGACTCTGCGGATGCATCGAATCGGGGAGGTATACTCGGGCCACTTCATAAACCGTCGCAAATTACAGTTTTCGGGATGGAACGGTGGCCCAACTTTGCATAAAAAATTATACGGCTTTTCGGACGAAGAGTGCTTCCGTCCTATTTGGCTTAAAACCACGTGGCTGCGCGCATGAGAAAAGAAAGAGAATATACGCACAGTCAGCCCGAACGGATCCGTTCGCCCGAGTCGCTCGTTAAGAGATGGAAAGAAACGATATATGGCCTACGGTGATGGGCACGACTAATTATTTCCACGGTTTGTCTTCCGGCTTTTCTACGGTGCAGCCATCTTTTAATTTTGTGTTGTGTCGCGCACCGTTCTCTATTGAATGTCTGTCATAAGTGAGTTTCATGAATAAACTATATTTAACGTAATCATAAATTTAATTTCTGAGAAAAGACCAAGCAAATATACTTCAAAAATTTTATTAATAATTGATTTTTTAATAATTGGTACTTAGATGTATAAAAGCATTCACAAGAACATCTTTGTCTATTTTGAGTTTTAAATGTGTAATTTCCTCTCTATCATCTTCCGTAATTAATATTCAAACATTTTTAAACAAATATAATAAATTAATGAAGAAAAAGACGTTATTGATTGAAATAAAAAATTACAATTAAATATTCGGAATATTGCAAATAAGCAAAATTAATAATTATGAAATATTTATATTTCTAGAAATATTATAGTCTTCTGAATAAGCATGCAGTCACTCTTTGTGCAGAAATATATTTATCAAAAATAACTGTAAAACATACGTTTTATATCTTAAGATTTCGGACAGGTTCAAATTAGAATGCAGCTTTCCACCCGCGGCATAGAAAGGCACACGTCTACTTGAGCAAAATCCATTATCCGCGACACGAAATATACGGTGGGTATTCTGCATAACCGCGTTTTGAGAAATGACAATATGGCATGCTTCATGCTGAGTGGCCACCTCGTATAAACGTCGCTGATATGACGGATGTTCCGCTTCCTCGTCTTTCTATCATTAAACCGAGAGGCGGCGGCGAGTCTACCGCAGTGCAATAAATATAGGCGAACGATACCGGAGATTATGCGTGCATCTGCGACCAGCAATTTGGTCATGACGTTACCGACTTTGATCTATTCTTGGTATCGAGCTTTCGACCACACCGGAGAGACTCAAGCGACCCACCTGCAAACTATATGGCGAAAACACCTCGATTCCGCGTAGGCCAAGTTTTAGTCACGCACGTGAATCACCGCTGCATCTTCTAATTCCGGTTTGGCAAAGGAGCAAGACTATTACGTTAGGCATGTGTGTACGTACAATTAACGGACTGATACAAATCTGAGCAAATTTAAACTCGTGTTTTCGTACTTTGTAAGATTTTTAGATAAAATGTAGCATGAAATGAATAGGATTATAATATAATTATTTCTTTTCTTCACATAACATCTAAAAGTTGTCTATAGTGTTATCGCAATAATATGGATATAAATCTTTTTCTTCAAGATATTTAGGCAAAATCACAGTTACTTCTGCCCAACAAGAAGTAACTGTGTAAAGAGTTCTAATATTAACGAAAGAGACGCTGAAATTTATTAAGTAGTCTGAATAAAACAATTCGAATGTCTGTCCTTCTTGACAGTAGGAAAAAGGAACAAATGAAATAAAAATACGTGAACGAACTGCAATGTGTGGACGCAGCTGCTTTATCACCCTGTTTCGCGCATATTTACTACACATGCGTTTCTTCCTTCGCACCATAACGATGCGTGTACACAGAACGATTAATGGCAGCGAAACGACTTTATTACAGCAGGCAACATTTCGCGGTGGCCGCGCCGGTAAGCGACGTCCGCGAATGCCTAATTAATATCTGGGTCACAAGACGGGGAGCGCTTTAATTATCCGTGGCTACCGGCGGACCAATGATAAATAAGTGTCTTATTCTGTGCGCTAGGGGCTTGAACCTCACGCACTCCCCTCCTTTCAAGTCTGGTCGAGACATCTTGCCAAGAAGAAATCTACGAATCCTTGAAAATATAAAAAGCTGATGGCAAAATAACCAAATAAGATGCTGATATCATATAAAACTTATCCTGCGCGATAGAAAGCAAACTTTGTTTCATCACTGTGAAATAATTATGCCGCAATTAAAGCATTAATTACAATCTGGAAAAGTAAACTTCGATAACAGAGAAAGAAATGGCACATATTAAGCACTTTTTTCAAACCGACATTAAGCACTTTTTCTGCACTTTTCTTTGTACGTATGCTAAGTGCGAAAATTTGAATAAGAAGTCACGTGAGCCAAACTGTTTGGAAGAAGAGAAAAGCGATAGTACGAGCCGAAAGAACCGACTAGTACGCAAGATGGTAGATTTGGAAATCAAGATTCCGACTTGATGGATGTGACTTCGGGGGGATGTGGGAGTGGCAAGAGGGTGCGCTGGTAACGTGCCTTAAATCTAACTCGTGGAATTCTCTGATACGTGGTTACGTTCCTGGCGTTCTTATACGCTCACACACGGAAAACCCTCGGCAAAAGATTCCTTCTTTCTCGACCAACCGCCATGCGACTCCTCAGACATGCGTGCTACCGTAACTACACGCATGTCAATGCATGCGCACAATATACAGTGCACATATTTCAACTTCATGTACTAACCAAACTTGAAAATTTTACGTTATTATACACTTTTCGTATATTATATCTTGTACGTGCTAAAATTATATGTGTATATAATATTAAACACAAGTGTAGATAGAATATTTTTTAATGTTTATACTTTTTATTCCTGAATAAAAAAAATATCATGTAATATAAAATATGATATATCTATAAATATCAGTATGTCATATTATAAATTAACTGTCGACAATCTCAAAGAAATAAGATCAAATAAATAAACTATACTTTTGTAGTATATTTATTGTATAATTAATCGATCGCACATACATATAATAACAACATGAAACGAAATAAAAATCTAAAAAAGTTAGAAATTGCGAATAAAATTACAATGCCCTTATATTCGAATACCAGACTTTTGAGGCACCCTGTAAGGGTGGTACCAGCGCGCTATAGCTATTCCTCGAAACTTTCGGAATAAGATGACGCCGGAGCCCAACCTTACCCCAAGAGAGTAAATCGAGGCGTATGCTAAAATGGAACTGTACAAAGTACCATTTCATAAATCTTGCCCGGGAAAAGCGTACGTCGCGGGAAAGGGCGAGAAAGGGAAGAAAGCTGTTGATAGATGAGGAATACTCTTGTTAAAAGAGGGACTGGCGAGGAGCGTCGCGAAACAAGGCGGTCAGACATTATTTCGGAGCTGCTGCATGATATTATGAGCCAGACAACGACGCTTCTACTCTTCTGACGCATGTGCATATATAAAACTTTCACATATAAATTTTTCATGAAGAACTCATTTATTTTGTCATAACTATCGCTATAACTTATATTTTGTTACATTCATAGAACATTATGTAATAAATAAACTTTCTGTAAAACGTAGTCGCACGAACTGTCCAAAAAAGCAATTTCTCGTTTTCGGATTAATTTCGGATAACCAAACTTTTACAGTATTTATTAAAATATGAAAATTAATCTCTCGTTTAACTATTAAAATTTGCAACGCAGATATATAAGTGGAAAAATAATCAGAGAAAAATAAAGTTATTTATAAAATAATATTTCATTCTTTGTTATGTGAAAGAAACAATATAATTGAAACTCTTCATAACGCACCTACTGATTAACATAAACTTTTAATACGCAACTGAAGGAATTGCTCCGCCGTCGCTCGCGTATAAGTAAGCGTGCGTTGACTGGGTATTGCGAGGAGGGTAAAACGGCGGAAGAAAAAGGGATGAGGGAACAATATATCAGGAGAAGTTGGCAGAAGGGCGGAGGCTTCTCCGAGAAAGTGGCGAGCTTCGTCGGCCCCGTTTCTTTTTTACTTCGAAGCCAAGGAGAATCCCGAATAATCCGCCTGCAAGGATTATCCCATCCCTCGCTGATGCCCCTGTTTCATATAACTTCGAATATCGTGAACTCTCCGTCACGTCGGAATAATTCGATCTCACCTTAAAACAAATTTCTCTATGTCTCATAGAGACATATAACTATCTCTAAAATTTCGTTTATAAAGAATATTTAAGAAACAGATACAGTCATTATTATGTAAAAATGTAGATTATAAACATGATGCATGATAAATGACCTCTTAGATAAACAAGCAAGGAAATGGGGAAGAATGTTTAGGATAGAAATTATTCTCATGCATGAGTTGAATTTATTATCAATGATATTAAGTGTGCATTATAATATCAATATCATTATATGCTCTAGCTCGCGTCTAATTATATACTTTCTTCAAAACCGCACTCTTTACAACTGTTCGGACATTAAAGCTAATAACTGTAAAACGTTGGGAACGTTAGGTGCCATCTTCATATAATTTTCTCTTCAAATATTATGTCCTGAATTATTAACGCTCACGGGCGTCAATTAGTCAACGTCGTTCTATAGGAAGTCTCAGTGTCGCCACTGCCCAGAAGACCAGCAACCCATCTTGACCGCCAATATTCAGCAGCCATCCATTACATGCCGGAGGATAGAAGGAGAAACGGGCATTAGGAGGTACGTATTGCGGAAAGTATACGCCTTGCGTATACTAAAGTACGATAAATTTATCCGCGCGACGTTAACAAATGGCGGGGTGGTTAATGGCGGATAGGCGGCACTAACGTGCCGACGATGGTGCAATAATCATGCGACGTGTGTACGGTAATAATTATGCGAAGACCGTTATGGATCTGATGTAAGATCTGAAATAATCAGCGTGTTAGATCAGACGAAGGCAGGGAAATGTGATGCGACGTTTATTTTACGATGAAACGTAAACTTTTCTTAGTTTGTCTCGTCTCGCGTCGTGCCGTTCTTCCATGATATGTGATGGAACAATCAAAGGAGCACCAGCATCTTGACAAGTGAATCTTGACAAGCTATATGATTAAAAATTCATACATTATACGTCTGCATTCTGTCACGTTCTTGCATCCTGTTTATATTATTTCCTCCACGAGCGCATGTCAAGAATACAGAGACGATAAATAAGTTTCTAATTAACTTTATAACTATTTACTGATCGTAGCTGCTTCAAATAGTTAATCGTCTTGAACAATTAAAGGACAACTTTTTCCTCGTTTTTTTTCGGTTAATTATGATATCAGTTTAATTGACTCTTTTTTCCTTTTTTAAACTAAAATTATATAGAAGAAGATAAAGAGCACGTGTTATAATTCGACCAACGCGCAACGTTGGTAAACACGATCATAAAAGATACACAATCTATATTATAAACCGTTCTTTCGAAATTAAATCATTCCGATGTATTCCGTCGAAATCTTAGCCTGAGAATCTTTACGCAATCGATTTTTCGACAGCGTTGACCCGTTTAAGATCGTCTTTCGGATGGCGAGAGCCACCCCTGGCGCGTTCCTTCTGTCTCATTCTCATGCCGACACTCCCTTTATCGATCCCACTCCAGTCTCTCCCTCACTCCTGTCCCTCCGCTCTCGCTCTCATTCTTCTTCTCCCCTTTCTTTCCCCTCGCTCTTTCTCGCACTCTGCCTTTCTTTCTTTCTCTTTCCGCCACCGTCCCCCTTCAGCGCCTAGTTACCCCCGGGGAAACCCTAGAGAACCAGCTTCCGTTCCCCGCCGTCCTCCTCCTACGGCGCCAACCGCCGCCACCCGCGTCTATAAACTCGACCAACCAGGAAGCACGTATCTGCCCTTTCGAATTATCCGGCTGGCTTGCCGCCCTTTGTTGCACGCGGAATTTCGTTTAATTAAAATGATACTACGGGGACTTTCCGTCGTCTCCGCGGTACGAAGATCTTGGATCTTAATAAGAGCTTCGACCGAGAAATACTGTTTGAACGAACGTTACTTGTTTTCGTGAAATCCTTTAAACATTGTAGGATTATAGTAGAAAATAAACTAAATAATTGCAAGCGGACGTTTTGATAGAAAATTGATGAGACACTAACAATGTGGTACCTAATTTCGTACTAAATGAGTATAGTTTTACAATTTCTTTTAAATTTTAACAAATAGGAATGCGATGTATAATGCAGTATGCTAGAAAATTACAAACTTTGTTCGACATTGAATCTTACATAATGCAATTATTTCTAAAGCAAATGTGCGAAACAATATTTACATTATTAATCTCGTAGAAAAATATAAATCTCGAACAACAATTATTCGTACATACAATTTGATACGAATGCATCGTACAAACATGGCGGAATGGGATCGTGGAAGTCGAAGTTTATAGATGTCAGTAGCGGATGATGTTTAGCCACACTTATGACAGACTAACGTGCGATGAGAAACAAAATGCAATATCCACGATCAACGTATAATAAACGAAACAATGAATCGATATGAACATATAATATTAAATTCAGAAAAAGAGATTGGAAAGTTAACAACGAATTTATAAAAGAATGTTGCACCAACGACGTCGCAATTAGCGTAAGCTAATTGTTTACGGCTACATATTGGAACGTTGTAATAATTGTGCCATTCTTATTATTCTCGTTGGGAATCTTCATTTAATCTGCACACACTAAATTACCGTGGGTTGTAATCTTGGCAGGCATAAAATAGTAAAATGGCGGAGCATGGGAAAAAATGCATCGTTCTGAGCGGAGCTAAGTTACTGGAAAGCTTACGTTAACGACGCTATTCAGGTAAAGCCTAATTAACACCCGGTTAAACGTCCTGTTCATTGCTGCCATTTCCTCCGATGAGGTTCTATTCGCATGTTTCACTCTTTCGCTCTTACACACGTATATTTAAATTTATCCCAAAATTCTGAAAGATTTTAGAATAAACAAATATTCACACACACGCGTATATTAATTCGAAAAAAAGCTTCACATCATCTGTATTATTTTAAATATTATATATTTTAATCTGTATGTTGTACAGCGTAGTTAACAACAACATAATTTCATGGTTTACGAAGTATACGACGTACAAAATATTATTGTGTATCAGCCAATGAATCATATAAAATAAAAAGCTTCGTGACATGCCACGTTCACTATCGTATAAAATAAAATAAAATACTAATATTTAAAAACAAACCTATTTTCAACAAATACATATCTCGCTGCATTCTCAATAGAGAGAATATGAAATAAGAATGCGCGACACCGTTAAGATCATCAACGAAACCCGGGAAGACCGTTATTCCTTGCACGATACATACATGCGCTTTCATACGGTCGCCCGCGGTATGAAACAAAGACAAAAAGGAATCCCATCCTTCACTGTCATGGCCGGTGTCGTCGCAAGGGTATACCTTCACACTTCACCGTCGCCGCGAGAAGATCGCGCTCAACGGGACGACACGGACATGGGCTTCCTCCTCGCGTGAGTGAGAGACGATTGGTCCATTGATTCGCGCGGGGCTCACACTGCTCACTTGTACGTGACGCGTCTCACCCTGAGGTCTGACCCAATCGGTTTTTGCGTTATTACCGAACGCCGCCGAGATTCGAGAACGCCCCAGAGACGTGGCCGAGACCTCGTCGAAACGATAGCCCTGTTGTTGGATACGGAGAACGGCAAGAACAGAAGAGAAGAGACAGGGAGAGAGAGGATTGCGAGGCGTCGCGGCGCTGGTCGGCACTAGACTTGGCGTCGGTTCGTTCGTTAGCTGGACCCTCTTGCTCGCCCGTATTAATTTGCTTCCTCCTCCCCTCGCGCCTCCCCTCGCGCGTCACCCTACGGCGGCGGCGGCGGTCCCTTCCTCGGCCATCCCCCCCCCTCGCTCGCGAAAAGGGGGGTTTGAGTCGCCCCCGGTCTTAGCTGCTGCTAGCTGCTGCCGCTGCAACGAGAAGCCAGAGAGACGGCGCATGCGGACTCTGCTAATCACCCTCGTCGTCCTCTACGCTCCCCCGAGCCCCCTCCCTCCATCGGCGTCGCCCACCAATGTAGGCGATAAACGCGCGAGAGCCACCAGAAAATTAATCGACAACCCGAACTACCGCGGTATTCCGAACTACTTTGACTTTGTTTCTCACGACCGTGACCTTCTTCGACGTGGACAATTACGAGAGCACGTATAAAAGTGTTTTTATTAGTCACTCGTGTCACCGTAGATTAACTTATGAAAGGCGAGGAATCAAATTCAAAGCTCGCAGAAAACTGTAAAAGCTATTAAGATGACGAGCAGTTTATGGACGAACAAATTATTTTTATTATTTCCTGTATTTTTATTTCTTTATCGCTATGGAAAACGATTATCACAAACAATATCGCAATTGTAATTTAAAGAAGAATTTAGATATAATTCTATATACACAAAGAATTCAAATGTAATACTCAAAGATAAATTTTTCAAAATCTATATTGCTAATAATTTCTCTGTTTTGTTTCAAAATATTGTATATTGGATTGGATCTCTACCCTATCAATATACATACCTAATGAATTGAAGCAACAATTTTACGGTAGTCGATAAACAATCACGACCTGTATACTAACCTATAATAATTGCATAACACAAATAAAGTACACCTAAAAAAATGTTTTACTTCACTAGACAATATATAGTATCGTGTCATCGAGAGATGGGTTCGTAACAAGACGAAATCGTTTCTGCGAGGGGTGGCAATGGGGATGATAGGGAACGAGGTATTGGAAAATCGTGTGAGGGGTTGGGACGACCGTAGGTAACTTCGACCAACCAATCGGCGACGCGGGGCGGGAGGAGGTCAGCAATTTTTCGCCTCATTGCTCAGAGAAAAGAAACGCTTCATCGTACGGCCCCGCAGAGCATCCGCGAACTTACGGCTGTCGGCCACTGACTCCGCGGGCTTAGCGTCAACTCGTCGTGGATGTTGATCAGCTAGCACTCTTTTACCGGACCAATTTTCCGGGGATGAAGCTCGATCGACATTATTTTACCCGTGGTTCGTACGGCACAAATTCTCATAAAGGAAAAAGAAGCCGATCCTCGTGAGCAAGTCATAGGAGTCGCAATGGCACTTTCTATTTACTTTCTAATATATTTTTCTCTTACAAAATTAGTATATTCGGGTAGTATGTACATAAATGTTAATAATGTTTCAATTTTTATATATGTAAAAAACTTTTCGTAAAACAAAATTCGTATTCTATAACATATAGAGAATTAATGACTTCATATATATTCCATTTTAATTTTTAATATTTAATTAGATTCATTAATGATAACGTGATTATATGTCAGTGCATTTGATTTTACAAAGTAAAATGCCATTGCTCGCAGTTTCAGAAATAAAGGAGAAAAAGAGAAAAAAAAGACCGATAAGGGACGACGTATCGGTCGCCTTATCGCGACACGAATTCAAAAAACCTAAGAACCAAGGGCACAGCGTAATCGCGAGCGTAAAACAGCGAAACGCTTAGCATGGTAACATCCCGGCGCGAGCGTCATTACCGTATTGATCGTGGAGGTAGTTTCTCTCGCTCTTTCCCTCCCGTTATCCCTCTCCGCATCGGGGAGGATCAGAGTCCAATAGTGGGGGGTGAATCGGGGAAGCGCAGTATCATGGAGAGGGTTGAAAGTAGGGCAACGAACTTCTCGATGTAATCATTCTCAGATCAAAGTGGTTGTCAAGGCAGAAGAATCATAAAATTAGAAGCAAGGATCTTTTGCTGACTGCATACCAGCAAAATCTGAAATTCACCAGTCATCGTCATTTGTTTAACGATCAAAATATATTTCAGAACAAGATACAAAAATTTATCCTTTATATATATTTTTATAAAATTAATTACAATTATCTTAATAAAACGTTACTCTACTGTAATATATATGCTTAAATTACATCGCTAGACTTCTTTAAATAATTATTTTTTAATTAAAAATCCAGAATTTTTTATAAGCATGTAGTACAATAGCTCTATTCCACTTATTATTGAAAAAAAAAACATTTAAATTCTCTTTTAGAAGATGCAGGTTATCAAACTTTGAAAGCAATTCGACTGTTATTGCGCAAATGGTTACGCCAGTTCTTGCACTGATTCGACGAGGTGACATTGACCTCAACGATGACGTCAGGCAAAGTTCGAAGATCCTTCCTTCTCCTCTTACCATTCCTCACTGATGGTCCAGTACCCGTTGCAGGACCGGTTTGGTAAGCGTCAACCGATCGTAGGGGCAAGAAACAGCTGAATCACCATGACTCCGATCCTTCAACTTGAAGATCGAAGTATGGGCAACTATATCGACGTGTCAAAAATTCAAAGTAAACACATATAATTTATAAGTTAATGTGTGTGTGTGTGTGTGTGTGTGTGCGCGCAACAAAAATATTACCATCCTTTATATGCAGAAATTAAGATATGTAAATATACTCTAAAGATGTAATAAAATCTCTAAATGATGTATTTGACAAAATTATCGTGGCTTTCTCTAAAGCCATATATCCTATCGGAGATGGATAAATTTGTATAAAATAATAAAAATATATTTAACAAAATAAAAATTATATGCTTTAATGCTGTAATCATTATTTGCATTATTTGATTTATAATATCATAAAATTATTATTTCATATTTTACTTGGACGTTTGTCATGAAAGAATGATATCACTGAATCTATGATGGTCCATGCGATATATAATAGAATAACAATTCTCGAAACCATAACATTTTTTGCAATAACAATAGTAATAAAATTGTACTAATGTATAGATATTTGCTCCAATATAAAGCTTGTATCGATAAAATTTATATAAATGAATAGCTTATATATATATATCTAATATTTCAATTTTTTAAACGCGATAATACGCTATTATAAAAAATTACGTAAATGTAAATTTTACTCTATAAGATACTATATTGCAAAGATATAGTTCGTTTATTTATGCAATAATAATTTTCTGGAATTTAATAATTAATGTCGGGCGGTTTATAGATTCTCAATATATTATTATTGCTTCTGACGAAGATTTTAATATCAAAATTATTTATGTAAGAAATTTCAATGAGATCAAGATAATATCTTAAAAAGGCGTATTGATTATTACAATATATTTAAAGAGTAAAACTTCTATGTTTAGTCTTTAGTTAATTTTGTCCCTTTGAAACGCACGTTTTATAAATAAGCGAAACAAATTCGCGACTGTTTTACGAGATCTCTATGAAATTGACGGCATAAAAAATCATTTCAAAATGACAAATTAGAGAATTGGTATCTGATTGATATTCTTTATAGGTTGACATTCAACCGTCGTAGATTCATTTATTATACGATAATTATCGGTTGTTTTCTTCTATCACTTACAATTAGTGCAATTATTACGAGTTTACGATTTTATTCGTATTTACAGCCGAGAAAGAAAGCAAAAAAGAAAGAAGATAATTATCCAGAAAGACTTGAAATATTTCCGGTACTTGTGATTGAAATATAACGAGTATAAACATTGCTTTGAACACTGATAGGATAAATGAGGCGGAAAGTAGTAGAAACGATATTGGTTACATCAGTTTTTTTTTTTTCAAATCATAATTCTAAAACAATAAAAGTTAAATTTTTATTCAAAAAATGGAAATAATGTTAATAACTAGAACGCTGTTTATTAAAACTGGTATTAATAAATGCAATGATTTGAGTACAATTTGTATTTTAAATTTCATTAATAATATATCAGTAATAATCAAAGATCTCTAGAATAAATATTGTTGCCACCAGTAAAAATCGCCAGTATTCAAAATCTAGTTTTATCATCGTGTCACTCGATTATTATACTCGATCGATTCATTTTCGGTCTTATACAGACTCATCATCACGCGATGCATGCGCACACAGATGTGCTCGGATTACATTGCACACGACGCGAACGTGATTCACATAACTCACTGCTATGTTTGGTGTGCACAATCGTAATCTCGTAAAATCTTTCTGCTCATTGTATCGGCGAACAACGTAAATGAGAGAATTACTTTTCAGTCACATCAAGAGGGAGTCACTTTAGCTCTCGACTTTCTTTCTCGTGTCGTTTAAAATAGTTTCATGCAAGCATTACTGAAAAAAAGCACAAAACAATTTCTTCTACATCTCATCTTTTATAGTGCATTTATAATTCACAAAAATCATCAAGAGTTATATGTTTGGCCAATCAAAAATTGATAAAAAATTCAACCAGTGTAATTAAAATAATCTACCAATTCTGAAATATACTTATAAAAATCTTATTGATTCGTCAAACTTTTATCTCTGTTTAATCATGGCCTATCTCGACATAATTCTACCAACCGGTATAATGATTTCATAAGAGCCTCATGTTCCTACCAAATGCAAGAAACTCCATTCATCCATACTGAACAGAAATCGATCGATAAGTCGAACGGAGAAAAACTTGAATGGACACTCGGCGGCGCGCACGAAGCATTAATGCATTGCCAGTATCGTTGATAAATTTTAAATGGATGGCATGCACAACGATATAACCGAATGGCTACTGCAAAATGTGCGCTGAGTGCCTGTAAACGTCGTGAAGTAAATGGACCCATGGGACATAAGCGGGTCCGTGAGAAAGCATCGGTAGGATATAGTGAGCCAGCAAATGTCTACTTTGGAAAATTGCGTCGATACGTACGTACTTACGACTAAATTCAAGTACTTGTGCAGAATTTCAATCGAATCCGTCTAACGATTATTAAATACTCAATCGATTTATATCGATTCGTGAAAATACCGATCACTGAGAACTCCCTATCGGCGATAATCCCACTTCTAAAAAAAGATTTGACTTAATTTAAACTTTTTGTGAGTAATCAGAACATCTTATCCTAATTATCAACATCAGGAATTACAAATTAAATAAATAAACAAGTAATTAATAAAATATTTCTGGAAATAACATTCATGAATAATTTATAAGCAGGATATTGTTACAGTACATTCACCATAATTACATGTTAAAATATATACGTACATAAACTTCAGCTTCATAACTTTAGTCGGTTCATGTTTATGAGGCAATAGAATTTTGAAACTTGATTTTCTTCTAATACTTAATTCACCTATTAATCTGTTTTCTCCATATTTATCCCGTCGCAAATTAATCGTTACAACATTGCCGGGCTTATTTTTATAACATATAATTTTATCGAAAATATCTATCTTTTCCTGATACACTTCATTAACATTCCGTTGCCTGCATTTCGTACTCATTCGCTAGACTTTAAATATGTACTGTAATAATAAAGGAAATATAACTCACACCACATATAAAACAAGTTTTATGAAAAGGCATCCTCTAATGATAGAGCACAATTTGCTTAATGTATGGTCAGAACAGCGTCCTCTCTGGTATGCTACCACGTGGTGCTCGTGAACGAATGATTGAGACGTACTCCAGTACGACTCGTGGTGGTGCATACAAGGGGACTCCTTGTTACCGAGTTGCCGGTTGTGAGTTGCATGCTTCGTAATCTTTCTCGACGCGGACAAAAAGCCAGTCGCCGTTTAAGCTAACTCGAAAAGAAGCGCGCGCATAATTTTTCTTCATACGTCTCACTTATTGGCTCTGTGCATCCTGCGTGTACGGATTGATGCATCCTGCAATAAAATACGTATGCGGACGCAATTATATGATGCCATCTCATAAACATCCTCTCGCGGTGCGGCTCCAACCTGTTTACGCGAAAATATGCATCCTCAGCATGGAGTAATGCGGAAAAAGATGTCGAAGAAGTCATGTTCCGTCTTCTGTTGGACATGAATTTTCCAAGACATCCTGGATTGTACGTCTCACAGCGAGCAAATGTCATGGCAAATAAGTCATAGATTTAAAAATGTACAGCAATAAATATTGAGATTACAAGTTTTCCGAATTAAAATTTTTTTATTCCACCAAACTTCTAATCTATTTTTTTCTTTTTTTTTTTAAGGAATAGATCGATACAGAAATAAAAACGTACTCTATATATCCTACCTATTATGTCTTGCGATAATTACACATAATTATTACTATTGTATCATTACTACATCATTATTATTATATTTCAGTGAAATAAGAAGTGAGAAAGAAACGTATAATGATACTTAAGATTTCTATGAAACGGAGTTCCATGTTATGTCGGACGATGCTGCCTACGGGGTCTTTGCTCGATCGTACATGATAAATTACGCACATACGCACGTGCGTATTTACATCAGCATAGGATTTAGCGTGCATCACAATGATATACATTCATATGACAAATTATGTTACCAAGATTTTGGCAAAAAGCAACATATAATTGTAGCAATATGTTATTATGCTTGATATTTGCATATACTTCTCTCGTCCCGCCGTCTCTAATTATATTTAAAAAATTATGTACATATAGATATTAATTAAATGAAAAAACTGTTCAGTGATGTTATTATGGCATTTCGTTATAAATAGATTCTTAGTTTCACTTTAAAAATAAGTATTAAAAATAGAGAAGTGAAAATAACAGTATGTCAAAAGTAATTATCATAAAATCATTTATATTGTTTTGCACAATGTTAATATATTAGCATAATATATTGTGTAATATAATGCGCGAAACTTTTTATAATAATAAATTACAATAACTTATGGATTCATTATATTTTCTACATTCTATTACATGTTTATTTTTGCTCGAAAATATGAAACTAGAACATGCAAACATCTAAATCTATAAAATGCACAATCTCTCCGCTAGATACAAGTATATACGGATTATACTTTTTCCATCGATCATGCAGCTACAAATTCCACGTGGATCAGGTTACAAACGTACGCCCACGCATGCATTTCGTGGTGCGCTTTGCTGTCACGTGTACAAAAGGTTGAAAGCTCGTTGTCTCGAGTTGACACGTACGTAGGCAGTACTGCCGCGATGCCGGCTGGGTAAGAAGGGAGATCGAGTATATCGCTGTGTGCATTCACTCCTAAGACGAAATAAATTCTGAGATATTAAACAGAAATAAATTCTCCTTTGAGAACTTGTGTTTTGCCGATAATAATATTGCTACCAGCTTTACGTAATGCTAAATCCGTGAAAGGAGTATTTTATTTTAACCGCTTCAAATCAAAGAAATTAACAAAACAATATGAAAAAGTTAATTTGTTTATCTTGCCATTTAATAAAGTCGTATTTTCTAATTTTTTTTTTAATTTGATGTTGTCGCGCGATACTGCGCTTAAAATATTATGGCTCGTGTTCTCTCGTTCCTGAGGTGCTAAACGAACGGCGAAGACAGGAATTCCCTCGAGGGATAACGGCTAACAATGCGCATTCCCGTTCCTATCCACGAATTATACCGTCTACACTTGGAATCGCGCGTGGTGTTTCCATCCGAGACAGGATTTTCTGATTATGCCATCGCTCGACTCCCGTTCTCGCGCGAGCATGAAAATTAACGGCGCTCTTATCCGCGCGGAGGATCGCGCGCGCGCGCTTGTACTTCACGGATTTATATCAGTTGCGCAAAAGCTCGCCCCTCCCTCTCTCTCTCTTTCTCTCGTAGTAAAACCGCACGCCATAAACGCGGCACGTCGTCGTCGTCCAACCACATGAGGATCGGAACCGTTTTCTCCGAGCTGTGTGCCATAAGACGAGTGGTTTACGCGCGGTTCGCCGTTTCATCGTATCGCGCGGCACAAAGTAGCGACGCGGCACGCTCCACGTGCCCGTATTTAACGTACGTGAGCGACATTCTATAGCGGGTCGTAGGTAGATTCTTGCAATGTGCACAGCTCGTTTACGTGGACGGAAGAGTATGAAGTGGAGCTCCATGCGAGTGGGCGCGATGAGAGGTCGTAGATCTATCTCGCGGAGGACGTGAAATTTTGCAACGTGGAATACCGCAACGCTCTACCACGAGAGCACAAACATCGTAAATACGGCACAGCTCGACCAGGCGACCGGCCTCCTCAAACAGTTGCATCAATCATGCACTTATTATGCAATAAACCGTGCGATAATTTTACTCACTCCTGCCCAACCGGCCACTTAGATGCTCTTGCTGCATTCTCTTGATGATCGCTACGTTGTATCGTCTTGCGTAGATGCGCGAATACATATATTCTCACTGATACGTGTAACAAGGATCCGTATAGCTTCAGATCTTACAATCCTCTGCAATTCTCCGTTAATTGTTACTCTCCGATGAAAACGTGTATTTTCAGACCAAAAGAGATTTTAATTACATAGTGGGTTAGGCTGAAATTAACTAGGTGATAAATTGAAATAGCGCGTACCTCAGGTTACTAATTCAACTGAAATTAAATATCCACATCGCTGATCAATTGCAAATAATTGTTTTTAGTAACGAAAACGGGCAATGAGAAATCAAATGGAATTAATGACAACTAACTAACCGAATAATTATTGATATCTACTCGTCGCTTCATTACTAAGATCATGCAATGCCGCAATCTGACAAACTATCTACACATTCACTATGCAACACTGTAGGCCTGTACTTTTGTCTGTCTATCACTCGCTCTCTTTCTCGTTTCCTCGTCCACGAGAGTGCCGCCCACATTCTCATAATTCATACGTTCTTTTTAATGAAGATATAATTTCGTTCAGTCACGATTCTGCCTTCGGGTGTTGTATTTTTCGTTTTTCTCTTTTTCTGTCTCTCTTTCTTCTCTATCTTGAGCGCGATCTTGCAGGATATTAATATATTCTACGTCCCGAATCATTTTATTAATAACTCACTTCCTGCCAACACGCTCACGCGCGGCATCTGCGGATTAGGGTTATTTAATTAGGGATTCTCTCTCTCTCTCTCTCTTTCTTTCTCTCTTTTCTTTCTGGAGAGATAATCCGAATAATAATAAGCGAAAGGTCACAAAATAAATACCATTAAAGCGCATTAAAAAGCGCAACGGCAACGAAGAAAGCTTCTCTCTTGTAACTTATAAAATTTCCCATTTAGAAGTAAATTTCGTCTAATGTTCTATCAGTGCGAATTTATACACTTGTAACATCTACTACAGCTAGAAGCAAACTAATTTTCAATACATTTTAAATCACTTTTATCTTATTACTTCCAGGATACATTCACTCTATATATCTCTCGTGTCAGCGTCAGCACCGTTCGAAACGAATCGCTCTTAAAACATGAGCGAACTTTGCGCAACAACGAGGAGGAGAAGACGAGGTTCGCGAAGCTCTGAGGAAACTGATCGAGCACTCGATCCTGGCATCCCATCGCGACCCACCTGGGCAACCTGAGAAGGGACCGGCAAACCCGCCTTTAGGGTTAACGAGCCCCTGCGAACACGCCAGTGTGGAACCTGCGCCTTTTGTAACCCGAAGTGACGCCGATCCCATTGACGGGGGCCTTATGTGCTTCCAATCGGTGATCTATGAATCCCTACTCGACCTCTGGTCCTCGTGCGGCTCGTAATCGTATATTTCATTGGCAGCTCAAAGAGTGTGACTCTTTCTCTGTTTGCCTGCAGGCTCGATTGTCGTTCTGGCGCGCGTATTGTGCACGAACGCGGCTCCATTCGGGAGAGGGTGAAAGAGAGAGGAGGCGACTTTAAAAGTTAACGCGTTCTCGAAAGCGCGGTGCGTGTTTTGCGGACGTGCGTACGTACCGCGCATACCTGTACCCGAAAGCACAATCCGGAAGCATAATCGTCATTTTAACCCGGACCGCCTGCCACGCACGCCCTCGTACAAGGTGGATCGAAGCAGAATGGATTTATAAGCGGTGTTGCGTTGTGAGGTACATACAAAGGGTTTGATTCGATGTTCGATGATCGATCGTACGGGTATCGAAAGACGAGTGCGGACGACAAACACGCGTGGTGTAACATTATATTATGATTCCCTCGAGAGTCTTTCAACGACGTTACAGTTGTAAGACACTACGGAAAGAACATTTCGGTGAGACAAAAATACACCGTATAATTAATTATATATTATATAATTAATTAATTATCTTATATATGTAGTGAGCAATTTCATAATAAGATTATAACAAATTTTGTAATAAAAACTGTTTTTATATTTAAAAAAAAATAGAAAAGTTGGTATAAATAAAATATGTATTATTATATCTTTTAATTTTTATCGATAGTTTATTATTTTCTTAATACATTAACTGAAAATTATTTTCAATAATAAAATCTAATCAAATTTAGAAAATTATAATTTTATCAATCAATAATATTTTTTTATATTTGCTGCATTGCTTATTTCTTCCTTATCTCTTTTCCTTCTTTTTCTCTTTTTTTTTCTCTAGTTATTAATAAATTTCAATTTCACTCTAAAAGCTATGATTTCGAGCAATATGCTAGACGAATAGATCATATTCTCAATTTCGATAAAGATATTTTATTGAAAGGCAAAGAAAAGAATTATTCGACATGGCAGCGTTGAGTGGACCATACGATCCAAACTGGGCGACTAACGAACCATGACGTCGCGGTGATACTACTCGACAACCGGAAATAGAATTTTCTACATATCCTAACGCGCGGCATTGTCTGTAACGCCGCTTGCGCTTCAGGTAGGCGCAACCCACTTCCCAACATTGTCCCTAGCGTGTACCCAAGTTGTCACGCGCATAATGCCGCGAGTTTAGCATATTATATCTCATGGACCAGGTATATGTTCTCGTATAATTAGCGGCGGTTCTTATGCACCGCCGTGACATCGGCGCAGAAAAACGGTCGGAACGCGACCCCGTGGGCCGAGGGACCGTCGATAGGGGGACGGCTGCACAATAATTTTTTTTTCCTACTGTTTCTCGTCACCATCTTTTAACCCAGAGTGAGGCCCAGATTGTATCCCACGTGAGATCCCGAAAATTCCCACATATACCCCTCCGTCCAATTTGCATGCCGACGAGAATATCGATGCGTCGCGCGCGCGCGCGGGCATCGTCGCCGAGTATATTTTTCTCAGGTTCATATATATCTCGCAGGATGCAAAACGCAGAAGGCGCCTATCAGAGATGCAAACGATTCGAGACGTCATTTGCATATTACCGCGCGGTCGCACCGTTTCAAAACTCGAGTTAGAAGGCCTGATTTCCCGATCTCGACGATACGTCGCAATGTACAGCATCAAGCGTTATTATCCAACGACGATGCAGATATCGAAAGTGCAGAAAAATAAGATTGGATCGTAAATAATCAGCATACGCGCTCAACGACGGCGTAATGGCAATTCATCGAATCCAGCCATCGCGATCGCCGGAATAACTACTCCGGCTTCAATTGAATCCTGCGTTCAACGGCAATAATAAATACGTAGCGCTCGTAGCTAATAATATAAAAATGTTTTCTTTTTTTAGTACGTTATTATACTAACGAAGGAAAGGCAGGAGAATTACGGCAGAAATTGCCTCCCTAAATATACATTCCACCTATCAGCTGGCGCGTATATGTCCTAGTACAAAATAAGACGACGCGAAATGATTTTATTTTCTCGTTTCGCAGTAACATCGAGATAATGAAGTCACGACATCCGTGTGTCGTCCCTACCCAGTTATCTTCTCATCAAACCGATTTTTCCGAGATATTTTATAAATCGATATGACTAGCACGCGAGCGCATCGCGGAACTGAATCGGTATAATTGAGAAATGCACAAACGCAGTTATTTCTTCGGAAATGAACGGATAGCGATATGTAGCGACTCTCGGGTTAAAATAATTATTCCATGTTTCGCTCCGTGTAATCGTCTATATGTATAAAGAAGATCGAGCATTAGCATTTATTTATATATGCAAAATTACGGACACGCAAGTACATAGACGTAATAAAATACAACATATGCTAAAGGTATAAAAAACTAGAACTATTAATTATTAATTTAAATATCAGTATTATTTCAAAATTGTCAAATAGAGTTTTAATATATACTATTGCTAACAAATCAATGTTATCGAGGGCTCGATTTATATAACATATATTACCTATAAATATATAAATAAAATTATGTGCATAAATACTTAAAAAAAAGCTGCATGATTTTTTTGTTTTCTTTTTTTAGAATGTTTCATGAAATATGAAGAGGGATCTATGGGGGGGAGTCCTTTTTTGACACTCTTTAAAGACATACGCGGGAATGCGATGAGAAAGAAAAATTGAAGTTGGCTTCCTGACCGAACGGATTATTGAAAAATCTGGGGTGAAGTGGCGTTCTTAAGGACCTCTCGAGAGGAGTCCTTGCCAGTGGCATACCTTCCTTTCACATGCTAACTCTCCTCAATAGTCCGGTCGGTGGTACGAAAGGACCACTTTTCAGATTTAAATCAAGACCGCGCGTAGTCCTACCGCGACCTGATTTGCATCACAGTGCGACAAAACGCATATGCGTGTGTGAAGCCATAGACTGGCATAGACTTTCAAGTGCGCGACACACCCGTTGTTAAGCGGATAAACTTACCTGCAAACTCGGGAATGTCGCGCGAAAAGACCGCGTGTGAACAAAATAATCGAAACTCTTGGATCGATCGACTGTAAGTATCTACAATGCTTATTTTGATATATTCATATGTTTCATTTTAGCATCATGAATAAATATTAGTTACAAGAGAAAGCAGTCCACTGTAAATATAATTTGGGTTTATCACTTCATATATCGATTATGCCATTAAGATCGTAAAATTTCTCTTTTCTTTCAATTTAATTACAAAACCGAATTGGACATTGCAACATTATCATTTTTACTCGCGTGCGACAAACATATTAAGTCCTGTACACTGGCGGCGAGCACTGTGTCGCACCTGCCGGAGTAATAATTCGTTCTTTCATTCGGCTACAGGCTGATATCGAATTAAAGAAATTCATTAACTAACTGCGTACACGCGACAAAGGAGATTACCGTTACTCAAGTCATCGTAAAAAAAACTGCAAAATTATGGCTTACAAAATTCGAAATAGCAGCTTGTTCCATAAATAACGTTCATTTGTAGTAACGAATACTAAGTACTCGGCTCCAATATAAAGTTTGTTCGCCAACTCCTTAGACTCCGAAAAGAGCTCTTAATATTTTCGAGTGGTATTGCACAATGACTTATCATTCATCTCAGAGTCAGCTGCAAAGAGTAAACGAGACATCTAATATAATTATAATTTGTACATTTTGATACCTCCTTTTCAAGGTACTGGCCACTCGAACTATAATTGTAAATTACGCTTTTTGCGCGAAATTTCTAATGCACATGAAGATGTGCAAAACTTCTTTTATTGGCAAGTTAACATACTGTACCTTCGTAAATATATATAGTTAATAATATTATTAACAATCACGATTATTACAATTTTGGCAATTAATTCGCAATTGCGAGAAGCAACAATAAAGATATTGGCGAAAGTTTTTCCTTGGACAATGCAACATTAAAAAAATAATTATAAACTAAAAATTTGAAATTTTTAGACGAATTTTACGTAAATGAACATAAAGAGAATATTACATTTGTATAGAAAAGAAAATAAGAATAACTAAAAATACTTTAAACTTATTAAGTCGAAAAACACAGAGAGTAATCCTAATTAGATAGTACTGACTAATAGTAGATCAACCTTTTCCTCGTGTCTTGAAATATCATATCACGCTATAATTTTCTGGGGAAATAAATTATGATTGCATTTGACGTTACGCGTCCAGCCTGCACGAAAGACATCGATCAACCTCTCAGATAGCGAACTTGTTCGTACGTGTATCGTACGTGGATCGTGGATCCCATATAGACATCACACCCTAGAGCTATTATTCCGAAAACGTCTCAAGATACGTCAGACACGACTCGACGTTGCAACAGTTCGATCACGTCATTCACGCACGCACGCGGTCGCAGTATGCGGTCATCAATCGTCGGCACTCTAATTACGATATCTCGATGCAGTTCGGTTGACAACGTAGTCCTTATTACCTTCGGATAAGGCCGCAATGACGTATTAACATTTAACGCTTTTTTCATGGGGAACGAGAAGCAGATGGGGAGGAAGAATCCGCCGCCGAGAGAGAGATGGGGGGCAAGGGGAAGATGTAAGAGCGTCGAAGACGAGGAGGAGGGAAGAAGCGACGTCGTGAGGAGTGCCGGACTAAATTACCCGGACGTGCCCGCGCAGATAAGGCTCCCTGTGTACGCGCATAATGCGGTACGTAATGTGCAAGTCCACGGGCAACCACCGCCTGCCACCTCATCATCCTCCTTCGTCGCCGTCGCCGCCGCCGTCGCCGCCGCCGCCGCGGCCGCCGCCGCGGCCGCGCCCGGAGGAAGAAGAGGCAGAGGAGGAGGAATTGGAACCTATGTATCCACGTATGCAGTCTGTGTGCTCAGAGGCTGGGCACATATTGACCGATACGTACCGCCGGTAGCAAGATAAACAGTTCTCCTCTCGTTTGCTCTCCCAGCCTTTCTTCCACACTCTTGCTCTCCCATCTATTTCCCCCTTTCTCTCTCTCTCTCTCTCTCTTTCTCTGCCCTTCTTCCCCTCCTGACTTTCGTCTCTCTTTCGTTCTTTATATCTTTCCCTCTTTCTCTGTGTTTATTCTCTCTTCTCACTTGAGCCTAGCGTTAAATCGCCGCCCGTGACCCGTACACACAAAATTTATGGTGACACGTCAACTGTAAAATTTTATAAAGAACACATTTTGTATGATAGCCTAGTCAAACTAAGCCCAATTGCTGTGGTGTAAAAGAAAACGGAAGATGTGTTTTAGAGAAAAAAAAGCTAATTTGTAATATAAAATAAAGATTGTTAGAAAATATTGAACTGATCACAACTATCACATTTATACAATATTTATTTAATACATGGTTTATAAATTTTTAATAATTCCCTATATTTTTATAACCAGTTGTGGTATAAAACAGCATTTATACATACACAGAAATAGTTGAATTAAAGTTGTTTTACAAAAATATGCATTACATTTAATATATAGTCATGGCAAATGCACATCCAATAGCAAACTAGCTTAGCTTTATCCACCTAGAACCGTTCAAAATTTTACGTAGTCAATCAATCACAATAAAATATGTATTTATTGCAGATTTTATCTCAAAAAGAAATAACGCGTCATTCCATCAATTTCTCTTTTGGTTCTTTCCTCTATAACTTTCTCATTCTTTGATCTATTATTTTCGGCTGATAAAACGCACTAACATTTATGACATTTACGACAGAATACTTTTTCACAACTGTAGATTTATTTTAATTTCACAATAAATTATTTTAATAATTTCCGAAATATCAGAACCTAATAGAATTTTTGACGCAATGCATGTAGATGTGAAAATATGCATAAATAGAGTTCCGATAAACAAAATATTATCGTGCTCTTTATAAAATGTAGGATAAGGAGACAAAAGTCCACGTTGCCCGAGGTACGGAAACGAAATCACGCAATTGCTATCGAATAAGCTACGAAATAATAAAGTTTATCGTGTCCCTGGTGACGCTTAATCATTTGCCGGAGGTGACCAACCGCGATCCCTATAATTCCTCACAAAAACCGAACGAACTATCTTCGTTCCCTCTCGTAAAAGCCACATTTTTCGGTCGTTCATTGGCGGCTCACGTCAAGGCGTATCAAAGATCGATCGTCGCGGAAGCACCCTCAGGGCTAATACTTTAGCTATCCGCTTAAGTGGTGGGCTGCCGTTCAGCGCCCTGCAGGCACAGGATGGATCTTATTCGCGTGTCATGTGAATTTATATCGAAGCTCACACGCGCGACGTAATTTCTGCAAATTGAGGCCGGACCTTTTACGGCGGAGACCGATCTTGCAATTCTCGATTCGAATATTTTAATGTCACAAACCATATTTATTAATGACGCGTGATCACAAACATCTTCGATTGAATAATTATCAATAATATAATCATATTAGTTCCTACCGAGTATCATTTATATTCAATCGTTATCCTGCATGTTTCATGTATCTTCTTATTTTCTTGTAATAACGCTTTGCCATGTTTCCTCTCGTATTTAGCGGTGCGAGAAATAAGTGCAATAAAGAATTTGAGAAATAAATAGAATAAAAAATACTTGAAAGTTATCGAGACAGAGGATACTATATAAGCTGTGACTTAATAAATAAAATACTGATTCCATACATTAAGAGCTTGAATTCTGTGAAACATATATTGTACGGCTTTATGTTATGCTTGTTTCTATAAACTTTATAAAAGAAGATAATTTTGTAATTAAGCGTTTCACATTCTTCAATATAAGATACCTAATTAGATAATTACATAAATGATAAATGCAGACACAAAGTTTCTTGCAGTAATTCTTATGTCACGTTGGAGAGTATCCGCGGAATTACTCAAAATTATGGGATACTCGCAACGAACACAGACAGCATTTGACCAGGTTTTGTAAACGCAATTCGGCATAGCTCGATTATCCTTTTCATACGTGTTCGTTACTCGCCTCGATGACGGTGGCATGAAAGACTTGTCGCTTTTTCATCAGAACACGAGAAGAGGAAGAGGAGGAGGAGGAGGACGGGATCGGGGCCACAAATTACATTGTGAAGTGCCATTAACGGCGATGTAATAGCCACAATAAGCGAGCCTCCAGCGGGATTTAGATACGCGCGCACGTATATACATGTGCAGCCTATCGTTGCTGCGATAATAAAATGCGTGAAAAAGACTTGCGCGTACGGTGAGATATCCGACGGATACCAAATGTTGCTGGGGGTTAAAACAAAAAAAAAGCGAAAGAGAGAACAACCCTACTCCTACTATTCACGGTAACCGGCAATTACTTCGTCTATACGTGCTATGCGCTACATGCGTCGCGCTATTGTAATTAAATGAAGGAGACACGCTTAGACGGAGACGCGTATTGTAATTAAATAAAGGTGTCCGCCACGACGACCGTTGGCGTACGAGCCGCATTAAAGACTCTCGGCTAAAGAGACAGACTCGGCCTTGGCATTCACTTAAGCGGGATATATGTTGCGGTAGCATGAAAAGAGAGCCCCACAATGCAACGGCAACGTGTCACATCTCTATTAATGCGATCTCCATCTCCGCCTGCTTACTTGCACTTTTCACAATGACCTTTATACTTGTGATTCACGATGCGTCTGACCGACCGACGATTGTTTCATCGGCCGATCGATGATTGAATAAGACAGCGGGTGAAAGGACGAGAGGCCACGCAAGGAAAACGTATTGTAATCCTATGAAAATCGCGCATTATCTCCGGGCAAGGTTTCGTTCTCATTCTGTTACATGCGATGTGTGCCAGAAGTATTATTGCTCGTATCTAAGAACTTGTACGATAGAATTGGAAAGTTAACGTTCCCTCACGTGGAATAAATTCTTTGTCAGTAAAACGTTTCTGTCAATGTTAGAATATAAAAAAATATATGAATCTTTAGAAGCAATCATGACTGTTAAAATATGTATATTATTTTGCACATGAATAAAATCTGAATAAAAGATGATTACAAATTTTATTTGAATTTTATATATAAATTACATTTCCCAGATATACACATTATGTCACATCGTCATAAATATCTCTATAAACACAACTATTCACGTATTTTATTATTTTCTATCTATAATATTTTTGAAACAACTTTCTTAAAGACTTAGGATTATATATTCGTAAAAAATAATCTAGCAACAACTGTATAGCATCAGAAAATTTTAATTGGATACGATTCAAAAAGTTTAATAACAAACAGATGGAAAAGAAGATTCCTATCACACGGTACATCGTTAAATCAATAAAATTTAATAATTTTAAACGCAGTAAATTTATATTTATAAACTTATCAATCATATTTTTAAGTACATTAAGATCCACCACATATTCGTTCATCATAAATATTTTTCAGCTGAATATAAACTGCGTTTCTCGAAACAAAACTTGAACCACATCCTGCCAGGACGAGGGTGCAGGATACAGGACGAAAACAAGTACGTAATTTTGCCATAGAGGGAACCACTTACTAAGCTATACACGACGAAGTCAGCGCCGAATAACAAGAAAGGGAAGCGGTGAAAGCTCGAATTCTTGTCTCTTTCAACCTCTGAGGATAAAGTAGTCGTTTTCTAAACCAAATTACGATTATAATGTGAGAACAACAATTAAATTTCTCATATAACAAGTTATTCGTAATATTTATTTAAATATTACATAACTTCATTCAAACTCTCGTTAGTATTCCTTACAATTCACTGATTTCGTGGGACTAATATATGATTAAATGTAAAAGTGTCTATATATATATATATATATATACACATATAATTAAAAAAGAAAATATATAAAGTCTTTTACAAATTCAAATATATGAAGCCCTGTGGGTCTATTCTGTAACTCTTAACGACAGTTTCGTTATCGTTATATTTGCGTTGCGCAGATATTATATATGGTAAAAAAGCTGCGCAACGCCAATATAACGATAACGAAACTGTCGTTAAGAGTTACAGAATAGGCCCACTGGTATTTATATTTGTTTTAAAAATATATAAAATGGCATGCAAGACGAAAAATAAATGAAAAGCTACTTTTAACAATTCGTATGCCAAAATTATTAATTCCCAATAATTGTAATCGGCATTCAGATATAATTAGAGTTCATTAACAGTTTCATTTTACAGCAGTACACGTCGTAAATAAGCGTCTCCGATGCCGACTGTTGGCGCTTGCCGAGAGAAAATGCACGTAATTTCGCCGCGGCGTGGAACCAGTCGTAACTGAATGTAACTAGCGTTGTAAAATGCCCGGTAAAATCTCGCGGTTGGCCATTTTTATAGCGCGTAAACCGTTTTATAGGATAGAGGCGCAACGAAAAACCGCGCGGACGGTGCGCTTTCGGCGTGCGCATTCTCGGTGAGCTCGCGAGCGTAAAGTGGCGAGGGGAAGCGCGTAATTAGGGCTCACCGTGGTAAAACTGACAAGTACACGTCAATTAATGCAACGGTAACCGGCCCCGCAGTTACCGTCGTCCCATCGCGGAGGGACAATTTCGGAAAAAAAAACGACCTGCCTCGACACGCCACTTTGCTCTCTTCTTCGTAATCCGCGTGCGTCCTTACAATAGGTTACTGGCGATTTAACACAAAGCTGAGGCTCGCAAAACGAAAGGATAGACAAGCTAATAGGAAGTTCAGAGGAAATGTAAGACAGTTTTCTTACGAGAGCCATTGTCGGTTTAACAGATATTTGCCTGTAGCCTCATCGCATGACTTTAAAATTATTTGAGATTTTTAAGCCTATCACACAATACAAAAGTGCAGGCAATAGGAACTACAAGCCGGGCAACAGAAATAATCACATTTTAACTTACCAAAAACTGTGTAATAACACAATGAAATATGAAATAGGCAATAGAAACAGAATTTCCGACGCGTTGGATTTCTATTCTCTATTGCTTGTACCTAACTAATCACAGTTCTTCAGTTTTATTATAAGTTGAAATTGGGTTATTTCTATGTCTTTCCTGTTCCTATTGCCTGTACCCTTGTATTGTGTGATAGGTTTTAGAATGACATAAACTCAAATATCGTTGCTAATGATTTTCGAATTTTACTTAGACATTAACATTAGAAATAAATGTGAACAGAAATAATATTTTTATGTAAATTTTTAAGAAATTCATAATTTTAAACATAATTTTAATGCACTATATGGAGAGTGTAAATCGTAACAAAACAATTGTACACATGAATGTTCGATTGTATAATCAGTATGGAAAAATCTGCACAAACGTGAGATGTTTTTCATGGAATTCGTTAATGCTTATCACGTTTCTCAAAACAGTACCTACTGCTTCTTAATTGCAAGCAATCGAAAGCTTAATATGCGCCAGTGTTTAGCGCGATGCGCATCAATGTGGACAAATCCAAGTTGTCATGAGAAAACAAATTGCGAGATATTTACTTCTGTCACAAGATAATGACGATGTCTATGACTCACTATTGACACTATGCGTGCTCTCATTATACTACTGCGAGTAACTGCGTAAAATGCGCTTGTAGGATGAGATACGATCAGTGCCCTACACTACATAAATCCAACCGGAATGAATCATCGAGATATCGTACCAAAGTTCGTTTCTATAAAACAAGAAAACAATTCTTAATATATGTAGAAGCTTTTCAGAAAGTGCGTATATCACAAAGTAATTTAAAAACCAATTTTCCTAGCGCAATCTCACACTTACCTACAACATCGAAAAATGCGAACATCAGTTTCGATATCACTGTCACGTCTTTGCTAAATAAAAACGCTGTGGTACTTCGATGATTCATAGCCAAAAAAGTGCGATATGTTTAGCAAAAGCGAAAGACACAACTTTTCTCAATGATACAAATGCGGCTCACCTATGCGAGCTCACATTAATGGAGAATGATAACGTCGAAGTGCAGATCGTATGGTATTAAACTGCTAAATTCCCGCTTCCTCTTTTTCGTCTGTTTTATTTATTATTTAAGATTTCACAGAAAATCCATTCAATTTTTTTTTCTAATTATAAGAAGTGACAACGTTAAATCTTCTTAAAAAAATAATTAAAGAAAATAATAAACACGTTAACGTTTCAGATAATCATTTGTAGAAGATAAGAATATTGAATATAAGAATTATCAGCAGTATTATTACATAGTTTAACATGTCATTTTAATCCGCAAAAACGAAAATTTTAAACGTTAAAATCTGCAAAAACTATAACGCGTAAGAAATATTTTTGCGCAATTTTATATTTTACTTCATTATTTGAACAATCAGTGGAATTTTCTCATTTGCCTGATAAGAGAAAATGGTTTTTAATAATGATATTTTAATGATGTCATATAACTGTACTCTGTTTCGAGATCCGAGAAATATCGTTTCTTTTTCGCGGAAACACCCAATGGGAAAGAAATTATGGAAATGTTCCGATAAGACAACAAGCTTAATTGCACCAAGTTTGCTACGAACTGGGGGAAACGAACCATACAACAGTTAGACGGAAAACAGAATTGACTATTGTTCCGATAATTGCGAGAAATTATGTTACCTGCGGAACTGATTACTACTTAAAATGGTAACAATGGTACGATAGTATGTTCGTTCGTTATACACGTAGTCCTTATTTAATATGAAAACATACCAATAAGTACATGTGTAATTGCATATTTGAGCGCACAAGCAATAAAATAATTTCCATCGATAAATGAAAGTAATGAAAGGCTACAAAAATATCTTATGTAAACTTAAATATATAAAGGACAGTGCAATATATAATTCAAATCAAATTTTCACATATTAAATAAATGTAAGTTTCTTCTCTCCCCTCTCTTCTTTCTTTCTCTATCGTGTTAAAATATGTTAAAATGTGTTATTAATGATAATTATTGTCGGAAAAACATGCAGAGGTAATTTAAATGTTTCATGATTTTAAAATAATTGATTAATTACAAGCCAGTTATATGCCAGGTATTATATAAACGCATTACAGACTTTCACGGTATTACAATAAAGATTAATATCTGCAAAGTTTCGCGTATCTTCCATGTAATTTTCACACGTAAGAAAATGGTGGCTTACATCACCGACGCACGCACGTCGAGCGCAATGTTAATGCACAAGTGTGATTATGAGAGAGAAAGAAGAGAAAGAGTAAGAGCAAGATAGATTTTCCACCTGCAAAAGAATAATATACCGGACAATGTAAATTACACTGCGGTAACAAAAATGCAGGCAACGATCGAGCGATTAAGCAATTTTAGCGGGCGGTAACCCCGCGAGGCACGGAACAATCACTATATATAAGAACGTGACACAGCTGTCACTTGAATCATTTACATACTTTTACATACGTTATGAGAATGCCAGACGCATTACTGCAACTTGCTTCTTTGTAACACGAGCAAAGTAACCATATTGTTATCGTCATCACTATATGCATTATTTTAGTGTCACTCTTAATCCGTTATCCGTTAAGCATAAAATGTACGTTGCGTAAGCAATACGTGAACGAATTCTCAACGATTCTGCTTTCTACCCAGGCAAATCAATTTAACAAAATATCGCAACTCTTGTTTTCTTTCTGTTGCTAGCAGAATTCTGTTAAATATTAAAGGATAAAATTTAAATCAATACCTTAAGTTAAATAACATTTTGTTATTTTTAACTACCACATGTGTTGAAATTTATTATTTTAATACAAAACAGTATTATTTTAATTCCATTGGTTTAGTTAAATTAACGACATATTGAATAGAAGCAGTAACGACCTATAGGAATAATTAAAAATGACTGAAATTGAATATAATTTGACTATACGAATTTAACAATGTATCAACTTTATATTTTTAAGACTTGTCGTAATATTATCGAAATGAGATACAAATAGATATCGTTAATAATTGAATCATTGCCATTTCCATAACACGGTGTTAATGCGATTTGAACGATAATTCTAACAAGTCAGACACAAACTAATTCCCAGCGTAACATTAATGATGCCCGCGTTTATCTCGTGCCAGTCGTTCACCTGGCCGCGTATTCGTGCGTATTATTGCGTATCATACTTAGGCAGCTCGGGGTAATTGTAATCACGCTAATGCATCTCGTTGTCGCACGTCCCAACGCGATGCATTGCGTTGCAACCATATCGTCTACGGTACGTGCACTGGATGACAACGAGAGACGCTTTCGAGATCGTTTCACGCGATAATGATAGCGTGTTGCACACGCACCCAGACAATAGATGGATGTGCAAGAGTGATCAATAGGTCAATGCAAGAGAAAATTAGCCATTCGCTCATTCCCTTTTTTTTTACATGTTTAGCGATGCGTTTACATCGAAATTATTCTTGGACACATCTAATATATGTGCATAAAGTTAAGCCGTTATTAATGTACGTACTGAAAGTAATACTAATGTATAACGTATTTTTTTCTTTCCTATTTTGATTAATCTTATCTTCGCATGAAGTACGACGTGTCACGCAAGCGCCACACACATACTATTCGCAAAATTTACAATTTATAATCTCTTTTAATACAATCAAGATTAGTCATTTATACATTATTTTAAGCAAGCACATTTGCTTCTACCTTAACAAAAATATTCCCTTTATCTCCCATTGTCATCCTGCAAATCTATCGATCGATAAAAACATGACTAACGTATTTCCAACATTACTCATGAGATAAAATTAGGAAATCTTTCTTGTGAATTCGCAAACTCTCGTGCCCAGTATATCTCTGATTAAATACGATTTAATAAGTCTGTAACGTTGTACTCCAATCGACATACTATCATGTTACATTTCAAGCGCAATGATCGGCGCAAGATTTCGAGATAGAACGTATAATTTTACTTTTAATCATTATCGCGCGTAACGAGGCGCGTCAAGTTTAGGTGCGCAATAATAGCGCAGCAATAGAGCGCGCGCGGTTCAACCGGCGTACTTCATAATCATCGTCATCATCATCCCGGCCAGCTTATTATTATCGTTACCTTCGCGCTTACCACGGCGCGGATAGCTGGAAGGAGGATTAAAGCAGAAATATCCACAATGCTGCGACGGCGACGGGTAAGGTAAAAAAAAGCGCCTCGAAATATCAGGCACAAGATAGAAGGTTGCAGCACGCGCGCGAGCTTCGAAACAACATGTTACACAGGCGCCATAATCTTCTCACTGGCTTATGTCTTATTGTCTTTCATCGAACAAAGGCAGAAATTAATAATCACGAGACAGAACAATGCACGTGACCCGTCATGTGCATCCGCGATGCGTAACGAGACACGCGAAGCTAAACTGAGAATAACAACGCGCGCTGAATCAGACGCGTTGTATCATAGCGCGCGTCGACTTTACTCTTTTTATTACCGTTACAGGCTTTTTCTTATCACATTTTTATCACTGACTTTTACATGACTGAGAAACGCTGACAACAAAAAGTGTCATGTCAGCATCTAAGGCTTGATAAGAACAAAAATAATAATAGAAAAAGAAACGTATCTTTATTATCTTTTATCATTTTCTGCAATTTAATTAACATCAAAAATCCGAATAGAATCCAAATAGAATCTTTTATAAAGGATGTTCACACAATATCAAAAGTTATTATTATTCATAAACATATTCTGCAGCGTGAACAATTTTTCTCGATAAGACTGATTGTGAGAAGAAATCTTAATGTCATTCTAATATTTTGTTTTTTCTTCCTGTCTGTATTGTGTATAAAAAAAGAGGGGAATGTAAAGAATAACATGATGCCTTAACACGTTATGCAGCTGCGCGCGCAACGACGTTCATGAAATAATAGCACCGAGATGTATGCGACATCATATACGATCGCGATCTCCGCGCACGTCATTGCCTTGCTTATTATCATTATCATTCTCACGCCTGCTTAACGGCAGCAGCCCGAGGAAAGTCAAGACTAGGCGCGAATGAAGTCATCTTCGCTGATACATCGATGCTTATCCCGGCAGCAGGCTTCCTTAAGCTTGACTCAATCTATTTATCGTATTACCTGGCGCACCTACACTATAGGAGAAAGACAACGCTAGAATAGTCGAACAGAAGAAACAGAGAAAAAAGAGATTCAACGATGCGTGAACTACCAATGAATTGTTACCGAGCCCATGATCTCGAAATTCTATGTAAAATGCTACGTCAGAAATCGGTCCAATTATTCATATTCGGTAGATAAACTCCCGCTGTTTAAATTGATCATGCTAAGAGCAGAGAACAGGACTAATCATGTTGGCTGTAGAAGTGTGTGTATAATTCGAATTTTAATAATATTCTATTGTATATAAAGGGAGTGAGAAAATATCAATATTACACTAGTAATATAAGTATTTATAAGCAAGCAATCAATTTTTCTTCTTGGTGTCTAAAAATAAATAAATAATAAATTAAATTATTTTATTCAATAATTATTTCTAAAATGTGCACTATCTTCTTTGTCCATATTAGGATACAAAAATTAAATTTGCGAACAAGACGCATCAAAAATTTGGCATGCAGATTAATCGTTACTAAGAATGCACGACAAAAGAGAAATTGATGTTACAGATGACGTCAAGCAAGAAAATTATATAAACAGTCGCGTCGAACGGTTTAATGTATGCATATACAAAACTACGCTCTTCGATACTTAACAAAGATCATATCCGCCGATATGATCTTCGCTAACGTTACGAGCATGTCCGCTGAAACTAGCATAATATATTACCGCTAATAACAACATTTGCTGTGGCCATTATTATTCATAAACGCGAAACATCATTCGCGCTGTTTTTCCGCCCACGCGGCCGATGAATTTATCACGGGATAAGACGCATTCGTCTTATCCGCGCCGTCCTACGTAACTGCGAGCACGGTATATCGGCGTCTCGGGGGTATCGACGTTTTTCCTTCCCGACGTCCAGGTCAATGATGCGCACGCATTTTTATCTCCTGCGGCTAGTTATGGCCCAGGCCGGTATAATAGCGGTTTTAACTACATTCACAAAGTGGCGTAATTTATTGCGCCATTATACTCGGCTAAGGAGCTGCTTGTTGCGAACGACGACGGGCCGCGGTGAGGCGCGCGTGCACGCGGACGTGATTTAAGGTAAGGAGAATGACTACCGTGTCGCTATTATGGCTCATAAGCCCGATCGAAGCAGGTTTCAATCGACGTTCCCCGGATCGCGGATGCCTCGTTTATTCGTTCGGTCGTTCGATGAAAAAGGCCGCGCGCCGGCTCGTACTCACGTCGGAGGGACCTCTCCGTCGCGTCGACACGATAAAACTTTCATTACATACAACGAGAAAGTAGATATCATGCGCGAGCATGGCATACGAAACCGGGCATGATTTAGTGGTTAATAAAATTGTGACAGCATGTAATTTATAACAATATACTGTAAGCGCCGCGAGCGAATCTGCCAGACATTTCGGGCGGATGTTATAGCCTGCACAAGTGATTTTTAGGCAGAAAATATCACGCGAACGAGGAGCGAGAGCGAGAGATATCGAAATACAGATACATTTATAGATACTTAATTGTCGTGATTCGCTTTATGTGAATAAATATATAAATAAGATGCGTTTAATCTCTTATATGCGTATGTCCTAAAAGATTAAAAAAGAGGGTATATTGTATAACCGCGGCGCGCGTAATCCTTTTTTCAATCCAAAAAAAAACATTCTTAAAGAGATATTTTATTCTATAAAGGCTTATGGAATAAAATTATTTAAACCGCGTATTTACATATATATTTATATGTCGAGCACGTTTTCCACGAAATTCAGAGCGCACCTGCGTAATATATATCATCAGCTTCCTGCACATTGTATCGGTTATTTATATAGGATTACGTCGTCGAGCCAAATCTTAATTTCGGTCAACGACAGTGACGCGACAAAGCAGTAGCGAAATTGCAGGGAACGTGCAATTTGCGAGGATTTACGATAATCTATCGACCGGCTGTCCCGCTGCCGGATCGTGTCGCGCCTATGTTTAATGCTCGGCCACTCAAAGGCCGACTTCGACTCCGAAATGGTTATCTTACACGCCCTCGAAGCAGCCTGCGCAAATAGCACCCTAGCCGTCCGCGAATGCGTGCACGAGCGCAATACGCGCGCACTCCCGGAAAGATTTCGCGATATTATCATACCTGGAGGTCGTTGGTGCACGACGAATCGTCTCGTCAGTAACGTGCGGCCACTTTTCACATTGAACGGTACTTAAAGGCCTGCGCTTATCGTTAAGTGTACAGGTTGCTCTCGAGTGTACACTTACCTCGCTGTGCTCCCCCCGCTCTCCCGTCCTCCCGCCCGCGCCCTATCTTTCTCCATATTTTTCTCATTCTCCCTTTGCTCCGTGCAGCACGGTGTACGCACAAGTAATCCGACAAGAGAGCGTGGGAGTCGAGAAAACGCGTTTCCTTCGCGCGTTCCATTTGCGTAAGCTCGTAAACCTCACGATCGAGCGGCTTGGCGGCGCTTATTAACTCGATCACCGAACGTGCGCTTGTAATGATCGCGTCGACGCGTGTAAAACAAATTGCTGGCGCGCTCCGATTGTCTTTAAAAAAAAGTATTTTCTTCGGCCGCACTGCACTAAGTTTTCTAGAGTGACGTCGCGTTTGTCGCGCCGCACGAAATACATCACTTCTTCGTACTATGAAATAGATGGAAATTGATAAAGATAACTAGCAATCTGAAAAGAAAGCGAATCTTGAATTTACGTTTTATATACTGTGTAAAATATCTCTAGCACTTCAAAATTAACAATTACAAACAAGAAGACAAAGATTTTCTGAAGATAAGAAAATCGATTTCCAGATCAATTAATTAAAAAAAATTTAATTACGATACTGAAATTTCAATATTCATACCTTGCAGATATTTATTCTGAAATACAGCTTATTTTTATTGCACCCGAGATTGCGCGATAACGCACATGTACGGTGAAGTTATTAGGCGCAGGTTATTAAGACAGTATTATAAATCTGATTTATTGATAGTGACAATACACGGGATAATCATCTATCTACTAATATTAATCATTTCCTTTTAATCAGATAACAAGCGGGTAATAGCGAGAATGTAGTTAAGCGTATATCGAAGTATTCATAAATATAGTGATAATATGATGATAGGCATATATTGTGAAATAATTCAGAGAAAGACTCAGCACTTTTCATAGCACAATGTTGATTCTTGCCAACGCTTTCATAAAAGCTTAAAAACGTGATGCGAAGAAAATTCATTTATAATCATCATTCGAACATTGCTTCATTAACCACAATGATTTCAAATAAGACAGGTATTCATGGTGGCCTTCCAAGAAGAAAGACAGTTATAATAATTCTTATAAGCATTCACACATCGATTGTATCACTAATATCTTCTAACTGATTGTGTCAAACTACTTATTAAGTGGTCAAGTATTAATAAATTAATTAGAAAAATATTATTTAATTTCATCTTGCAGATAGATCCTTCGCCAAAACGTATTTAATGAATTAACAATCACTTGAGTGTCGAAATAATTAATTTACCGTCATAAAAAGTTCAGTTAAAATAATTAAGATAAAAGCTAATATATTATAAAACTACAAGAAGTAAGTAGGGGAGAGTGGGGAAAATACGGACACCGAGGTAAGACCGGACACTGCTATTTTGGTATTTTTCTGTCATCCGTATACCCTTCCGCGATAGTGTCACGTGTACAGGCTGGATAAACCCAATCGAGATGATGAATTATTTTGATCGATTAGAACATTTGGTGGTAAAGTGTAGGGAATGTGAGAAAGAAATTCGAGTAGCTCATAGTAATCATGTGAAAAGAACATTAAGAACACACTTAAGTAGACATGGAATGTTTCTCGATAAAGACCACATACTATCTGACAAGTTACGGAAATATTACTCGGACTTACAGAATATAAGGTAAAATGTTATAAATGTGATAAAATAATATCTCATATAAAGGACAGTGATGTATGAATAAGACATTTAAAAGTAAAACATAATACAATAATCCAGACGACATGCGGAAGGGTACAGATGACAGAAAAAGACCAAAATGGCAGTGTCCGGTCTTACCCCAGTGTCCGTATTTCCCCCACTCTCCCCTATAGCGGATAATAATTAACTAAATACCAATTGAATGTATACGTATAATATAAATTCATAGATAAGCAAATGCCAGCAAGGCATGAAAACAGTTTTATAGAGAAATATTTTTATAGTCGCTAATTATCATAATAATCAAGCTTAATTCACAAATTAGATTTTAGATTATACGTTATCGGTTTTTTTACCGAAATAAAACTTTGCATACGATTAAAAAGTAGCGCCATAACGTTATAATTATGTCGATGAACGATAAACATAAAAAACGGTTGCAAGTGAACTTCGCCAAGGCCAGGCTGTAAACGCGCAGGTCGGTCCTAGGTTGCCTCGATTAGACTTGCGCAAAAATGGTAAATAATAATCATAAAAAATTAAATATTTACAGCCTTGGGCAACTGCGTTAAAATATCTCTGCATACGAGGAAGAAGGAAGCTATTTATTATAACCGTAAGATAAGAGCTGAGAGAATGGAATAAAACTTATATAACGTAAATAGCTGTACATATACGCGATGTACACACGTAACAAGACAACTATTTACAATTTGTAATTACCGGAAACAACGGTGCGGAACTCCTATACGACCAGATTGCCATGGCAGTAAAGTAGCAAACTGTGTATTGTGTAAATCACGATCACAGCTTATATATATGGGTAAACAAATTAAACAATGACAGTTGCAATTAATAGAATTTCCGGTTATTTCTTTGCATTTCAACGAAAATTGCTATTCGTCAATTATCGTCATTTTTCATACAATTTCTCATGAAAATTTTGAATATTTTTCATTTTGTCAAATTTTTGATTATATTGTGTTTCAAAAAGTACCTATTAACAAATAATTTCGATATGTTTGAAATGGTTTTTTTTATGTACTTGATACTTGGTCGAATCAAGTTCTTTACAATTATGCATTCATTACTTTTAAATTATTCAATTATAAGAAACTATATAATATATACATATATATATATATATATATACTAAATTAAAATTCATGAATAATGTGTGGATGCATTCCAAATTTAGTCTCAACCTCTATTTGTGAGAATATGAATGGAAATTTCTACATACATTGTATACAATAATTAAGTTAACACGTAGCGATTATCTGGGACCGTATTCTCGAGCCTGCCCTAATGATTTTCGTATGCGACTTTCTATTTGAAAAGCATTGAATTTCGCATGCGAGTTTCATGAAAACGATTCGAGAATAGGGCCCCTGGTCAAAAGTAGGTTTTATAAAACTATAATATACCGTAATGCAATAATGTTACATAGTCTGTAAACAGAATAGTGATCATCATTCATACTGCAATATGCTTATTACCACACGACATTACACTTGCAGCAAATAAATTATAAGTCATACGAGATGTGCAAAGATCGAGAACGCCAGAAGCAATCCATTTCTATCGACATAAATTTAAAAAAAAATTGCGAGCAAAACAACCGATTCAGCCGATTTTGCACGAGATAATCCGAGACATCATCAGAGATACTGAATGTACAGGTGATTATCACGATTGCTTCGATTCAAAGTTACAATTACGAACAATTTATCTCCGTTTGCTACCCATAATCGAGGAAACATCACTCCAAAGATCACAAATTTCAGACCAGTTACGACAAGAGAAATAGTGGCAAATAAGCGAGATGGACGCACAGTGGAAATGACGGTTCTCTAAATAAATTTTCCTTTTTAAAGCAACTTACTTGAAATTTAATAGACATTTGGCAAGTGTAAATAATGGCCAATATATATTTAAACATAAAAATCAGTTATTTTTGTTTTTAGAAATCCACAGTATCTATGAAATTTTCGATTTCTAATGATTAGATTGAATAAATTAATGTTAGTAAGATGTAACAAAATATAATCATTTTATCGCAATTTTCAATAATAATATCAAACTATTTCTTTCCCGATTTCGTAACCGCACAACTTGATAATGGAAGAAAAACAAAATTAGTAACCCCCGTTCATTTATGTACATGAGAGAGTGGTAGCCCACGTACAGTCATTAAAATAATGAGCCAAGTCATTTCCTGTAAAATGATATCGGTAATGCCACCCTGGTTTTGCATAACGTGTAGCAGATCTAAAAAAAAAGGGTTCTGATAAAGATCGCTGAATCTTTGAACGACAAGCTCGAGTGCGGCGACTTTGACAATTCTCTGTCAATCAACGACATCCGCTTACATTATTTATTAAACACGTTACTTCCGTTACGCTTCTTTTGGGCATATCCTGAACATTTATACGCGCGCATATGAAAATTCTTAATAGCAAATTTAAATTTTGAATATAAATTATTTGTCATGTAAAATATGTTTCAAAACTGTCTCACTTCGCTTCAGATGCACCGATGTTTTTTAAGAAACTCAATCGATACTTATCTTGATTTCTTGAGTCCTTGAAAGGTCGAAATAATTTTGAAAGTACTCCAGTTAACTGAATAAAAATTATTTCATTCTGCATATTGAGCTCATTTTCTGTTACATTTTCCGCATTATTAAACACGTCCGAACCGATCGAGGGCGCGTATCGGCTTATTTCACGACCTTGTTAAGAGCGGTCATGTGCCAGGTGCAGCGCGTAGTGATATGGCAAATTTGTGACGTGTCTCCAGAACCGCTCATTACTCGGTGCACCTGAGGCGAAGTCACACGTACTTATTGGATCCGCTGCTTTCTGGTAGCCGACACGTCTCTCCAAAAGCGTGACCGTCAACGGGCAAGAGACCGCCGCGACCGGGCACTGTCATTATCCTCCTTTACTTCCAATTATCTCCCTCGTGTCAATGTGCACGCTTATTCCACGAGCTCGCAAGTACGCACAAGCGGCGCCTTAATCTTCGCGCTACGATCTCGTGGCCGGCTAAATGTCGCGCCCGCTCGATCGCAATTTTCGATCGCGCCTATGTGTCGCCATGTGCGTCTCGCACGTCCATACACGCTGTACGTGCACGCAGCGCGGCATCTGCGGCCGACGAATTCCGAATTTAAAAATCGGGTAATGAACAACCGTTTCTCTAGAACGTCGCCGGACGAGGTAAGTACATGTTACGCGGTATTCGAACCAATTAGCAAACGGCAGATTGCTGTTTCTACCTTTCTACCGCTTTGCCGTTTCGCGTTTTATCAAAACACAGTCATCTTACGCTGCTACTTAAAGCTGCAAAATTAATGAAGAGGATCGTTACGGCATCAGATTGCTTCTTCATTTTTCTCTCGACGATATTCTCCAACCGAATATTCCCGATTAAGCAATATAAGTTAACATATTGCGGGAGATGAATAAACAATATGAGATGACATGTTAACAAATATGTTAACAGATAACAAATGCAAAGCTTTATATTTACAACATCCTCATTTGCCTATTGGTACACAGTAAAAAATAAAATGTTAATTGTAACATTTTTCAAATGTCCCAGAAAGTCCACTCTAAATTTTATGTTAAAATAACTCATTCATCGTGTGTTACTTGTTGACAAATTAGAAATGTTAATTTATTGACACTATATTTTACATTTATATGTGTTCTTTTAACTTTAAGTATAATGTAAAAATAACTTGTACAAAATGTCGATATAACATTTTGCTCCGTCTGATTTAATGTAACTCTTACGAAATGTATATTATACATTTTATTTTGAGTTATATTAACACATATTTTAGTAAATTTGATTATTTTATATGTCAAAGTTTACGATTATTTGAAGATTTACTTTAACTTTTGTTTATGTTAAAATAACTTTAAGACGTGTTGATTTTTTGAAATAATTATGTTAAAAGAACTCAAAATAATATTCAATTTCTAAATGACATACATAAAGTGTTAGTTATCACGTTGACATAAATATAACACATGAAAATGTTACGAAAATAATAACATAGCTGTTGTATGTTAATTTTACATTGAAATAATAGTCAAATCTTGGTAACACAAGAAAATTTTAACATTTGGACGCACGATTTTTTACTGTGTATATACTCTTCATATAATCATCGTAAATAAAATTTATACAGACTCATTATAACGTATGTTAAAAAATTACATAACGCGATTAATGGATTTTCGTGCGATGCTTCTACATAATAAATTAACATCACGTCAACGTAACGATCGGGGAAAGGTGCTCTCGTTCCCATAATTGTTCTAACCCGCACAGATTGATAACGTCTCGTTAAGGCGGCACGATGGCGACAGAGAGGAGCGGACGCGGACGGTTTCGCGATTGTGCTGCGCGCTGCACGTCGAGGAGGATGGCGTTAATTGGCTCGTCGGCATTTATCCGACAATTATGAATATCGGTCGCCGCGCTCGTAAATAATTCTACGCCACGCGGTGCGAGTCTCGATGCGGGTGATCGGAAACGCGCCCGTAACTTCTTGCACGCACCTGTACCGATCCATCAAGAGTTGCCGATCGCCGTGCGATAGGAAACGCTTCGGACACTGAGCGCCAACGTGCCTGCGGGTATACATCGGAATTACAGTCGAAGCGACGCGACGATCTATATCAGCAACATTATGACAAAACCGGGGTATCTCTCGCCTGAGTCCTGACTTTGTGGACCAAAAGTCTCGCCGACGCAAACTCGACACCTTCATAAATATCTCACGTATAATCGAACGGCTGCGTGATGTTTCATAGCAACTTTGATGCATAAATTGTCTTGATTTCTTAATTGATTAGCACATTTCTATAAAAATTGATATCACGGAAAAAGAGGATTTGCTACTATACGGACATCAAGTAACAATTTTTGCTGCGAGAGCTAATTAATTTTGCAATAATAGTACGACCTTTTGCTGCAATAGCAAAGTTCAGCAAAACTTTTTGCTATTGCAACAAAAGATTTTGTTATTATTGCAAAATTAATTAGTTCTCGCAGCAAAAAATGTTAGTTGTCCCATATATTGAACAAATAGATTTGCTGTTGCAGCTAAACCTTTTTTCCGTGTACTTTTCTATGAATTGTGCACATGTTGTCTTTAACATGCGCCATAATATTAGAATTGTAATGTATCTATATATTTAACAATTATTTGTTTAAAAAATATATATAATATAGATACAAAATAAAAATTCAATATTTGTACACGGTGCTTATGAATTGCATTCATTTTTTATCGGCTTAAAACATTATTACATAGTTTCACAACCGTGCTAATAAAAATGTAAAATTATTATAATAAGAACGTTTGATAAATTGGCGTACGCGGGTAATAAAGTTCGTCGCATATGTAAATGCTCCGTCTGCAAGCTGTCTCAAGATGCGTACAGAAAACCTGTCGTCTGATAATAGTGAAGTATCGTGCGTATATTATATAATTAACGGCGCAACACAATCTGTTCACGTTTCATCAGCCAGAGGTTGCTGAACATCTTTCTCAATTTAGATCACTACTGTCATCATCATTTATCTGGCGCACATTAATAAAGGAATTATTTTAAAAATTGCCAAAAAATGCAATAAGCTGTCTGTATAGACCATTAGCATTCGATCGTATCGATCGTATCGTATGATAGGCCGGTTGTTTTCAGCATTATCCCTGCGTGCGCTTGTGGACGCGCGGGAAAGGTTTTCTTTAAAAAAAAAAGTATCCCCCTACTCTCCCTCGTGAAGCCTCACAGTCGCAGCTGCCGCGTGATCGGCATTCCATCGTTTTACACGGTAACACATCATAGTTTAACCCTTAACGAAGCACGTACTACCATCACGCACCTTCCGCGCGTATTGTAACACCAAAAAGCGATGTCACACATAAGAAATCGCTCCGGAGCTATGTACACCTGCCCCCTATTTTTCGATGTTATCAGATTTTTCAATTGGAGGAGAGTTGAGTAGTATAGAATAGCAGATAATATCGTACAGCATGTATGCAAAAAAATTGACGTGAGGCTAACAGCACCATTCGCGTAATTAGTAACGGCAATCAGTGGTAATGCAATTGTTCATGAACGATTCCTGTTTGATATAGTTTTTGTAGAACACATACTGCCAGAAATTATCACTATTCTAATTGTTCCCTATAACAAAAAGTAAGAGAAAATAAAATAAAATAAATTAAACAAATAGAAAAAGAAATCATGGATATTTGTCCTAATAGTTGTGAGCCCCTTATCGCAATGCTTAAAAAATGGCTTCTCTATAATTTTATCTTTTAGATTTTTTGGAATAGACAAATATACAGAGCTCAGCACATACTTTCATGGTTCAATGATTCCGTAATGACGACGAATTTAGAAATTCTTGGTTCGCATTAGAATATAAAACGTCGTACGTGAACCGTTAACATGCGAGATACACTCAGGCCGCTTTCATGATACCGCTGCTGAACCTTAAAACGGAAGCACACGCTTCTTTGCATTCATGCCAGCCATTGTCCGGTACCGTGCAGAATGATGCGTTCTAACGCACCAGTGACACCGGTGTTCGCCATCAACGCGTTTCATCGCGCATTCCATGCATCGATCGAATTCAAAAGACTTGCCGCCGCAGCAGAGACCGTTAGAGATGTCACCGTGTAATTGAAGTCTCCGGCTATCGCGCCATCAACGTCTAAAATACGTTCCGTAAAAAACTGATCGAGTATTAACAAGCTCATGATGTTCCGTAAATTTTCGGTGCGAATCTTATGCTTCTCGCCCCATTATCTTAATTTATTCTTTTTCACAAATAGATAATTTTCAAGCGATTGAATAAACATTAAAATAACTGCAACGCTATGCACTTTGCCAATTTCACTGATTATATCCTCAGCTGGAGAGAAGAAGAGCGTTTTCTACCGCCTAATTTCATTTTAATCGCATCCAACAAGAAATTTACTTTATAAGTTCCTGATGTACGCTCTGCGTCTCTACCTTTGTAAAGCACTACAAGAAATTACTAGTTTGTCTACATGAAATAAGAGTTACTTAATTTCACATTATCTTCAAATAAAAATAATTACCGACCAAACTTTTCTATCACCTTTTTTCTTCGCTACAGAAATAATACGCGTAACAACCAAGATTTAATTTTCCAAAATCTTCATTTTTAGGATTTTATATGTGTGACGAAATGTCTGTGATCGAAATTGCTTAAAAATCTTTACTATGGAATAAATTGAATTTAAATTCAAAACATTTATCTATATAAAATAATTCTTGATCAGTATAGGACAAACTATCTAAACTCACAATCAAGATAGTTAGTTTAGACACTAAATATCGACTTCTCGTAAACGCGACCAGAATTGTCTGATGACTGTACGATTGCATGAAAGCGCATAGTGCATTCCTCCGCGATGACCTCCGTACGCCGCACGTCCACCTCTCTGATTCCTGGCCGTGCCCCTTGTTGCTTCCCATCTTTGTCCAGGGGGGACCAGGATAGACGCGGAATGTTATCTCTCGGCTTAGGCGGTTTATGGCGGTTTTCAATAATAAAACAAACGACCGGCACGGCCGCCGGCCGCCGGCAGCGGCGGCGGCAAGACAAAATGACGGAGTCCGCTATTACAGAAAATTTTATTAACGAGCCGATCCCGGAAGACAAAGCCGCGGCGCGGCGCGGCGGTGCAACGTGTGCCGCAGTGCGTAAATCAACGGCGCTGGCTCGATCATTAAGCCTCTCTTTCTTGGCACCGGGGCTATCTCCGCTGCCAGCCAGCAGCGTCGTAATGCGCCACCTCGTATTGTTTTCTTTACGTATGCATGCAGTTGCACGCGATCGGTTTTTATGCGCGCGCGTAATCGCTCACCTCCGATGCTTCTCGCGCGTGCTTCGAACCGCGCGCCGCGCGCGTTTTCTTCTTTCCTGAGAGGCGGAAAATCACTGAGAACCTCCTTCACCCAGATAATGCATCCGGTAACTTTTATTAATCCACTTCGAACAAAGAGTCTTCCTTTTCAAGGAATCAACGACTACATAACGATTTCTAACCGGGAAGAGAGGAGAATGAGATTAATGGCAAAGGCGTATGGTTAATCCCCCCTTGCCTCGCCTCGAATCCTTGCATAAATGCACGAACTAACTCACAAAGCAATTACCATTTATTCAAAATATACTTTTTGGACAGTATCTTGAAAATATAATTTCCGATTCATATTATGAGAGATAAATTCCCGATTTAGTGTATATATACGTGGAATAAAACTCGTGGAGTATCCGAATCCAGGCGGAAAAAGCAGATCCTTGTTGTTCGATATGTATCTCGGAGAAGCAAAGTATCCCGGTACGCCGCGCCGTCTTGTGATTATGACTCGTACAAGTTATTTCCCTATCGGAACTCGCACTTCCATGTAATCCGAATCGCACGTGGTCTCTAACAGAATAACAAACGAGCGAGAGGCATAATTTGCAGCAATTTCTCATCCCGTTTAATTTCTGACCCCTCCAACCGCCTCTCCCCCTTCCCCCCGGTTCCCCTGATCGGCACACACTAAATATCCATTTGAGTATCGTTCCGTATACGCACGCCTCTAATTATCTCTCCACGAGGGCCGCTCGAATTCCTACGTCTCTCTTTTGCAGGAGTCGGACCTTAAATTCTCATCAGACGGTTCCAGACGGCGGATCCGCTTTGGTCGCGATAAAAAAAAAGCATAATTCAATAGGCGCTATCTGGGTAACAACAACCTGTCGGTCAGACCGGGGTCCTGATCATTTCGGTAGCCGGGCCCCTTCTTTTCTCCTCTTCTTCCTCCTCCTCTTCCTCCTCGCTCTTCTTCCTGTGCTCGTTCTCTCGCCGGCGCGGCGCTCTCCCGCGAGGACCCTCGCGGTCCGGGCTCCTCGGCAACGATAATTACCTATAATTAGCGAGGCGGCGTACCTACCCGCGGCGATACGTGGTTTCGCGTGTAGTCATTATGCGTTGCACGCTCCTATGCGTACGACTATATTTCTTGCGTACTGACAGCACCAAGACTGCCCACTGCGGCTACGACTCTGGCCGCGTCGTACGTACGGGACCCCTGCACCGCTACACCGGGATTCCTAGAGGTCCGACATTCCTATCGCAGGTCCTCGATTTTCATTCGGCGGGCCCGTCGCGCCTCCGCGCCGTCACCGACGCATATTCACGTAGCATGAGTCATCGAGACTTTTTGACGTTTGGCGAACCGCATACCTCCTCGCGCGAATGAAAAGAGCGAGGGATAAGAGTATCGATTTAATTTATCGAGAGAAAGAGAGAGAGAGAGAGAGAGAGAGAGAGAGAGAGAGAGAGAGAGAGAGATGCGTAAATTCTTTTCGCAGAGCCACGAGGAGAATGTCTCGTCCGTTAGAATTTACAGACTACTTTTATCCTTCGCGAATTGTAATTCTCTTCGTTCATTCAAGGCCTCAGAATATCGAATCTAATTGCAATTTCTCTAAGAGTTCATGAAGGCAAAAATAAATATTGATTTATAAATGACTGTCATAAAGTTATAAAATCATAAAATAAAAGGTATATGTGGATTCTGCGTAAGCGAAAAATGTTTTGTGACAAATTGGCAAGCCGGACTAGAGAATGTAATCACACGTATGTATAAATCGATTTAAATTCTTTATAAATTAACCCTTAGCCCGCATACGTTTTTTTGGCACCTTTACGCCGCCAACCTGGGTCGTTTTCGTCCTGACGTTTTTTTTTAGTGTTAAAGTGTTACAAAAAATCTGAAAAAATTCATGGAGGTAATTCAAACCTTCAATTTGAAGTATCAATCATAAAATTATAAACAATTTAATTTTTTCACATAATTTCAGTGGCGTTCTCTCTACCCGTTTTCAAAAGTTACAACTACATTTGATTTTTGCCCGGACAAAAACGACCCAGGTATACGGGCTAAGGGTTAAGGAAATCCATAAAGTACGTCCCTCCCCAACTCGTGAATTCACCTCCGACATCGCGGTAACGGGATTATTACACAAGCTTATTTCTAATCATCTTCGATCTCCGTCTACCTTCCGGCCATACATAGCTCAAAGATCACGCGACTATAATTAATTACAAATGTCTCTGCGTTGGAGATATTATTCATAGGTCGATAATATGATTGCGCGTATGTTTACGCCAAGTGAAAGCATCGATGAGATTGAAAAAATTCCTCCTATTTAAAAAGAAAATACACGTATTATTTGCGGATTGAGGCGACCTCTTGAGATTTATAACTTTATTCTACGATAAGTTATTTTATATGCGTATATATAAATCTTATACATATTGTTTAAAGTATGATCTCATTTTCTACACAATAAATAATAATGGAATTTTTATTACTTTTTTTATTTTCATACATATATTTAAAGTTTTTTAAAAACTAATTAGGAATTGGAATATTTCTAAAAAATAAGAAAACATTGTATTTAAAATTATTTCACAAAATCTTATGTAAATAAATTTATTATGTAAATAATAAAAATGCAAACATAGGAACAATGTTTCTTTACGGAAAAATTTCCACGTAAATCTCATTCTCCTCTGACCGCATACGTGATCAAGATCTGCGAATTATCAATGTCGACTCGCTCAGTTTCATCAGGTACAAGTGTCACATTTTTCACTACTCGCGTTCACAGACATGGATATATCTTTGGTTATGACATTATTTATAACTCGACGAAATACGTATATTTGCACCGCAAGAAATGTACAGGATATTGGCAGATGAAGTTTTGTTCACACGTCGGACGCGAGTTCAGCAAGGGTTACTGAACCAGACAGTGCATTTTTCCCTCTTTATGAAAATACCGACTTATTTTGGGACAACAGTCGTTCGTTATTATCTTCAAGGTCTTTTATTAACGTTTACAACAGGTCGCGGCATTTTTTCAGAAAGTACCGCGGTGAAAAGTCTAGCTTTCGCATTATCACGAACGATGATCCATCTATCTTGTTGTTTTATGAACCATCGAATCGATAAAAGTTATGAAAACGTGAAACCGTTTACGCACTCCTCGTTAAATCACGTATATTACTCGGAAAATAAATAATACCATTAATAGCGCCGTCACGTGAAGTCGAACTTATAATGCGCTTACAATCCGCGAGTGCAATGCAAGTTAATGATAAAAAATGATCACTTAAAGGAAATAATTTTAAATAAAAAAACTTTACATAATTCAATGAAAATATATTTTTATCTCATTACATTTTCATAAAATTATGCAATTATCGTTGAAGCGTTTATTGCGTAAAAATGCGTGCAATAAATGAGAAAATAGACAACAAAAATGTAAGAAGAGACATAACAATGGTATTGTTACATATATTCGACATATACACAGCAAAAAATTGATAAATAATTTTAAATAATTATTTCCCACATACACATTTTAAGCCGTAACGATAAACTGTAAAAAAAATGTAATTATTATTTATAATGCTATGTTAAAAAATAAAATAGTTGCAAGCAATATAAATAAAATAACATAATAAACGTTAAAATATATTACATATTAAAACTATTACTTACATATTAAATAATACGCAATTATACGCATCAAATAACTATTCAAGCAGCAAAAAATGTACCAATAAGCAAACAATATTAAACAGTAACTCGATTATGCAACGTGAGTAAACTGAAAATCTAATATTGTTCATAAAAGCCATTCCTTTTCAAACAAGACTCAAAACCAATTGTGAAAACTCCGAGTTGACCTATCAGTCAGCGCGAGCAACGCGTACAATTCGAGCGGAGTGACATTTCGTGGACTTAAGAGGCGGTAATATAGAAACTTTCGCGAGTCTCGGCAAGTGAGCGAAACTAGAGAGACGTAAATCTTCGGCGAGTCGGTTATGCGTTTATTTTCCCTATTCGTCGGTCCGTCTAAAAGGCTAACAGCAATTATGGTGTTTATTGCGCGCTTGTAATCCGGTCGCAGCATGAGTTCGTTCAAAATGAAATCTTGTGGCACCATGATGCAAACGCGTTAAGCAGTTCTCAGAAGTGTTATCATCGCGAGGGGTTTGTCTCCGCAGAGAATAACTTCTCTTAAATATTTGTTGCATTCTTATAAAAGTACAAAGATGCTTCTCTCATTTGTTATATATTTGCTGTATAAAATTATTGTTATCTAAAGTTTTTAGATATTTTTTTTAATTAATTGATTTCTTTTCTACCCATTTTTTTCTCTATCATAAATTTCATTGGAACTAATTTGAAACTAAGAGATAAGGGGAAAAGAAATAAGAGAGAAAAATATAATTTCTCTCACAAATTCTTCTACTCGATTCAATATAACTGAGTTATTTATTAAACCAATTTTCATTAAAAATGTGTTTTAATAGTTATATTAAAATTCGAAATGTTAAAAATAATATTAAATTAAAATATTATTAATATTTAAAAAATTAATACGTGCAAAAATTTGTCATCAATATCTTTACGAGAACATTATTTTGCCATATCAAAACAGGAACTTGCATGTAAAACTATCCATCTATGATGCACTTTTTGCTCAACTGGCCTTTCTCTTGTACCACTAGTACGTAATACCTTACAATAATAAATCGCAATCAACCACCAAATAGCGCTGGTATAATCGATCGTTCACGCAGTACGACGTCGATCACCATGCGTCTCGTGGAAAAGAGAAATCGCGGTAATCAAGATAAATAACGGTAGCATAAATGGGCGACCAAAACGCGATCGACCTAAAAGAGCGACATGAAAATCGCACTTGAAATAAACCAGATCTAATGTTGACAGATACCTAAAAGTAGAAACTTTCCGGAAAACCTTCAAAGTTTCATAAACTTTATTCGAATTTATATTTTCTCTAAGAAAGTTTGTATAGTTCCAAAATACATAAACAAAACATAATCTTTTAAATATCCCAAATATCTTTCTGAGCTTTTAACACTGTTAAATTGGTAGTGTCAAATTATACTCAATTTGAGTCATTTTTAACCATTCCTATAGGTCGCCACACTCCTGTTAATTTAACGAAACCAATGAGGAGTTAAAATAATAAATTTCGACACACATGGTAGTTAAAAATAACAAAATGTTATTCAACTAATATGAGTTTAAATTTTATCTTTTAATATTTAAACAGTAAAAATGAGAAAAAAATATTAAGCTTAAACTTTTTTTGTACAGAATTTCTAGCAATATTATCTCAGACTTAAAAGTTTTTTTTTTTTTTCGGAAAAAACTGAATGAATTAAATTTTCCTGCATTAGATTAAAGATTTGCAGAACACTTATTTGCGCTAGTTAATACTACTTCTACTCCTAATTTCACTATTCCGCGCGTTCAATTTTATCGCAACGCGCCACTATTAGACCGCAGCGCTTGTCGCAGTTTGCGACTACGGAATAGAGAATTAAACGATAGATTCTGTATTCGCAGCGTGTTTCTCTAGTCCGTTGATCATTGGACAGATTCCAGTGGAGAGACAGGTCAAAGGCGGCACTTACCAGTGTCCCGTAACTTGTAACAGCTCGTTGGAATGCGCCACGATTCGCTGATAAGGATCTCACGTTATTGGCTGAGCGATCTTCTTTAACCGCGTACTCGCAATGCACGTGTCGAAACGACTGATCTTATCTATCAGGCTCTACAAAGTATTCAATGACAAATTAAGGCTCCTGGGTACTCGTCGCGGCCATGTTGGAATGTGACGTCAAAAGCGAGAAATGACACGTTGAAAATTCTTGCGTAGTATTTCCAAATAAAAAGATATTTGCTTAAAATAACACTACAGATCACTTCAGCACACTTCGAAAATACTCCGAGTTGAGGTTAATTAAGTTTACCCCTTTCCCTTGACAGTTAATAAACAGCCGTAAAACGAATGTGATACGATGCAGATTTGTGCGCATGCGCATGACTAGATTTCGTATTACATTCATTTTACGGCTGTTTATTAACTGTCAAGGGAAAGGGATAGACTTAACTTCAACTCGGAGTATTTTCGAAGTGTGCTGAAGTGATCTGTAGTGTTATTTGAAGCAAATATCTTTTTATTTGGAAATACTACGCAAGAATTCTCAACGTGTCAATTCTCAACATTTCTCGCTTCTGACGTCACATCTCATGAGATGTCGAGAAAGAGCCCAGGAGCCTTAAATCAAATATCAACGATTTGATTGGTGTACGTCAGTTTTGAAGCCGGAATGTCTCTGTCCGATATTATATTCTTACATACCTTGTTAGCCTTTGCGTTATTTAATGTAATTATTCACTAAATATGTTTTAAACAATTATATCTATAAAATAAAATTTCTATCCATTATTAAGAGCTCAGTTATGCATTAAAGTCTTCGGCATAATTTTTTTCTAACAAATGCGACATCAAAACTAAAGTGAGAAATAATGATGCAATTTAAGCAATAACGCGTTACACAGATGACATACACGGTAGTACATGATCACAGATCACAACTGTAAAAAGTCGCGCGTTTAAAAGCTAGTTCGACATGCCGGCGATACCTCGCACGACGATTATTTCTCTTAATCGTCCGGCAATGAAGCCCACGTGGTAATTTTAGCATCAGGTTACAGGATATACCCTGCAACACGCGCGTTTCCTTCTCGATTCTCGATTTTCTCGTGGGGTGGAGAGGCAGCGCGCAGCATCGAAATAGATTCCCCGCAGTGAGACGAAATGACAGCGTGTCCGCGCGCGGATTAATCACCCGACGATAATTAATTCCGTCCGCGCCGCAACCTATCTCGGTCCCCCACGTAAAAATCGGCGTTCTCGTAGAACATAAGTTAACCCGAAGTAACAGGTAACTGCCAACTGCTATACTACCTTCATATTTACCTACGCGGATGCAGGTACATTGGAGGGAAGATCGGGCGGTACGCGGAGGCAAGGTGCAATCAATCTCGGCTAAACTACCAGACAAAAAGATCGGGCTTGATTACGGCGTAATACGTTGTTAATTAATAAGAAAATTAATCAGTAAAAAGAAATACTTTTGCAAGATCTCAACAATAAAACTGAGAATAATTGTGTTAGCTTCTTCAAGAACAAAACGGAATGTTATTTGAATAATTATTTGCTGCATAATATGTGTAATTAAAAATAAATTGCGCGGAGGACGTGACGTACGCAACAAGTTTATCTAGTTTCGTTATCACCTTTCAGTATCGCACTTTTGTTGCAAGATTGTCATTGGACTGTAATTGGAATTTATAGCCGAATGATTTATATCTATTATACGATATAATTTATACGATACCACATTTAGCGATATATTTGGCTATAGCCACAATCCTTTTCCCGTAAACGGGAAAGTAATGACTGCGTTATTATCATAGCTTTTATACCGTTATTGTCATACATTTCTTTGGGATGGCGGAACGACTGCGAGACATGCCATGCTAATTGCTAATCCATTCGCGTTACAATCCTATTACTGCGTACCGTGAAAACGGACACGCACGTGTAAAGATATATCGATTCCACGAGAAAGCAAACCCAGTTGCATCACTGTAATTTACAGTAAACTACGGTAATGCATGACAATCGCTATTATATTTATCGTTCGGATGTAGCAATTGCGAATAATATAACAGGTGCTTTACCGCCCGTAATAGTACCAACTTTATTGCCACGACGATAAAACAAAAAGGAACTTTTATGACATAATTTAACGTCTTCTCGCATAACGGTTCGTATCCCGCGTTATAACGGCACGATCAAATCTGTACTAAGTTGATCCACTTCGTGTGTGTGTGTGTGTGTGTGTGTGTGTTTAACGCTGTAGCAAATTCGACTTTACCACACTCAAGCAATAAACGTCGTAATTGAGCATTAAAATAATTACGAAACGATTTGATTGTCAATATGCATATTTATGCGTAATGATGTTTAAACTAAAAAAAAGTTTAATTAGTATATGTTGTAATATACATATTTAATATACAGGATGCTCTCTAAAAGTAATTGCTTCATTTGATCTATTTTTTTTTTCAAATTCTTAGAAATTAATGTTTACTCCAATTTCAATGAAAAAGTTTCAATGAAATTAGTTGCAGTACTTCAAACACTGATATATTGGCAACTAAACCTTTGAGGAAGAATTTACTAAAGCAATATCCACATACATATATAAAATAAAAAAGGATAATTTCATTCATTTACGTAATAAACTGAATTCCATTACAGCATTTTTAAAAGTTTTTGATTGAAAATTTATTAGTTCAATTCGTTTAAATTGTTTCAAATCTAAAATCAATAGGTAGAAAGAAAGTAAACATCCGCAATGTTAATTCCATTATAAGTTATAACGGACAGTTATCACATTTGGATATTACGGTCATTACCGATTTGTGCTGAGAAAATCTGAAGTCGTCTGGATCAAACGACGTGGTCGATCGACAAGATTCACTTGAAACTCGAGGCATCCTATTCGCGAAGACCATTCCGCCACGCCGTCAGAAATTACCGAGACATTTGCAATTTGCCCATGTGAAATTCCATGCCGTAGCTTGGTTTACGCACGACGCATACGAATGAACGAGACATTAAGGCGGACGTTAACGGCCGACGGTATCGCTAAATAGTGAAATCGCACGGCTGTAAAATAATTTATTTATTATTCGATCGCGAGCGGTCTTATCTCCGGATAAATTTCCGTCTAGCCGAGATTGAAAAACCGTGTGATCTCGGCAGGTCAGGCGCTGAGCTGAAAAGAATCCGCGACGCGTACGCGGCCGTGCGTATAAACGGTATAAACACGCGCGAGGTACGCGCACACGCCCGCATGACACTCGGAAAATTTGCGCGAAAGAAGCACGAGGCGTAATTTTACGACAAGACGCAATAATCGAGAACGGAATAACATTGGCGTCGACTTAGAAGGAAGAAAAATGCGAATCTCTCTTTTCAGGAAACTCTGACCATCTCGCGATCATTTTTTTATTAATTGCCCTTTCCTGCGAACGTTTATTGTCTTGATCTTAACAGCGCAAAATAACTTTAAAATATACAATTTTTAATCTTTTTCATAATATATAATACTGTTAAGAATTGCGTGTAGATTTATTCGTATTTATCGTTGTCTACAAATAAATTACGAAAGTTAATAAATTAACAGAAAACATAAAAAGCTTTTTTGAGCTTTATTTTTATATGAGCCAGATTGGACGTAGATTTTTATATCGTGTAATTTGGGAAGACGTAATTCAACATAGTAACTCCAAGATCCTTTACACACAATTGATTCCAAGTTCGACGCCAATGACAACGCACTCTCTATTACGAGGCACCTCACGCATCGTTTTCTATTTCTCACGTATAGTTCGCCTGGAAATTCAAATTTATGACGCATTACGGAGCGTGCAATCGCAGTCATTCGCTGGTGGTAAATTTACTGCCTTACATGAAAAGACGCGTTAAAGTAACAATAAGTGATAGCAAAAGCAATTCTTGTAAGGAATTCTGTTTCGGTCTTGAACGTTTCTACAGACAATTTATGATATATGCTTACACTCGTAATATCCTAAGCAAGTGAAATTAAAATATGAAAAAACGTGAATATTATGAATTCTTTCTATGAATTCACTCTATGAATTCACTCATATAAAAAGATGTTCGTTCATTTTCACCATACAATTACAATTTATCCAGAGTGTATCGATACATACATAATTTTTCAAAATACATTTGTATATAATCTTTCTTGCACACAATATGTAACAATGCACTGAATGTTATAAGAGACAAATAAAAAGATTTGTAATAATTCGTCGTAATGCATCATGCGGCTGTAAATTATTATCTAAACCGCTGGCGATATTACCCGTCGCTTCTGACAATATTAGTAGCTACATCCGCCATAATCATAGGCAACGAGGCCGATAATTCTTGTTAGAACGGTGATTCATTATGTCCGGTCGATGCGTTGCGATATTTTATTCTATGGGAGTTTTTCCCGCCTCGGCTAACGTTTTAATGACAATTTATGTCCTCGTTTTATGGACATCGCAGACCGGAAATCAATTCGTTTGTCCATAGACAACTTCTTACGTGAAAGACACACATTTCCCGTTTCTCAAGCATTATGATTTATCATCATACCCAACGTTCCTGGAAACAAAATTCATAATGTAAAAAACAATTGCTTTAGAAGGGTTGTCGGAATGTTTTGTAACAATTCTGTCATTTGTGCGTCGCTGGTTTAAAATGTTGAATGACATTGTGAATCTAGCACGTGCGATCAAACTGTCTATATATATTTTCGTTTATTCAAAAAATTGATCGAAAAAATATATTTTACCACACGGTCTAAATATTAGAAATGACAATGCATAAAAATTAACTCGTGAAATAATTGTTTACGGAAAAATGATTCAATTTAATTTTAGACTTGTTTATCTTGATTTATATATGTTTATTTCTGAACGTAATATATATAATAATATATCCATTTTTGTCAAACGTTTTTAAATTTGAAGATATATATATATATGTATATAACAGTACACAAAATTTATGTAATATTATAATTGATATTTTTATCAAATCCGCCGTTGACAAAATTTAAAATAATACTATAAGAATATTAGAAGTAAAATATAACTATGAAAGACGCTAAACATTCTGGAGAATTTTCTGGATTCTAAGAGCAATTGCTAACTATATTATAAATGCTGCTCCCAGGAATGTATGATAAATCTAAATCATAATACCTGAGAAAATGACATATGCCCTTTATAAAAAGTTATCCATTATTTTGTTATATTTTTTAATAAACAAATGATGTCAATCAATCGTAGAAAGATCATAGGTCAACGTCATCAGACTAATAATAATTAAACTATTTTAGTCACGAGTATTCAAAATATTCTCAAAGTTCTGTCCAGATGTCGACGGGTTCAAACATGCATTTTAATAGATAATATATTCATACTACAAATATTTCTGTTATGCTAGCCAGCTAGACTGTTTCAGGTGTGTTCGTCGTACCACCGCGGCAATGGTTTGGCTTGACACGCTGACAAAAGTCACACACGTGGGCTACCAATCATGCGTTGCACGTGGTGTTTTAGTTCAGCCTACGGACAAAACGGACACACATTGACTGCCTACTCAATAACCGAATGGCATCGATTAATAAAACGACAATAAGACACGGCTTGCCTACCCGCAGCTTATGCATATCCAATAGATGAATGCGTAATCCCAATCCTCTTGATATTACTAAGTACTTTAACTATTTCCGTTAGATCGCGATTAATGTCCACGTGCTCTAATCTGCAGTCCGTATTTTTCTATGCGTTAGACATTATTTCTAATCTTATTTATTAAGACATATAGTGTTGGAAATAGAGTATTTAGGCCGTTGCAGTACGAATAGCTAACTGAAGTTTCACCGAGCGAAATGTTCGATCTGTAAACAGGGTGTTTACCCTGGGGTGCGCCCTGTTTTATCGACACCCGAGACCGTCTAGTTGTTTCTGGGTGTGACTCTCGAATCGGAAGTGCGTAGTCACGTGAGTTAGTTCGTTCTGTGGTATCGACCGTGATCGGATGTGCGTGATCACGCGTTTTCTTTCATTTCTGTAACTGTACGATTCATCTAATAATTCCAGTAATAATACCAACTGTATTTGGCGTGCTGAAATTATTGTTACAACAGGTTATGGGCCCAGCACGCTTCCACTGCGCGGTAGTGTGTTGCTCGTGTTGTATATCGTACGACGTATCTCGTAGTCTCCGAGTTCGGTAGTGTTCCGTAGAGAAAATGGCTGAGAAGGAAGCGTTTAACCTCACGAAACTCGACGGCACGAATTTCGCCCTGTGGAAATTTGGTGTGTCGTTTATGTTAGAGTCGCAAGACTTAATGGAATTCATCGAGGGGACGGACACGCAGCCCGTTAAGGAGACAAGCTTGAAAGAGGGGAAGGAATGGAAGAGGCGTCAATCGAAGGCGTCAGTGATTCTACTGAGTTCAGTGAATCAGGCGCTACATGTGAATTTGATAAATTGCACGACGCCGCAGGCGTTATGGCAGAAGCTGCATGGACTGTACGGAGATACAACTGAGGATGCGAAACAGCGGTGCTGGCAACAGTTTTATGAGTTCGGATAAGTGATGGTGAGCCGGTGGCAACGCAGATAGAAAAATTCGAGACCATCTGCAGGAAGCTAGCAGACGCAGCCGAAACGGTGTCGGAGGCCGCCATAATGTCAAAGCTGTTAAGTAGTTTGCCTACTCGATTTTCGGCGTTTAGAATGGCGTGGGAGTGTACTGCGAAAGCTGAGCAGAAAAAAGAGAATCTGATTGCCAGAATCATCCGTGAAGATAAACGATTGACAAGTGTGGAAGATGAGGTGTCGTCACTCGCATTGCAAGTGAAAAATCTGCAAGTGAAACCGAAGAAGCAGTCGAAAGCGGCAGCCAGTGATCAACACGGGAAGAAAAAAAATGCCTGTCAAGACGATAGAGGAACTAAAGAAGAAGCGACCGTGTAATTACTGCCATGAGGTAGGCCACTGGTATCGCGAGTGTAAAAAACGTCTCGCTGACAAAGAAGGCAACGAGAAGAAAAAGGATAGTGACGAGAAGAAAAAGGATGAGGAATCCGGGTCGGCGTATACAAGTGACATTTCTGTGTTTTTTTCGGAAACAACAGACAAGGACGATTCTGTGTGGCTGGCGGATTCGGGTGCTAGTATGCACATGACTTTTCGAACGTGATTTCTTCCGTGAGCTCGGGCCCACGAAAACAGTGCGTTTCGTGAAGGTCGCGGGAGATAAAGTGCTTCCGGTGGCTGGTGTCGGTACAATAGATATTCAAGCGAGTGTAAACAAGAAACTGGTAGATCGACAGTTGAAGAATGTGCTCTTCGTTCCTGATTTGAAGCGGAATTTGTTTTCAGTGGGAGCCATAACTGATAGAAGATTCTCGTTTCATAGTTATCATAACCGTTGTGAGATTCGAGATGACAGCGGGGCTCTATCTGCAGAAGGAGTGCGTCACGGATATCTGTTCCGTATGCTATTCAATTGTGAAGACTCGGTAGAGTGTAATGTGGCTTTGCAGAATTCATTAAAATTATGGCATGAAAGGCTAGGCCACATTAATATAAACTCAATCAAGAAACAGAAGAGGCTGGAGCCGTAAATGGAATGAAGATCGATGATAACAACGAGTTCTTTTGTGAAGCATGCATAATGGGAAAACAGGCCCAGAAATCACATCCTTCAAGCAAACGGGAGAAGGCAGAAAACCTGGTGAAATGATCCACACGGATGTGTGTGGACCATTGAGTGTGGAATCTCCTCGAGGATCAAGATATTTCGTTCTGTTTAAGGATGACTGCACTGGTTTTCGAACAGTATACTTCTTGCGACACAAAGATGAAGTCTTTGATAAATTCAAAGAATACGAGGCGTTAGTGTTTAAACAAACCAACAACAAAATTAAAGTACTTCGGTCGGACAATGGCAGGGAGTACGTGTCCAACGAGTTTGGAGAATTCTTAAGGAAAAAGGGAATTCGACATGAAAGATCAACACCGTACGTCCACCAACAAAATGGGCGTGCGGAACGTGAAATGAGGACACTGGTAGAGAGCGCCAGATCAATGTTGATCGCGAAGAATCTGCCAAAGAACTTATGGGCGGAAGCGGTGAAGACAGCGGCATATGTTTTGAATCGCACTGTCTCACAAGCAATTAGAAATGACTGCTTATGAAAAATGGTTTAAGCGTAACCAGAAGTGAAACATATGCGAGTTTTTGGGAGTGTTGCATACAAGAATGTACCGAAAGAAAAGAGGAAGAAGCTGGATCCGAAAAGTGAAAAGATGATTTTCGTCGGCTATGAAGATGAGTCAACAAATTACAGACTGTGGATGCTGCAACACAGAAAATTACATGTATGCTGTAATGTGGACTTCAATGAGACACAGAAGAATCAGGAGATTCCAGGGAGGAAGCAGATTTCCAGTTGTCTTTGGAGATTATTACGGCATGGACGACATTGAAGATGCTGATTCACAGTCAACAGCTGAAGATCATCTTGATGTTCTACAGCCAACAGCTGAAGATGCTGGCGAGCAACGAGATAATTCGGTTCAAGCAGGGAGACAGTTACGCGATAGAAGTAAGCTGCGTGAGCCAGACCGTTATGGTGAACACGGATACGCGTTTAATGTCGATTCTGTGCCTATGTCATATGAAAGTGCAATCAATAGTGAAGATTGTGATAAGTGGCAAAAGGCAATGGCGGAGGAGATGACTGCTCTCCGGGAAAATAAAACGTGGACACTTGAAGAACTTCCAAAAGGAAATAGGGTTCTCGGGTGTAAATGGGTATACTCCAAAAAGATGGATTCGGATGGTAATGTAAGGCGTTATAAAGCAAGACTTGTAGCACGGGCTATGGTCAGCGTGAAGGAGTTGATTGATACTTTTGCGCCGGTAGTACGTTACGAATCTATTAGAGTTCTATTAGCAATTGCAGCCAAAGAAGATTATGATATCGCGCAATTTGATGTAAAAACAGCATTTTATATGGTAATTTAGAAGAGGTAATCTATATGGAGCAACCACGCGGTTTTGAGGATAAAGAGAAACCAATGCAACTTGTAGAGTGCATAAAAGTTTATACGGTCTTAAACAATCTCCCCGCTGTTGGAATATAGAGTTTGTTAATTTCTTGAAACTTTTGATTTTTAAACAGTTAGAGAATGATCATTGTGTGTTCATAGGCATAGTAGATGGAGAAATTATATTATTAGCCGTGTATGTGGATGATGGTCTTATGGTGTCAAGATCAAAAATGCAATAGCGAAAGTTTTGAAAATTTGCAGGTAAGGTTTCAAATAACAGTGGGAGATGCGGAGCATTTTGTCGGTATTGATATCGAGCGAAATCGTGAGAACCGTACTATTAGATTGGGCAGAAAGCGTATATTCAGAAAATGCTTGAAAAATTCATGTTAAAAGAAGCGAATCCGGTAAGTGTTCCCTCTGAACCTGGAGTACATTTGGCTCAGTATCAATGTCCGAAAACTGAAGCTGAAAAAGAACAGGTGAAAGGTATTCCATATCGTGAAGCGATCGGCTCCCTTTTATTTGTTGCGAGAGTTAGTAGACCAGATATAGAATACGCGGTAATCAAGCGAGTCAGTTCTTAACTTGTTATGGCCACGAGCATTGGCAAGCAGTTAAAAGGATCTTTCGGTATTTAAAGGGAACTGTAGATCATGGAATTGTGTATGAAAAAGAGGGAGTAATGACCAATTACATGGATACACTGATGCGGATTATGCTGGATGTATTGATACGCGAAGATCGGACAAGCGGTTTCGTATTTTTATTAAATGGCGGACCAATAGCGTGGTCGAGCCAGAAGCAACGAGTAGTTGCTCTCCTCGACAACTGAGGCAGAATATATTGCGCTGTCAACAGGTACTAAAGATGCAATATGGTTGCATAGACTTACAACGGAACTAGGTTTTAAGTATGATACAGTCTCCATGTATGTTGATAACCAATCTGCTATTAAACTAACAAGTAATCCTGAATATCACAAAAGAACCAAACACATCGATGTACGGTTTCATTTTGTTCGAGATGTATATGAACGTGGTGATATCGTTGTAAAATATGTGGACACAAAAATGCAACTTGCTGATATTCTAACGAAGCCGTTGGCAAAACAGCAGTTTGGTGTCTTCGGAATAAGGTTAAGCATTTTAAACGGCTCTAAATAAGTGGGAGTGTTGGAAATAGAGTATTTAGGCCGTTGCAGTACGAATAGGCTAACTGAAAGTTTCACCGAGCGAAAATGTTCGATCTGTAAACAGGGTGTTTACCCTGGGGTGCGCCCTGTTTTATCGACACCCGAGACCGTCTAGTTGTTTCCTGGGTGTGACTCTCGAATCGGAAGTGCGTAGTCACGTGAGTTAGTTCGTCTGTGGTATCGACCGTGATCGGATGTGCGTGATCACGCGTTTTCTTTCATTTCTTAACTGTACGATTATCTAATAAAATTCAGTAATAATACCACTGTATTTGGCGTGCTGAAATTATTGTTACAACATATAGAAATCGTAAAGTCGCGCTGTCCCGAACAAGTTAGGACGCTGGATTTAGATAACTCTCACTATATCTTTTTCGCCGACTATCGCACATGGTAAAACCGGGTGTTCACCGAGAGATAAAACCCAAAGTCGCGGGATGTATTCTGCACGTGCATCCACATATATAGGTATGTCTGGTAAGCAAATATGCCGTAACGCGCGCGCGTGTACACACGTGCGGCATGTCACGCTTTGTACGCGCGATAGGCCGTCAATTCGAAGCTTGTCATTCGATCCGGCACTCGATAAAGCACGCCGAAGATATTTTTTTCAAGAATGATAAATGCGACATGCCGCACGTAATGCGAGATGTAATTTCCGCGTGCAAAAACCGTTTTATTCCCGCAACGAGAAGAATCTGAAGTCGCGGCTCTTTGCGTCCTTGTATTTTAACAAAAAAAAAATACTGTTATCAAACCTCATTTAATATGCAATAAAAGACATAAAGTCTAGAAACTCAAAATGATAAAATTCCATAAATAAAATCTTCCTTACGTTGCGCGTAAGAGAATGCGGTTTAATAAGCAACTGCTTGCGTGGAAATCATTTCCTCTGTAACAAAATATCGTACAGCACCATACTATGTAGATAAACCATAATATATTTGACTAGTAACTTATTTTTATCTCGTAATTTAAGCTCCGATCGGTATCTCGCCTCTAGCGCTGGCTGGGTTTGTCATTTTACAAGCCATTTCCATAATTGAATCGCTTACCTAATTTAAGGATATAATAAATTCAACTACGTTCAATAATAATTCGCGATAAAGTGGCAACGCGCTTCCGCGTGCTTTCATAAATATATCAACTCTCTCTCTCTCTCTCTCTTTCTCTTTCTCTGTCTCTCTTTCTCTTTCCGTATATACGAAGAATTTGCATTTTGCTCACGCTACCACGACGAGGCACTCGGCGAAATTCAAGAATCACGGCTGTAGTCATTCGAGACTTCGCGATGTTGCAACCTACGTGTGCATAGAATGCTTTGTGCTGCAAAGAAAATAGTAATATCGTCGTTCGGGTGAAACGTTTTACAATCATATGTTCACCGACTCGAAATAATCACATTCATATCTTACATCTTTGAACTTATATAGAAATGCGTTAACGTCCAAATGCCAGATTGAAAATTTTTAAACGTTAAATTATCGTCAATTAAATGATAATTGACGCCAATCAACCTTGTCACGCATATTCAAAACTGATGAACATCTTTGCATGTTTCGAGAATGTTTTTAAGAAAGTTGAATAACATTATTTCTCGATAGCACATAAAATTGATTTAAAAAAATGAACTATATCTCTATACTACAATTATATCTTTAAAATAATTAAAAAAGAAAGATTTAGTTACAATTTTATGAATATATTACATTTCTTTTCCTTCTTTTGTTAAAGATAAAAATGTGTGGTTTACGAATCAACCAAGAGTTGGATCTACAATCGTTAACGCGCATGTATTTTTTTTAATCATAGAATTATTATGTTTCGACTGAAGCTCGCGATGACTCGCGCCTTTTATCCCTAATTATTATAAAATTGTGATAACTTAGCGTTACGTCAATCTATTTATTAAATTATTTAAAAATAATAACTGTTTAAAGAATACTTATTAATAATATCTTCTCGATCCTAAATTTTCTAGAACATTGCAAATTAGACTACTAATTGTAAGTTTTATAAGATGTTCAGAACTGCCTTACGTGAGACACGCGCTTAAAACGGTAGTGATATTTACGCACGACTTCAAATCCGTCTGCCGGTCTGTCGGATGTCGGATGTAGAGTTTGTGTAGGCTTCGTACCTCCTCCGCCATGCTCCGTCGCATGTAACGGCTGAACATTTATCTTCTTCTTGCTGTACCGTGAAAAGTGACAGCAACCGGGTTGCAGCAGCATCGCCGTCAAAGAGCGAAGATGTTCCATACACCGCTTGCTGTCGCTCGATGTTTCGGTTATTAATTTTTACGAGACCACAAGTGCCGCATGAAAGAGATGCCGCTTTGATCGTGAACGACGGCCAGCGATGCCAGCCAGTCGAAACGATTCGAACACGATGGCACGATGAAACAGTTCAAACAGATGCAGATTCACCTTCCGGCAGATTAGTAAACCACATATTTTTAAACATCTTAATCTGCTCATTAAAAAAAGGAAAAAATAAATCTAATATAATCATAAAATATCCTTTGATATTCTTTTAAAAAAAATAACCGCGACATATATTTAATTGATATTGATCATTAAAATAATTAATGATCTTCTCAATTTGTTTCGTATACGTTTTATAACATATTAAGATAATATTTTACTAATAAAGAAAAAATATAATATAATTTTACTATATATATATATATAATATAATATATGTTTTTACATTCTTCATTATAATACGTAATTTCCGCGTGCAAAATTTTCTACTTAACGCATCTTATTTCGCAAAAGGGTTTTTCATAATAAAAAAATATTTGAACCAGCAGTCAATTACATCACGATCGTCGCAATGTTGCAAGAGTATTACGTGGTCTGTATATTTACAGATTCGATTGCCTCGCCGCCGTCGCAACTCGATTGCACTTCTTGCTACAAGTGGCAGCAAACAGAATATGAACCACCTAGCCATTACGTGCGACAAAGCACGAAGTTTACAAGCGTGGCCGTTTCGCAAAAACTGTCAGTCATTGTGCAAGAACGTAAAGCAAAATAAATAAAGATGAAAGCGCTATCTTAACACGTTTCTTGTGGCGCACCGAGTTGCGCCGCGCTTACTACAGTTATTAAGTTGTGAAAATGCCATGTAGGTACAAGAATATAATTGAATTAATCGTAAACAAGAACATATGATCTCGTCAATCGTATTCTTGCATGATTTACTACGGTTATTAATCATGTCATGTCCATTACAAAACAATTGATATATATGATACAGTATCTGAACAGTTGCAATTTTTATTTAAGGTTCTTGAATAGAAAAATGTGTAAAAAAATTAATAATAAATCAAAAAGCATGTAGTGATGCGGCACATAATAATAATGCGTACAAATAATAATATAAAGTCAAAAAATAAAATATAAAAATTTTTATATTAAGTCGGGGAGAAATGTGAAATGTTTTTCTTTTTTTACATATGACAAAAGGATGGTTAATCTTCTTACAGTTGCGCCCCGTGAAAAGAGTAGAAAACAAGATGCAGCTGTGCAATCATTAGCGACCGCCCGCCACGCTACCCCGTTTTCGTGATAATTATCCAAACTAATTACGTGCTGCATGTATCACATGTTTTCACTCGTACTAACACGCAATCATATGTCATCCGTCGTCAATAACCGCATCGTTCCAATTACTACACATCTTTCAAATGCAATATTATCGTTTGTTGCAATTCTATAGATAATTTCAAGTTATAATGTATTTTCGAGCACACAGTGTATATGCACTTACCCGATTGTAATCTATATGATTGTAACGAGAAATTATAATGTCGCAACTTTATTTCTCGTACCTGTTTCTTATATCCTTGTCGATGTATTATAGACAATGTACTTTAAGCGGCAACCTTCTACGGTCACCCAGGCATCTTAGGTTTCGCTTTTGTAACATAACACAGCTGTTTTGCCACAATAAACGTCAAGCCCTAGCATATAACGCCTGCAGTTAATCTTCTTCGTGCTGCAACTGCCAACGGTAAAAGATACGGGCTGAACGGCAGTGACCTGCAGTTTTCATTGCGCAAGCTCCGCGCTGCAGTTCCGAGGTTTCGGTTATTAATTTTTACGACCTACGTAAATATTACATATACATAAGAAGGAGAGGAAGATTTTGAATAAGAATCACGCACAGCGCGCTTTCACAAGAAATCATCTGAACTCAGCGAATAACGTGCAAAATTAAAACTGTTGCAATCGTCTATGCGTGCCACGTAAAATTATATACGTATTGTGATATTGCTATTAACATTAATAAAAGCGGAGATGAGTATATAATTATAAATTATAATATTTTACATTATAATATTGCAGACTGATATAATTGTTTTGTACGAAAACTAATAATACTTGGAAATATTATAAAATATCAGAAAAGACTTTATTCACGGTTATAAAGTTATGTATTGGAATATTTTAAACATTGATAAAAAATTAAAACAGATAAATAAATTTCATTACATTTTGTCAAAGTTTCCTACAAATAAAAATGATCGTTAAAATGATAGTATTTTATGGTATTGCATGATATTATTTTTGCTCTTCGTGAAAACATTTCGCAGAAGTTTAAACCGTATCTGGATCCGATAGCTGAGATATCTGGAAAAAAAACTCGGTCTATTAAATCGAGAAGGTTCTGACAGATCACCTGATGAATCAGCGATCTAAAAACCGAAAGAGTACGCTTGGCGTTCTACTATTAATTTTCATGATGTCCGTCGCGTGAAACGGCCGTAAAAGCGGCCGGCCTGGCAGATCTGTTCGATCGCGAGCGACGCTTTTCGCAAGGAATCGTGGCGATCTAATGAATAATACAGCGAATTCTCCTGGCGCGATCCCTCCGCCTCTACTCGGTTTTGCGTCCACATTTTTCTACGTCGTCCCATAATTTTTCCGCATAAAGCGGCTGCGCGCTGATCAGTCCGCGCGGATCGCGTTGTAACGTATTGAAAGACACTTTGCGGCCAGTCATGTCGGGAATTAATAATGCGTCGCGCACCTGCCTGATTTAAACGACTCGATATACGTTAACGCACTTGCGGCAATAACTCGTCTCCCATTTCCACTCTATACACGAATGGTGAAGGACATTATCGGACAGGATGGTCCGCGATTATTGTCCCCGTTGACTTTTCTCTCGTCCAAGTCCGCATTAAAATAACTCTGCATCGCTCCTCGGCTACATTCCATCCTAATCGTCCAGAAAATCACAGAGGGACCGGCGGCGCAAATCGCGAAAGAACAGTTCGCCGCGGCTGCAATTAACGCTATAATCGGAATACCCCGGATAATATCCGATGCGCATTTAAGCTCGCAATTGGAATTAATGAAAGCTGCCCGAGCGACGGGTAAGGAGTATAAATTCCATCAGCTAAGTCGCTTACGCGCGGCGCGCGGCGCGGCGCGGCGAGATTTGGCATGCGGCCCGCATACCTTACGTTGCACTATCGGAATTTTAGAGCTGTCTCTTATGTACAACTGACGACAGGCTCGAGATCCGACTACCGACTACTGCAATTTTCAACTGCAATCTACCAAACCCACTGGCTTGTGATATATTAATATACAAATCAATTATTTGTGCGACTCATACAACACACACACACACACACACACACACACACACACACACACACACACACACACACACACATGCATTTTATGAAAAGAAATACCAATTACTAATTCTAAGTGACAAAGTATCATACAACTCGATATAAATTCGTTAGCTAAAAACATTATTAATTTATGATAGATAATATCAATGATAAATAATTTAATAATTGACGATATATCAATAAATAAATATATAAAATAATATTCTTGCTTATCTTTTTTTCTCTTTGTTTCATATTTAAGCAATATTTATATCGCAAGAAATAAAATTTCTATTTTTTTCATATCGGATTTATTTACATGTACACTGAAAAAAAAAATAGTTAGATTTGAGAAAATATTTTTTCACATAGTACCAATGGCCTTTACTTAATTTAAGTAAAAATATCTAATTCTAAATAAATATGTGATTATATTAAGTAAATAGGCCATTGGTACTATGTGAAAAAATATTTTCTCAAATCTAACTATTTTTTTTTCAGTGTAGATAACATATATGTATATGTATATGTTAAATATATAAACTGTTATTATGAAATACAGATACGCGTGTCTCAATATATGTATTTTCTAATAAGAAAAAAAACATCCTTAAATCACACACACGCTTTTTCCTGTCGCTACTTATAGCATATAATTCGGCGATTCGATTATCAGGAAAATTAGCTTATTTAATTGAAATCTTGTTAATTGTGTCCACGAACACTTTCTCTTTCTTCGCGATATCATTTTATTTATACATCGTTATCATTATCGAGCAAGCGTGCAACATTTTAAAAGACGACTATCATTTATCTTGCGGAATTTCTCACGTTCATGCATGACTGCCGTTTCCGCCAAATTTCTTTTAACGTTCGTAGCGAAACATAGTCATAGCGGAACATGAAATTATTTCATCAAGAATTTAATTAATTTTCTTAATGTCAAGGTAACAATTAATTAAGAATAATATCTAGTTACTACAGACTTTCTCCGCTTAAAGTTTAAGAAATTTTAATGACATGGATTAATTTTTGTAAAAGTCGTTAAAGTTTATGTGGCAAAATGACAATCCAGCATATCTTGTATAGGTATTTTGTAAATCTTCTATCAATCACTAATATTAAGAAGAAATGTAATTTTATATAAAAAATAAGTACTCTTCTGTATAAAAGAAGAGTATCATATTGTAAAGCTTAATTACAAACAAATGCGTTTAATAACAATATTTACATAATTACTAAAAAAAACTTCTGTAGTAAAGAATGAAATAAATTGAAAAATATATAAGCAGTGCGGGAATTATAGTCGAAGTTTATGCTTAACAGTTATTATGCTGAAAAAACAAATCTGACGTTGGCTGGCAAGAAACGGTTATTGGCTCGTTAAAATTTAACGACAAGTTAATGCTGCACGATAATAAAACCAAATAAAAATTGATAACTAACACTTAATGACGCGATGAATGTTCTTTGCAAATATGCTTAATCAGATTAGCGGCAGAAATCAAGAGTGTATTTAAATATATACATTTAATCGAACGAGATTATTCTCCTATTGATAAAAAAAAACTTGATATATAAAATCTGACTAATATAAATTGACTAATATAAATTATTTAAAATATGATTTCTTTACATGGCAATATTGTGATTTGGTATATTTAAAAGATATATATATTTATATAATTTTTTTTCCAAATAATATTGGTGTTTAACACTATTGTTTTACTAATAACATCTTGATAAGGTGACGAGCAATATTGCGATAACAAAACATCCGCTATTTATGTCGAAATTAAATTAATATTCAAAAAAAGTGTCATCGGCAAAAATAATCGGATGTGATGGTCGAGACAGCTATAATCGGTCATCAGTCACATATATGCATATTCATGTACATGTACATGTACATGTACATGCTGCGGAAGTTCTTAACAATTTGGGCCATCTATCGTCGGACGATCGACCATAAATGCACTTACAATTTCATCGATAGCCTGCATGGCCATAATATTTTCCGACGATCGACTGTCTTATCGAATTGGGTATCTTTCAGTCGCTCCCACCTGGCAATCGACCATCGTATCGTGAAACGAGAAAATGATAGCAAGAGTTTAAAAATGATTATGTACAATAAACTAGTTTCGCATTTTATATTTTAGTGTGATCGATCTATAATGACAAACCAATCATGAATATGTTTCGTTGTGGAAGACGATTAATTGGTAAATCAGTAAATTAACTAATAATTAATTAGCTAGCTTAATTAACCAATAATCACGATAGTCCTAATAAAGCATCACAACTGATTTTTAAGTATTTTACAAAAAAGTATTCGAATTATCATAAATATATAACCAGAATTACTAGAGATATCATCGCTGTATCTTCTAATAGATTTGACAGTCAATCGTGTGCCTCTCTAACAATAAGTATATTTCTCTTTTTCTATAAGAAGCTGCTCTTTTCCAGGGAGAAAAGAGCAATAATGAGAACATCAGGCAAGAAATCCTTTGTAGGAATACCATGCGGAATGTGAACTTTCCTATCGACAATGAGCTACCATTCATCTTTCTTTCCCTACGCGACTGCGAATTTCATTATCGCGGCAATACAATCGCGGCTGACAAGGCTATTTACTCGCTCACACGTTACGAAACAATAAATAATAGACGCGCTGTATACCTATCGTCCTGACAGATATCATCGTACGCAAAATCTTGCATAACCATTGGGAAAGATTGGTAATAGGAAGATGACGCTTTCATAATGTATAATATCATGCTATAACATAATTTAAATTAACTTTGCGGAAACTATATCCCAAATGCATTTTTAAAAGAGCATTTTAAAGTTTATAAAAAAGATTTTGCTGTCAAACTGTTTAAGCTTCGTTATTTTCTCGCCATTATTTCAAAATAGTCCTTCAATTTTAAGGTATATGTATATTTACTTCTTTATACAATTCACATTTTTTATAGCTCTGTTTTCTCATATATTTTGTTTATATATATTATATTATTTATTTGCATTCTTACTTTTATATATTATCGTAAAATAAGATTTCGCAAAGTTATGAAGCAGCTGTATTTAAGACTGCATACAAATAATGTAAATTTATGTTTCCTATAATCGTATTATGCTACAGATAGTGTCACCTGCATTAAATTTTATGTTTGAAATATCAGGAGATTAGATTAATAGATGATTATTCTTATAAAAACATGCAACATGTTAGATGAGCCTTAAAAATTTGAACGCGTTATTACAACAGGTTCTTGCGCAGTGCAGGCGCAATCGCCCGCATGCATGATGTCTAATTACAACACTTTACCGCTTTATGACAAGTTTCCTTAGTCATCAAAAATCCATATAATATCTCTCAATCAATGAAGACTGAAAAAGCTAGCTACTCTTCCGGTTGCATTAAGAATCTCTTGAGTATATATATTAATAGCAGATAAAAAGCAAAACATAATTGTACACTAATTTTTATTTATTTTATATTTGCAAAATTAGAAACCGAAATAAATAATTATGGAAACATCTAATTAAGTTAAAAGCCATGTACGTGGGTATTTAAGTTAAGTATATACAACGAACGAAATGTACGTATATAATCGCAAGTACGACGGTTGTAATTAAACGCCAACGAAGCGAGCGTAAGTCGGTATAGTAATTCAGACAGATTAATCGTCCCTTGAAATTAACCGCGATTGCCGGGATACCTTTATCACCTACAACCCCGTTCCCTCATAATTTCAACTTTCCGTTCCCTCCTTTCCACCTGCCTCCTTACGCCTCATACGGACCAAAGATATAGTGATTTTATTCGCAACAACGTAAAATCCGAGAAGTAGAATTCACGGCGCTGGAAAGCACTGGGAAAAATCATTATAAGTAACTGCCGACACATACGTACGGCGCGAGTTTAACTGAAAATGAAATAGACTATCACAAATTGAAGGTAAGAAAGCGGGTTGAATTAATTGGAGCACACCCGTTAGTGCAATTTAATTCGAAGACAGACATTGCTTAATGCAACCGGAAATCGCTTACTTGTTTCGCGAACAAGAATTGCTGCTAGCATTTGTGAAGATATATGGAACAAATCTATTTTTAAAGAATGATTAAAATAAAATCATAATTTTTATCGCATGTTGATAAAATAATTTATTAAATATTAAAAAATATAAGTGTCAAAAATCTAAGTTTCTTCTAAATAAAAATTACATTTAAATATTTTTAAAAATTAAATTTGTACATAATTTTAGGTTGCACTACTAAATACATGTTTACTCTAGTTTGTCGCACAAAGAATAAACTTCTCAGATTATTATAATTATAACAGAATGACGAATTAACTCATTTACCAAACGATATCCGAAAGAAACTTTCTACTATTGCACAATATTCGAAGAAATGCTCGGGTTTATATTGGTCGACGAGTCTCAAATTGAATTCGCAATCACGAACAAGATCCACAACAGAAAGTACTCCACTGCAATTATAGCACAATTATAAATCCGCGATTACCATTCCTAATTGCATCGATTAAAGCAATTATGCGCGTTGTGCCAGCGCCGTCACTCGAAGATTGAAGAAAATGAGCGGTCTGAGGATCCCGCCGATCGCGCAGCCCGATCATTCATCGGCGTCTCATCTCATCGGCGTGGTTCAATCAACCTCGTAGCGCAGCTACACTACATATTCTTATTTTGCATACGAACAAGACGATAGTTTGCGCGCGCAATATTGCGGCGTACGGCCATTCGCACCTGGATGAAAGGCCTGGCGCCTTCTGTTTTACCAGTATTAAAAATGAACGCTGATGTCGCTATAAATATGACGCCGGGCGCAATATAGTATACGGCGCGAGTAGTTGCATAGATAACGATCGAGTGAGCCAGCGAGCCGGTATAAAATCCGGAGCTGCGCGATTATCCGTGCACGGAGAGATAACGAAATTTGCACAAAGGCGAGAAAGGAGATAGCGAGAATGCATATAAACATATATACATAAACATATATTCTTGTTGCATTTTCTTCTTTTTTTCTCTTATGTCTCGTCCAGTAATCGTAAAGTAAAAGTTAACGAGCCCCCCCCCCCCCACACACGCACACACACAGATATACGCATCGAGAATCTTTGACCGAGAACGTTATCTGCGTGCGCACGCACGTGCGTGTTTGATGTGTGCGTCCGTGTGTGTGGGTATGTGTAGATCCGCGTCAATTTTAACCGCCTTACGCTCGCCTCGTAAAAAATTCGCGTAAAAAATTTTCCCGTAAAAAACCGGAAAAATTATTTACCCGACGTGACGAAGAAACCGCAAAAACAATTATTTGCGATTAATGAACTCCGCGGTCTATGTATTATACAACATTATAGATACATTCCCGAGAAGGCTGCTAAAGAAATAAATTCCTGGTAACTTGTGCATGCAAGAGTGGACGCCTAGGATCGAACGGTCGTAGTCCGTACAAAACTCGTGCTACGAAAGGGAACAATGGGACCGACTAGAAATCGCTCATTGTGCCCGCGAACCGGCAAAAATAATCACGTGAAAGACCGCGAGGACGGACGGAAGGACGGACAATGAACGGGTCCGTATTGCCCGACTGCCACTCGTCGTACTTCGTGCAAACGGTTTCCTGGTCTCAAACGCTCGTCATCCGTTTTGCATTTGTGCTCTTGTGCCCGCGCCATTCTTTCTTTCTGACCCGAGTTCCTGCCCCACGCCACGGTCAGACTCGCGGAGTCTTTCGTAGATGAAAAATTGTTTCAACGGATTACTGGGAGAACGCACGTTCCTCATATCGTTTGTAAAATTTTGCATTTAAAAATTAGGAAGAGACTAAATGTCTCATAAGAAAACAGTATGTTTTAATAAACTCGCGGTGATACATTCCGCGAAAAATGCAGACAGTCATATACTCATTATATGTAATTGCCAGTAAAAATTTCCATAAAAAATTCTCCCGTAAAAAAATATTTACCGGACATGGCAAAAAAACCGCAAAAACAATTATTTGTGATTAATCAACTTAGACCGTCATGAGACAGGTTAGTTTTACCCTACTGATGACCAGTCATTGCGATAGTAATTCTGCTCAGTACGAGAGGAACCGCAGGTTCGGACATTTGGTTCACGCACTCGGTACCATCCGTGGGATTATGCCTGAACGTCTCTAAGGCCGTATCCTCTCTAGTCAAAGGTGGCAATGATATCTCTAGGAGTCTCGTATAATCTATGTATAATCGAGTCTTTGCAGTCTATGTATAATCGAGTGTACAACATTAGACATATTTCGAGAAGGAAATTTTTTGTATTATAATTATAATACCGAAATATTGCTGTTTTTTAAATAAAATTACTCAAGAATTAACCAAAGAAGTTGAATGTTCATCGCAACTAGAACAAACAGATGTTCACGCAATCACGAAGGAAGTTTCGCACCGAGAAAACTTCCGTTACCTAATTAAGAAAGAAATAATAAAATAGAAAGCAACGCATGTGCCTCCTCGCACTTGTTGTACGTAACAATCTGCACACTTTGTCTGCTAATTTATGTCTCCGGTGGAAGAAAGCCGGTAACGCCGGACAGTCAAGGCATTATTTATGAAGTCGGTGTACTCAGCAAAAACAAGTCGGCATAATTTAGGCCGCGAAGAGCCAAAAATATCACGATAAAACCACATGTCGTATATTTCCTTTTGCAAACCGAACACCAACGCGTAACACCAGTCAGCTTAGTAATGAGTCGTTGATATGCATATACGTACGAGCAAAAAAAAGGGGGAGGGAGAGGAGAACCGAAGGATCCGTACCGTGGGTGCCACATAAAGTACCCTCGTGACGATGCGACACCGGAAATACCGTGGGACGACGTGCCTGTCCTCCGTCTATTCGCGAGACAAGTTTTACCGCCCGATAAAAATGTCATCGTTGGCCGGATAAAAGGCCGATTAAAGAAAAAAGGAAGCAAGCCGCTCGCGCGACGACGCGCGGAGATTTCCGCGAGAGGACCAAGGACTTTAATACGCAATGCTATAACGGGGTAACGGCGTCGCTGTGATTTTTACGACGCGACCGCGAGCCTCCGCTCCGCGTGCCGTGCGTTAAGGTCTGACGAGGTGAAATCACTTGGTATAATTCACTGAATGTTGAATACTAATTATACGGCCGTTATTAAATAATCGTCCATGGGAAGATATCCAGGCCGAAGGACGCCGACACTTTTACGACCCTCGTATGTCATTCAAAGCATGTGAACAAACGCCGAAGGCAGAGGAGGTAGGAGAAGGCATCGGTGAGGAACTGTCCGATCGTACGTACGTCGGTGCTCGATCGTACTCGAATGTCGAGGTACGCCGTTTAGATCGTTCGTTACGAGATATCAAGCGCAGCGCAATCATTTTCGTAGCGTAAGAAGGGGCGACGCGACGTCGGCAGACGTCCGCGGGACTTTAATGTCCCCGCGTTTCCCACGAAGTTAATATATTGCGTGTAATTTATATCGGAAGTCTTATATCAGAAATACGCGTGTCGCGGCGAAAGCGTTCTTAGTATATTTACTAGCCGCTGCTCGAATACGATTAACAGCCGGGAAAATAAAAGTTTTTGCTCGCACGTTGTCCATTCTTCGAGTTAAAACGGTAAAGGAGAGAACTGGCTTGCGTTATTCTTGCTTTAAAACGCTCGCGTTTGACACACGACTGTTAACGTTCCTCATATTGATTAGTCAACATAATAGCGCTCCTTTTTTTACGCAATCTTGCCCGCTACCCGGTGGATTATACGATGGACGATTATGCGGCAAAAGAAATATCGTATGCGCCAAATAATTTCCCGCGTTTGCGCGCTCACTTCACGGCTGTAACGTTAACGGCCGTTATCAGATCTCCGGCGCTCGTTTACGCCGGTTCAAAGACCTATTTAGCATTTTCCTACGCGACTTAACGACGCCCTGCTATTTTTACGCCTCTGTAGAAATAATTCTCCGTCGCGAGGCACTTAAAGTCGCGACGGAAGAATAGGAAACGCAGGACCGCAGCATAGAATTTATCGATGGTAACAATCGTATGTACCGTCCAATATTGCCCGTAGTCCGTCGATCAAGTGATTTCATCTTGCATTGTGTGCGAGGATCTTTCATACGTATCTCTTGTCGCTTCGTCGAGCTAACAACTTCGCATATTGAAGACAGGATAATAATTATTATTCGGCTAATAACCGGGAAACGCGGATGTATCAATTTTAGGAATAAATAACTACAAAATCTACAGACGTCCGTAGAATTTTGTGCAGCAAATCATAAAGTTATTAATAAAATTTCTTTTTAGAAGCTTTGTAAAATTTGCAATGCGATCTACTGTAATTATTTTATTATAAAGAAGCAATATTGCAAAACAAGATTTATATTTGCGTTAACAACAAATTATTCCATAAAATTTCAAGATATAAAATAAATCATTTTAACTTTCCCCTCTTAATCGAATAACAACGAGTTTATATAGTAGCTCTCTATCGAAAACTTTCTGATCGGAAGAAAGTTACGATGCCCAGATTGATTGCCTCGATGAAGAAACTGGATTTACTGCCCTGTCATTTATGCGTGCGACACTCAAATTACAAATCTTCTCTAATTTTATGACGGTGTGAATTGTTCTTGCCCACGTATACGTCGCGCATGAGCAAGGTACTAAACGGAGCTGTCGATATAATTAAACGTCAATAAGTTTAATGAGCTGACACGCTAGACTGAAAAACGCGTTTTTTCATCATAACAGTGCAAGGATCTATGTCGGAGCAATGAGGGTAGAAAGACGTCTTAATTGACGCTTCGCGTGATGCGTATAAATGACTGACAAAACTTAAATTAATAATACATAATTGCCTCCATCTTTCAAGAAAAGATATTTAACAAAATTGTGTTAACTCATTAATTAGTTTTTATAGTCGAGTAAATCAAGGTGTGTCACTGTTTATAATATATCAGTATTCGAGTTATTTGATGATGACATAGGAATGCAACGTAAAAATGTTTAAAAAATATTTAATTTACTAAACAACAGAGAAGCACGAGAAAGTAAAGAAATTTTAAATAAAAAAGAAAATTATGTCAGAAGATTAATTAATTTTATCATTACAAAATCAGCACATAAACAAATCATAAACTCGCAATTAAAATGCCTCAAACAATAAACTTTATTGCGCTGAAACGAGTAGCTCAAATGAGTCATAAACAGAATGCAGCTCGGAATGCAGATAGCATCAAGTGTATCAATGTGGTACTTTACTAATTTATGTTACAAGTATAAGAGACCTAAAAAAATATAATTTTACTAAAATGCATCTTTTTAGAATAACGACAACGTAACTTATTCTTAACGGAGGAAATTGAATAATTAAGACAATAATTTATTCACTCTATTTAATCTATGTACATAATTATAAAAAGTAATTTCTGCAATAAAACTGAAGAAGAACGAAGCTGATAGATTATGGACAATTTTAAATTTAAATTAATTAAAATTAAATTAAATTAACGCGTTAAATTAGCTACATTGTCGTATCACGCGAGAATAACAATCCGCAAACAATGTACACTCGTTAGGGATGAATTCACCCCAAACGTTTTATATAATAGACCTTAATGAACGAACGATCGGCCGACAGTTCGTGAATTCAAGATCAACGTTGAAATTAGTATTAGATAATTCATCGGTCAGAGACGGTCATTGTTCGTGTAGTGGCGGATAGATTTCGATCCTTATACTTGAGAGAGAGTCAATTTGATTTTATTCAAAAACCGGCCACATGCGCGGTCACCTTCGCACCAGGAACTCGTTTCCTGCCCTTTACTATTCGCAAACCCGCTACATCCCGAAAATATTCCCATGAAGGAATCGGTCTAACTTTCTCAAAGCCTGATTTTGCATTTTATTTGCCCGAGCACGTTATCCAACAAAGAAATGCGAAATACTCTCAATATAAGCCCCGCACTATAATATTCTACGTTATGCCTTCATATAAACTCGTGTTATTATTACAATGTAGATTATTTCACATTTTATAGGGGGCAAAATTGGAATGTTGCGATGTTGTTATACATTTTTCATAAATAAATTATCTATAGATATTATCGTATTATAGTGTTGATCCGTGTCGCAAGCCGATAGCTGAAAGGCAGCTTTTACTACGCATTAAAACTCGCGCAAGTGCCGATATAAACTTGTTAAACCGATTTTTATTGATATGCACGGTGCAGAGTCGGACTCGCGTCCGATTAGAATTGACGATTGTGCGGCTCGTCAATCACGCTTATTCCTGACGGAGATTACGAAGACATGATTCAAACAATGGGCATTAGCGAAACGACAAGAGAGTGTCGCTCGCCTCGGCGAACGTGATTCTTATGCGAGCACAAATCAGGATCTCGGTACTTACGCGAGAATACGCGCGAGTCGAGAGTATATACGCCAACGGCGAATTGTCTCGTCGATCAGGTTTAATCTCGACAGAATACGGGAAGGCGGCACGTATCGCGCCACGCCATGCCAGTCCGAGGAGTAAACTCGCGCGCGGCGAACGGTGAGTGAAGGAGGTAAAAAAAAAAAGAGGAAAAGATCGACGAGTTTAGAACGCAATTAGGGAGAAAATGGACGGCTTTCGTGGCGAAAGCGGTTAAATCAGTCTGGACGTTTACGAGCGACGATTACGCACGACCAGAAAACTGCCGCGCCGGCTCGATCACTTGCCGCCGAAACGGCGGCAACTATATACCACGGGTCTCGCGATCGCAGATTTCGTAAATCTCGCCCGCGCGTTCAAAGATCTATCTTTCCCAACACCGAGCAACGTGAATAAGAATGGTAATAGCTGATGGATAACGATAAGGTTTGTTGACGATCGACCGTGTATATTCCAAATTTTGCACGTTTTATGTAAGGCGAAAGTTATTCTTCTCTATAGTAAAAAAAATCAAACAGAAATAAAAAACACATTTTTTCCTTGCATTATAAATCGAAATATATTAATTTTTGCGTAAACGGTATAGATTAATGAAATGTACTAAAATTCCTTTTTTACTATCCTGCGTTAGTAATTAATAAAAAAGCATATATATTTTTTAATTTTTATATGTTTAAATATGTCCTACATTTCTGGTGAAAATAGACCTCGTGACAGTCGATCAAGATTGCTTTACAAGATAAGCATGACTATTAATGCTCGCGAAGCGAAAAGAAAGTGTTCCTGTATGATACGCTATGCATTAGTACGCGGTTCTCCGTTCATTGGACATTGATAAATTATAGTTTAAGAAAATTCTCAACATTCTTACAATCGCATTGCCGATCTCTCGCTGGCAAATTTCTAAGAGCCACGACCGCGCGCGAGATCTCGCGGTGACTTTTCGCTGATGTCGGCGATCTAACTGAAAGAGGAAGATTAGAGAAATCGCGAGACGCGACTAGCGGCGCGTCCGAGACGCACGGTCGCGGTCTTCGGCTGTAACAAATCCCGAAGAGATTCTCTTATCTCTGCGCTGCGCGCACAGATCTCCGTTTCCGTCTCGCGATGTCGGACGCGGCGGATCTTACGAACGGTGCTATATACACACGGCGAGTATACGGTCCACGTATATAACTGAGACGATATGAAGGTACATATCGATCGTAAAGGGAACCGTAAGAATCGGGGCGAGTTTACAGCCAATAATAATTTTCTCGGTCGATGCGGAATAATATCACAAACGATCGCGGTTTTTTCGCGTTTTACGATAATTCTCGAGGTATTATCCCTCAGCCGACTGCCCGTTACGCGTGCTACGTCGTTCTCCAGCGCATATTCGCCATGTGCACGCATCTTCGAGAATTGGAGGAATATCCTCATGCATAAGGAATATCCTCACATATTTTAAGATATTTCCAGATTCCAGTAATACTTGGGCGGGAACTCGCGAGAATCATCCAGTAAGCTTTACTACTTTAAAATGAACATCGCTATTCATAAATTCTTGGACAAATCCTTGTTTTTCATTATCTAGCGATTATCTGGAGATTTCGCGATAAATGCATTTCGTACACTAAACTAACAAATAAGTGATAATCACGAAAATTTCCAAAATAATCCAGCGGAGTTAATAACTGCGAACAAAGAATTGTTCGATAAAAGCGATGCAAAAATATATTTTTGAATTCCATGACAAAGAGGATAATTGTAATGTAAATAATAAATTGACATTGAAATAAATTTGAATTCTATAAGTCAAAATCATGTACTAGTTGAATACATATTTTGAAATTATCTGCAATTGGATTAGTTATCACATTTCACATTAGTGATATAAAATTGACATCTATATAATTAAGCAGAGTTAATTGAAAATTAACCGATAAGCCAGACACTAAGCACAAAAAGTAGCGTCTGATAAAAACCTGTCCTTAAAAAAAAACATATTTTTATATCTTGCTTAATTATGTCGTTACAACTGTACTTAGAGATGACACTAATCTACCCCCAAGAAACTAATCAAGATCTCACATGACATTTATGATACTGATCTTTTCATTCATCAACGTCGTTATCTCGCTAAGTTTGTTAATTTCATTGCTAATTCCATTTTACATGGAACTTGTTTCTTATCGATTCACCTGATAGTAGAGTTATCGCTTTATTAATTAATAAAATTATCAACTGCATATATAATATATATATGATATGACTACACCGAACAGCCGTTAAAATTGATAAACTAAAATCTGACTTAGAAACCAATAAAATGCAATAAAGGAACTTCTACCATTTTATCAATCGCGTTATCAAAATAAGCCTGTAACACCGATTTATTTTTAATTATTTATATTTACGTTTAATAACTTTTCAATCGCGCATTAATTCAGAAAAAGATATGTATTTAAATTGTGTATATCACACTCGGATTTAACAAAAACATATAATACCGTGCAAAAGTAAATAAATGATTGATTAAAATCCACCGCATAAAGTACGATCGACGAGGCTTTCCTGTTCTACAAGCTCTGTGTACCTCTATTACCCCGATAGATAATATGTGTGTATGTGTATGTATAGATATAAAACATACCATATATAATCAAGGATTAAAAGAGCGATTTTACAGCGGCGCGGCAATATAATATCCCATCGAAAAGAGTTCGCGCGAGAGCATTAACGCTCATTAGATCGGTCATGCGCGAGTAAAACGAAAACCACTCTTGTAATCGCGCTGACATTAATCTTCCGTACGATACGTTAATTATAAAAGGAACGACGCAACGCAATAGTTTATCGAATGACTAGTTGCGCGTTACTCGAGCCACGTAACGTAAGATTTGACCCCCGAAACCTTTCGCCGCGGCTTTTACGCATTTGCGCTTAATAAAGCGCTACGTGCCGCGTCGCGCTGCGAATAATCCCAGGAAAGTGAGGCGTTATATTGGCAGTGGGACAATTTATAGCTAATTATTTCTAGCCGCGGCTGCGGGGGAATCGCCGCGTAATGAAGTGATTTATGGCTATAATCTGTCATCGGTGCGCCCGATCCATGCGCACATAATTGAAGGTATATAAATGGGATGAAGATGTTGCTGGAACTAATTAATAATAAGGGAGCCTATGTTAAACACGTGCCACGAACAAATTGGTTGTGCACGACCTATTGGCCCGCACGGAGAAATCCAATTAGCGGGAAAATCCGCGGCGGGCAACACGCTTTACTGTAATCGTAAGGAAAAAAAAAACTAAGATATATAAATGTAATTTAACACTCGAGAAAGATGTTGCGAGGGCAAGGAGATCGAGTGGAAAGCAGAGAAGTATTGTCTGTTAGGTAAAGATAAATGCGGTTGCAATAAGGCAGTAATTAGAAATTAATCTCAAAAAGCACTATGTTTTGCATCTCGATTACATTCTTCAAAATTATCTGAGAGTATTATAAAATCATATAGATTTATAAATTTGATAAGCCTCAATTATTTAACGTAATCTCTATTGTGAATCTTTACGTCATTAAATCATTTCAGGTATGAATTATATTTTTGGAAACCTTGTATGATGTCATCCTCTTGCTTTTTAAAGTACTACTATACTATTAAAATTCTACATAATTGTATATATACATGATATAAATAGATATGTATCTTTTATATACATTGTTGAAAACGTAGAAGAGTCGACTCGAATCACGTTACTTATTCGTATCACGATACTCATTCTCGTTTTATCACAGTTCTGCACAGATAATAAGTATGTCTTCAAGTTTTTGTGAGAAAATTTCAGACGCATAAACGAAACGGCACCTATAAATCTAGTATCATATATCACCATGGCTGACGTTTTCCTTCCTACAACCAGATCGTTTGTTACATCGAACGAAACGAATAGAAAAAGTGAAACGAGCGGAAAGAAAGCGAACGGCGTTGTCGCAATAAACTTATTTAACCCCGACAAACAAATGAGTAGAAAGATGTTTACGCTCCATTTCGCTTTATTAAGAAATAAAATTATCCTTTCCGCTTGAAACACGTCACCACGTCAAATTATGTCAGAAATCGCCGATATTTTCTCATATTACTTCAACACTTTTTTATCTTTCACTTTGAGTGAAATATGGAAAATGTAATCTAGAAATATCCGTATATTTCTTGTTTATTTCTTACTTGACAAACAGAGATTAAAGTATAAAATTCGCCAAAATTTAAAAATATTTTGGTTTTAATAAATTCAAGCTGGTTCAGAGCTTATTTACGTAATATGACATCGTTATAAAAACACAAGCTAATCTTATGTTTATTGTAACAAAGTCTGACGTTTGGTAAATAAAAGATATACGTTTCAGATTTATGAAATTCAATTTACGTGTTAAACCGAATTTCAATAAATTGCCACGACTCATGGTCGAAGCACATATTTCATATTAATATATATAGTATTTCATCACATGGTCCATTACAAGAAATCCGAGAGGGGAAGCATGCCAGGGCGGGAAAAGGAGAGAGTAAGAAAAGAAGAAGGAAAGGTGGATAGGTGAGGAGGTATCCGCAAAGTAGACGAGAGTTATAATCATTGGGGTCGAGGTCTGGTCCGCCAGAGGCACCTCTGAACGATCCTATGAGAGGTTGGTCACTTCATAAAATGATGAATCGTCAGGATAGGGTTCGGTCGATCCGCGCGAATGATTCGCTCATTTGTTCGATTTACCGCTAACTTTTTTACCGCCGTTATTTACTACCATAATGACTCGTGCTCTCTCTAGATGTGTCGCGCTCTTACCATGAAAAGAACAATCGCGTCTCTCACACGTGGTAACTGGTAACATTTGTCGCACGTAAGAATAATAAATGTATCCAGTAATTGAAATGAAATTTAATGTAGATCATTATCTTATATCTTATTTGAAAGATTTATCCAATTACATAAAGATTATTTTTCGCGTTTCATTACCGTAATTCAATTACTTTATGCCACTTATAATTAAAGGAGGAAATTCATGAATAATACATATATGAAGATATCGAAAGATATCGTTAAATACCATAACGTTATTAAACATTCTCCGTCTCGGCCTAAGCGTTACTTCCTACAAGATAATTTATACGGACATTTACGCGTGGCGTGACAAGGTGCGATTGCATAAAATTCCGCGCGTACGTATACCACGCCGCGGGGAATCGTAAACATTCCCCTAAGCCCGACGTTTCACTCTTATCTGCGAGCGTATCGAAAAAAAAGGTGACGCGTTGCGAATGGCGAACGAGGAAAAATTTCTCCCAGCGCGTTCGTTCGGCCGCCGCGCCGCACGGTGACAAGATAACCGAAGTGAGAATTCCTCAAGGTCGGCGAATTCCGCGGATGGCGATCATTGGAGCGTGTATTATCGGCCGTGCTAAATATTTAGGCCGGATACTGGATGTCGCCGCGCCGCGGCATGCTACATATCAGTCTGGCCGATATGTGTCAGATTGTAACGTTCACATATATTAGAAACATTGTGTACGAGACAAACGCACCAATATCATAGCTTTAGTCGCCGTGTTAAGATCGATTCTAGTAGCGCGGCAATGGCACATAAACGGCAAAGGAGTGTTCGCAATAACTATTTCCACGCATTATGAAACTGCCTTTTAAAACAAAATATTTTAGAAGAACAAGAAAGATCATGAAAGATGAAGAAAGATCATATTTCGTAATTTGATAGCTTATTTTCCCCAAAACTAATAACATTATAATATTTTTATGTTACAATGTTATAATATGATAATAATAATACACGTAGATTAAAAAATGTATCATGTGTTTTCTTATCTATAAATGTTTTAATCAATCCAAACATAGAACATTTCTTATGAAAAATTTAATTCAGTCTTATTTCGTTTCATAAATTTCTCATATTAAAGCTTGAATTATTTAATAAGTTACTCACAAACATTTATTTATTATTTATTTAAAAAATTAACATTTATTTATTATTTATTAACGTTTATTAACGTTCGTCATCAAGCAGTTAAAAAATTATTATAATATTTTGACATCTTCTATTGTGAATCAAAAATTGTCACTTTATTGATTAAAGAATTTCTAGATAAAACGAAAACCTTAGACTCTTAAGTATAGTAAATGTTAATTAAAATGGATAAAGTTAATTATATGACATACTGTATACTGTATACTGATTATATAAATAAATAACGATTTTCATATAATTTTCCCATTTCGATGTAATAAAAGCAGTTCAAAGTAACGCGCTATTTGTTGCCCGACATTCGCAGGAAGAGAATCCAAAGCGCGCATAAATCGTGAGACAAAACGCTGCGATAGAAGATCGATTTGCTCGAGGTGAAATATTCCTTCCGGTGCGGATAACATTATCATTTATCACATTGAAACAACCGTATCGCAGATGCACGTGCCTACGACATATGCAACGATATCCGGGAAAGAAGAAGTACACGATTTACATTTTGATTGCAGAAATCAAATGGAATGATTTATTCGCGTCTTTGGCATAACCGCTTTTAAAACCTTCCGTATCTCACACAGCCGTGTATCCCAATAAAATGATCTACGAACAGTTCAACCGATCATAGTCGTAAAGCAAGATAAAACGCACCGATACGATAACTTCTAATTGCTTCATTAATCCGCAAAATGCTAATTGCATACGTAGCGCATATTCGTACTGCGGTACTGCGCATTATCATAAATATAGTTCTGTTTTGTCCTTCTTCCTATTCCCCTAAATAAATCGTTCAAGGTTGAATGGGCATAAACCAGCAATATCGAGATTAAATTTGAAAATATAACTGGATTAAATGCTTATTGCAATAGAAGAAATAGTTTAAATTCAATGTTTTGTAAATTAATTTGTTTATACGAAAAGATCCATAAGACTTCCACACTGCATCAAAATAAAATATTTAAAAATATTAATTGTTCCATATACTTGCGACATATTCACGCAAAAATTTTTTAAAAAACCTTAATTTTTAAATGACATCTACATTTAACAAAATTAACAACAAAATCTTTAATAACGAGATCTAATTATGTCTCTCTTATGTTTCTTATTTTTTCATAAACTTATCTCGTAATTTATGTTTGTGTTCACGCAAACTTTTTCTTATTCTATTATTATCGGTTCAAAGATAATAAATCGCACAAGATTCTAAATAAGAAACATACCAGTAATTAATTATTCAGTCTGTTGATAACAGGTGAATCCGCAATATGCGAATCTCGCTTCTCGATCTTCAACAGCAATAACATGCGATTAAAACTATGGATTAAACTCACCTGCAACAGAAAACAGTTACAAGAAGATTATTTACTCAGCAATCATATACGCGTGATCAAAACATTATCTCTCTACGTCGTTTAATTAGCTTTGATAAGTCTTTCAATTTAATCAATCGTCGGCTTATTAAAATGCGCACAGACACACGCAATATACATATACATGTAATATATAACGATATAAAAAAGTGCGGAAAAAATTGGATATTAAAACCAGCTCGAATTCAGTAGCAAAGTTTGAAACCACCTATCAAAATTCTCAGATTCCTGCTTTCTCTTAAATTAAATATCCCATCACATTACTTTAAATTGACATTAATAATTTAATTATTTCACTTATTACTATTAAAAAAATTTCTTTTGTATTGATAAGAAAACTAGCAAAACATTACAAGAGATACTGATTCAACTGGAGGCCGAATATTTCTCATTCACCAATACTTATACTTGATATCATTAAAATAAACTTGAATTTTCAGTCGATAAAAGAAATCTCAGAAGAAACAAGTAGAAACGGAATTAAAACACAAAGTAAGCAGATGAGACTTTCTACTGAGCAGCCAGAAAATTAAAAAAGGTTCCGTTCTACAGTATATCTCAAATCGACTATATTAATATTTGGCCAAATGTCTGCATGCTTTTCAGAAAATTTTAATTATACATTCTGTGTTGTACATACACGTTCAATCTCTGTTTCTTTGTTGTAACTATTTAAATTAATATTAATATTCGCATAATTTTTGTCAGCATCTAGAGGGATCGTTTAAGCAAGGTAGGTAATGGGTTTCTGGCCAAAGCTGCGAGTGTCACAGCGACTGCAATCGCGTAATACACGTTCGACACCATCAGCGCAAGACTAGTTATACCTTCAAGTAACCAGCAACACTTTACTTTGGAATCAAACACGCCGCTTTGAAAAGGTAAATTAATATACTCTTGGAGTCTGTTGTCAATGCATTTAAATGTATAGAAAATATATTTACCTTTAAATCGCTTAATACACAAATAGAGTAAATTACTTGAAAATCCAATTTCTTTGTCAAATATTTTTTTCACACACTTCTATGAGCATTGATATAACTTTTACAATTTGTCTGTTTATATATAAGAATATATATTTATAAAAATTATATAATTTATATAATTTTATATAATTTCTATAATAAAAAATTCTTATACAACTGTATATAATGTATATAATGTATATAATATATATGATTGTATATTATTGTCAATTATAAAAATATAAGAGTATAATAAATGTAAGAATGTGTTATTTTTACGCATATGTCTATCATACGAAAATATTAAGAAACATGATTCATTCAAGAATTATTTATATATTTCACAGACAAATTTTATTATTTTACAGAAAATATCTTTCCAATCAAAATTAATAAAAATATCTTTCCAATCAAAATTAATAAAAATATCTTTCCAAACCAAAATAATAAAAAGATATTTTTTTAAAACATGAATCATGTTTCTTATATGTTTTTTATGACTTATATGCGATAAAGGAATGCATTCAAATAATATGTAAAGTCACTAATGTAAAGTCATTAATAATGAGAAATGTACAAATCTTAGAAAGGACTAAATATAGTAAATATTTAAGAAAACCTAAATTGTATTTAAATAAAAACCGATATTGTCTGCGATCATTTTCGCATATTGATCAGTTTTCATTGACAGTTCTTTAAATGATTCGTCGTAATATGTTTCCTCGGCCATTAAATCCATAACCGTGGAACACGAAGTCACCACTTCGTAACAAATTCGTTTGTAGATTTGTATTTCTCTATCGTCCTCAATTGTTGTATGAAATTTCTTACGAACATCCTCTAAACACTCTATTCGCCGTTTATGCAGTTCTATTTGGTCATCTCTTTGTTCTTCAAAACCTGCTAAATATTTAAATGCATCCGAAATTTTAAGTGTTATCATTGCATACATTTTAATGTTAGAGTCTGCAGTGAAATATCCTTTCACTCTTTCAAGTAGGGTCCAAGTTTTTTCAAAAACCGATTTGGCATCCGTAAGATTTAATGTACATGTTTCCGTGATCTCAATAGTTACGTGTTTTAATTCTTTTTCCAGGGCAGGAAATATTGAATTTGGCAGCTCGAATTTTATTTCTAATTCTGACATAGAATCTTGTATCTCAGAAGATTTGCTATCCTTATTCTGTGAAAATTTTTCCATCCAGAAACGTAAAAGAGAAACTCCATAGGAACCCCAAGATTTAGTACTAACGGCACGGGCATAGATGTACTTTTTAGACAAGCAAAAACAATTTATTCTTTTCGCCGTTTCTGCCAATCTGGTTTCAACAAATTTGTGTATTACATAATCTGCAATAGCAATGTAATTTTTAGCTTTAACAAAATGACCGTTTGCTAGAAAGCTTTTAGACAGATCAAATAAGGTTAAAGCCATATCAAGACATTTTTCATCAATTTTTATTTTATCAAATACCAATATGTCTCTCAGTCGGATGTTTAATGTGTTTTCCACATACAATACAAATTGGTAAATATTTTTCGAAGAGGGCCTCTTAAGATATTCAAGTCCTAAGCCCTGTAACGTTGTATGATGCAAAGTGTTCAAGATAATCCAAGGATTTGATTCTTTTTCTTTAATACCAACAAGACTTGCTATGTGGATGGGATTAGTATAATTACGTGTGTATTCAAAATATAGTCTAAATGCCGCATTCAAAGATTTATAAAGAGGCACCTCCATGTCGGCTTTCTCACTAACTAAACTCAATTGGTTAATTGCATTTATAGATGTCAATATAGCTTTACGGTCATCCCGTTTCCCTTTCAACAGTTCCAAACATCTTATAAAACAATGTACAGCGTGATTTAAATCGTCAAGTTCTGTAGAATGAACATATTGTAAGCCTATGTTGCAATAAGTTGCCGCTAAAGCAACAATATCGTCAAATTCTTGATCCGTTAAAACATCGATTACATTATGATATAATACATCCATTCTCTCCTCTATCACTTTGATTCTTTTCTTTTCTTTGCTTTGATTTCTTTTCTTAGCAGGTGCAATGTCTCCATTCATATACTTTATTTCAAATGACAATTGTAGAACGTCCAAAAATTTCTTACTAATTTTCATACTTGTAACGGGTTCGGCCGGTATCGTTTCTGTATAAAGTATAAACAGTAAGAACCAACGGTGAAAAATCATTACATGGACATTTAGCTAACTAAATTATTTACCGAGTACGTTACCGAGTTGAAGGATTGCACATTTTTCTTCTATTACTTGTCTGAGGAACGCGAGCATTATTCCTCGATATATGAAGACAACTTCCAGTATAAATTCATAAATTTGTGTTCCGACTTGCAAACGTTCTCTAATCCTAAATGGGGGATTTTCGCATACACATGCTATGAATAAAAATTGGAGGGAATTCACACCAATATCCAATTGAAAGTTATATTTTATAGGGATAACATTTCTCTTTATCTAGGGTCCCTAGCGCGTTCTCCTATAAGATATCAAATTGCGGACGTTGGATACAAACAAGTTTTCCACAAAAGAGGCATAAGATCCTACCCAATGATCGAAAGTGTCAAACTTATTTATTTATTTGTCAAATGGTCTTTCAAAAGAGCGCTCGTTGAAATAAACATCTTCTTTATTGTGAATTCTGAAAATTTATAATAAAAACGTAATATTACAATTATAAAAAATAACTAGAGGGAATTTTATAATAAGATTATAATAAGATAAGATTATAATAAGATAATAAGATAAGATTAAATTTATATAAGATTAGATTTATATAAATTAACTTACTTGTGTTAATATAACTTCGTGTTTATATTAAAAAATTATTGTATTTGTTAAATTAACTATTTCAAGAAACGAAACATTATATTTACCTATATATAAATACAGGTATATATGTATATAGATATATATGTATATAGGTATATAGGTATATATAACTATGTATATCAACTTATCGACACGTGAATTGCTAATAGACACTTACTATACTTCTAACTTCTATGCAGAATTTTTTTGGGTCAAGAGCAAGAAACAATACCAAATAATACAACATGATACATATTTAAAATCATGAGAGAACGTAATAAAGGTCATTCCGATCTTTTCGGCCCGATTATTCGAAGCACTACACCTAATTAAAATTTAATTTACACTGATCTCTTCGAGATTATTTTCTTTCGACCGTCGCAGATAATATCATATTCGTGAAAAGAATAAATCACGCAAACGCATCAGTGTACAAGCTCGCAAAATTTGTAAAAAATTTCGCTTCCGCTATATACAACCGATGCTACCGAGGAAAATATATTATAGCATTAATTAATTATAAATTCGATAATTTCGGCAAAAATGGCCGACTGGGCGTGGCCAATCAATGGATGAGGTCATTACCTCGGAAAAATCCATCCCTGCAAATTTACACAACACTCCACGTTTCGATTCACGTGATGTGATGAGGATTGCCTTTCGAAATATGCGCATAAAAAACAAGAGAGCATATAATCAAAGTTTGTGTAATACAATATTGATGTAATAATGTACAATTGTAAATTTTTAATAAAATTGTTCCTTAACAATTGTTATAGACATTCCTATAGACTTTAATTATATAACATTAATTGAAATTTTGTGTATGTAGATTCTCTGCCTTAGAGATAACCCTAGGAGAATTACTTGAAAATTTCAATTAATTTGAACGAATAACAATATATAACACATTAGGTTATATGTGGCAATAATCAATCTGCTCTACGCATATACCATAGTTATACCTTCAAATTACCAGCAACACTTTACTTTGGAATCAAACACGCCGCTTTGAGAAGGTAAATTAATATACTCTTGGAGTCTGTTGTCAATGCATTTAAATGTATAGAAAATATATTTGCCTTTAAATCGCTTAATACACAAATAGAGTAAATTACTTGAAAATTCCAATTTCTTTGCCAAATATTTTTTTCACACAGTTCTATGAGCATTGATATAAACTTTTACAATTTGTCTGTTTATATATAAGAATATATATTTATAAAAATTATATAATTTATATAATTTTATATAATTTCTATAATACAAAATTCTTATACAACTGTATATAATGTACATAATGTATATAATATATACGATTGTATATTATTGTCAATTATAAAAATATAAGAGTATAATAAATGTAAGGATGTGTTATTTTTACGCATATGTCTATCATACGAAAATATTAAAGAACATGATTCATTCAAGAATTATTTATATATTTCACAGACAAATTTTATTATTTTGCAGAAAATATCTTTCCAATCGAAATTAATAAAAATATCTTTCCAATCAAAATTAATAAAAATATCTTTCCAATCAAAATTAATAAAAATATCTTTCCAATCAAAATTAATAAAAAGATATTTTCTTAAAACATGAATCATGTTTCTTATATGTTTTTTATAACTTATATGCGATAAAGGAATGCATTCAAATAATATGTAAAGTCATTAATGTAAAGTCATTAATAATGAGAAATATACAAATCTTAGAAAGATTCTAAATATAGTAAATATTTAAGAAAATCTACATTGTATTTAAATAAAAACCGATATTGTCTGCGATCATTTTCGCATATTGATCAGTTTTCATTGACAGCTCTTCAATCTTTACATGATTCGTCACAATAATATGTTTCCTTGGCCATTAAATCCATAACCGTGGAACATGAAGCCACCACTTCGTACAAAATCCGTTTGTAGATTTGTAATTCTTTATCAGAGATCTCATCCTCAATTGTTGTACGAAATTTCTTTATTTCTTACGAACGTCCTCTAAATACTCTACTCGCCGTTTATGTAGTTTTATTTGCTCATGTCTATCATGTAAAAATATTAAGAAATATAACTCATTTGAGAATTATTTATTCTCAGACATATTTAATACAGATAATTAATAGAAAAGTATTTTGTTAATTATAAATCATGTTTCTTATATGACTTACATACGATAAAAGAATGCATTCAAATAATATTCTCCAATGTAAAGTCACAAATAATGAGAAACGTACAAGGCTGCGTTCGGGGAGCGCGCTATATTAGCGCTATTGCATCATTCTGTCTTTATCGCTCATCAGGTGTAAAACAAGGATATAATAAGCAAATAACGCTAATAGCGCGCTCCCCGAACTCAGCCCAAATCTTAGAAAGGACTAAATATTTAAAAAAATCTAAACTCTATTTAAATAAAAATTGATATTTTCTGCGATTATTTTCGCATACTGATCAACTTTCATTGACAGTTCTTTAAATGATTCGTCGTAATATGTTTCCTCGGCCATTAAATCCATAACCGTGGAACATGAAGTCACTACTTCGTAACAAATTCGTTTGTAGATTTGTAATTCTCTATCGTCCTCAATTGTTGTACGAAATTTCTTACGAACGTCCTCTAAAGACTCTACTCGCCGTTTATGTAGTTTTATTTGCTCATCTCTTTGTTCTTCAAAACCAGCTAAATATTTGTATGCATCCGAAATTTTAAGTGTTATCATTGCATACATTTTAATGTTAGAGTCTGCAGTGAAATATTCTTTCACTCTTTCAAATAGGCTCCAAGTTTTTTCAAAAACCGATTTGGCAACAGTAAGATTTAATATACATGTTTCCGTGATCTCAATAGTTTTTACGTGTTTTAATTCTTTTTCCAGGGCAGGAAATATTGAATTTGGCAGCTCGAATTTTATTTCTAATTCTGACATAGAATCTTGTATCTTAGAAGATTTGCTATCCTTATTCTGTGAGAATTTTTCCATCCAGAAACGTAAAAGAGAAACTCCATAGGAACCCCAAGATTTAGTACTAATGACACGGGCATAGATGTAATTTTTAGACAAGCAGAAACAATTTATTCTTTTTGCCGTTTCTGCCAATCTGGTTTCAACAAATTTGTGTATTATATAATCTGCAATAGCAATGTAATTTTTAGCTTTAACAAAATGACCGTTTGCTAGAAAGCATTTAGACAGATCAAATAAGGTTAAAGCCATATCAAGACATTTTTCATCAAATTTTATTTTATCAAATACCATGTCTGTCAGTCGGGTGTTTAACATGTTTTCCACATACAATACAAATGCGTACATATCTTCCGAAGACGGCCTCTTAAGATATTCAAGTCCTAAGCTCTGTAACGTTGTATGATGCAAAGTGGTCAAGATAATCCAAGGATTTGATTCTTTTTCTTTAATGCCAACAAGACTTGCTATGTGGATGGGATTAGTCTTACTAAATGTGTGGTCCAAATATAGTTTAAATGCCGTATATTTCAACAATAACAATTTATCAAGACACACCTCTTTGTCGGCTTTCTCAGAAACTAAACTCAATTGGTTAAATGCATTTATAGATGTCAATATAGCTTTACGGTCATCCCGGTTCCCTTTCAACAGTTCCAAACATCTTATAAAACAATGTATAGCATGATTTAAATCGTCAAGTTCTGTAGAATGAACATATTGTAAGCCTATGTTGCAATAAGTTGCCGCTAAAGCAACAATATCGTCAAATTTTTGATACGTTAAAACATCGATTACATTATCATATAATACATCCATTCTCTCCTCTATCGCTTTAATTCTTTTCTTTTCTTTGCTTTGATTTCTTTTCTTAGCAGGTGCAATGTCTCCATTCATGTACTTTATTTCAAATGACAATTGTAGAACGTCCAAAAATTTCTTACTAATTTTCATACTTGTAACGGGTTCGGCCGGTATCGTTTCTGTATAAAGTATAAACAGTAAGAATTAACGGCGAAAAATCATTACATGGACATTTATCTAACTAAATTGTTTATATATGCGTTACCGAGTTGAAGGATTGCACATTTTTCTTCCATTACTTGTCTGAGGAACGCGAACATTATTGCTCGATATTGATATAAAGACAACTTCCAGTATAAATTTATGTGTTCCGACTTGCAAACGTTCTCTAATCCTAAATGGGGGATTTCCGCACACGTGCTATGAATAAAAATTGGAGGGGGTTTACATCGATATATCCAATTGAAAGTTATATTTTATAGGGATAACATTTCTCTTTATCTAGGGTCCCTAGCGCGTTCTCCTATAAGATATCGAATTGCGGACGTTGAATACAAACAAGTTTTCCACAAAAGAGGCATAAAATCCTACCCAATGATCGAAAGTGTCAAACTTATTTATTTATTTGTCGAATGGTCTTTCAAAAGAGCTCGTTGAAATTAACATCCTTTTTATTGTGAATTCTAAAAATTTATAATAAAGACGTAATATTACAATTATAAAAAATAACTAGAGGGAATTTTATAATAAGATTAGATTTATATAAATTAACTTACTTGTTAATATAACTTCGTGTTTATATTAAAAAAATTATTGTATTTGTTAAATTAACTATTTCAGGAAACGAAACATTACATTTACCTATATATGAATATAGGTATATAATGTATATAGGTATATAGGTATATAGGTATATATAACTATGTATATCAACTTATCGACACGTGAGTTGCTAGACACATACTATACTTCTAACTTCCATGCAGAATTTTTTTTGGGGGGGTCAAGAGCAGGAAACAATACCAAATAATACAACATGATACATATTTAAAATCATGAGAGAACGTAATAAACGTCATTCCGATCTTTTCGGCCCGATTATTCGAAGCACTACACCTAATTAAAATTTAATTTACACTGATCTCTTCGAGATTATTTTCTTTCGACCGTCGCAGATAATATCACATTCGTGAAAAGAATAAATCACTCAAACGCATCAGTGTACAAGCTCGCAAAATTTGTAAAAAATTTCGCTTCCGCTGATACAACCGATGCTACCGAGGAAAAGATAGCATTAATTAATTATAAATTCGATAATTTCGGCAAAAATGGCCGACTGGGCGTGGTCAAACAATGGATGAGGTCATTACCTCGGAAAAATCCATCCCTGCAAATTTACACAACACTCCACGTTTCGATTCACGTGATGTGATGAGGATTCCTTGCCTTTCGAAATATGCGCATAAAAAACAAGAGAGCATATAATCAAAGTTTGTGTAATACGATATTGATGTAATAATGTACAATTGTAAATTTTTAATAAAATTGTTCCTTAACAATTGTTATAGACATTCCTATAGACTTTAATTATATAACATTAATTGAAATTTTGTGTACGTAGATTCTCTGCCTTAGAGATAACCCTAGGAGAATTACTTGAAAATTTCAGTTAATTTCAACGAATAACAATATACAACACATTAGGTATAGTATATATGGCAATAATCAATCTGCTCTACGCATATACCACCACATCTTTCATTGAACGGTACAGCGTGCATATGATAATGCCTTATCTGCCTTATGCCCATTTTTACCAATGTAGATTAACTTTAATCGCGGTTTAACTTACTAAGTATCTTTTTCTAACTCTTAGAACTAGGAAAAGATGACAGGTAAGTTAAACCAAGATTAAAATTAACCTGCGTTGATAGAAATGGACATTATCTGGGTTTGTGAATGCTCGACATAAGTTTTGTATAAGTGCATTTGGATGTATCGGATTGTCGTAATTGCGTGTGATTGTCACGTGTAATGTACGTGTGACGATACGTATAATATTTATACTCTAAACCTTACACGATACAGCAAATGAGAATTCCTGAATAAATGCAGTATTACAAAAGATAAGTTCGGCGGGAAGTCACAATTATATGCAGTCATACTTGCGAAGTATCGAGTTTCATTAGCTACTTTCCACTACATAAGATGGCTGATATAATTGGCATCGTAATTTGACCGGCACATACGTTCCTCGTAAATTTTAAGGCATTTTAAGCGAACGACAGTAGTACTAGGCTGTTATACAGTACCGCCAAGCAAGATTCATTTACATAATATTTATTTGTCTCGTACATATTTTCGTACAATCGGATAATAATTTCCCTCAATAATCTTTCACGTGTATCAAAATTCTTTAATTATAATATAATATGTATAATTGATTAAATATATAATCAATTATGAATGTAGAATAATTTCGCAAACCTTGATTTTCTTCATATTTGTTTTGCTTTAGCGCAATATATACTTTTCTTATTTGTTTATGCATTTATCCTTTTATTTATCTTAATCGAAAGCTATCAGAATCAAAACGCATAAAATAACGCAATAAATATGAAAAACTTAAAAAATGACTAAATATAATATATTCAAATATATATCGCAGAAATTAAACTTTTTTAAAGTGACGATACAAAACGATCATAACAAGAAACGAGGTTTATATCATGAAACGGGATAATATTCGCCTTTCCATTTGTTATGGGAAAATTCATCAGTATTCCCGTTCGCGAACCATCATACAATTTCGCCGATTGGATCACGGCTCTCACGACGTTCACGCGGGTATACGAGCGCCTGCAAGGAAAGGTATGCCATGAAATCGCGGATTACCGGTGCCGCGATACACCTACCGCATTGCCATATCAGCTAGAGAACTCGGGTTCTAACGATGATTTACAGTCGACTTAAGTGTCGATGTGAGGTGTATTTCGGTGGAAACGCCGTTTCCCTACGGCAGCACGCCTGCTCGACTCTGCATCGCATCTCGAATAGATCTCCCTCGCGGAACGTGTTCTCGCAGTCTCCTTCGCGCGAAGACGCGATCTCGCGAGGCTCCGCCTGGCATGCTGCGTAAATATTTATACGCGAAGGTGCGTCGATCAGGGTATCTAGCCGTGTATAACGAGACGCCGCATGCTGCGTCGCGCACGCAACGCACGCTGCACGTGCACACCACGCGAGCACGCGGCGCGCACCTAATACGTATGCGACTAAATTATTTTACAGCTCGTAAAGCCCGAGCAAAGAATACATCGTTGCTAACGAGAGGGCCGCATCTATCAAGATAATAAGGATTACGATCTCTCCGTCGAGAGATTGTAACGTGCTCCTCGAGCGTACGAAGGCGCGGCGCGACTCGACTCGACGCGGTGGTGAAAGACCGCGAAGGAGGCAGCCATTGGAAAAGATTAGTCTACTTAGCTCGTTACGTTTTTCCCCTTTTCCCCGCGGCGTTAACGGCTCGCCGCCGCGCCGGTTGTAAGTAAGCGATTGTTCCACGTGATGGGAAACCGCGAGTTTTTCCCTCGCGAGGAGGATAATAATGGCCCGGCAATTCTTTTCCTCTTTCACCATTGCTTTCATCTAGTGATTCCTTCAGCAATTAAGAACTTAATTGTATTGCATATATTTTTAGATTTTAGATTATACTATATGGCTTGCGGAAAAACAAGGTCTTTCCCCCATCATAAGTTCTTCTACATATTGCAATCATATATAATATTAATATAATTTAAAAATATACCACCTTCATTCATCTTATACTTTTAACGAAAGAATAGCCATTAAATTTAGAACATTTAATTTAAAAACGACATATATCTCTCGCATATATGTAGCTCGAATCCTTTTTTGATTGAAAACAAGTGTCTCAATGGTGTTCCGGTAAAACTCACCTGTAAATTCTGCCGCGATTTTAATCGGATAAATTAATACACGCATCGTTTCCTCTTCGTCACGACTGCGCGTCGTCTCATTATGCGCCACGATGTGCCAAACGAGGCGCGCTCGTATCAATCTGATACATCCTAATGCACTTACGTGAAACCTATGATTAAGTCGAATCGGGTATCAACGTGGCGCAGGGGAAAACAAAGGACACACCGACACACTGTCGGCGAGTACCGCATACGTGTATCACACGTCCTCCCGGCATCGTCATCGATCATCCCGACGTCACGGTAGGGTGCGTTTCGCCGTAGCTGTATCAACGGGCGATCGCATGGTTCTTTCTCATTTTTTGCCAGCTAACCATGCCATAACCCCGCCACCCCCGTCCCGACCCTCCCGGAGCCTCCTTACTCGTTCCTCCCTCGTGCGGCTCCCACCGCCGAACTTCCGCTTACAGGCGACTTCCGGTTGGAGGGTTGAGTGTACCGCGTATCGCGGCCGTCACTTCCGGCTGGTCGGGACCGAACGAGGTTGTCATGGAGACCCACGGTCGAGTCTCCACCCTCGGACACACCCCCGGCAGCATGGCCGACCCAACTTACCCTTCTCTTCGCCTGCATGCTCTCTCAACAAGGGCGTCGACCATCTCGCTCGAGGATTTCGCAAAGGCCACCCAAGATGGGTGGGTGGGTGGGAGAGCTCACGATACGGAGGGAAACCCCATGGGTCTCCGCTGTATATCGTGAAAGGACCCTCGACCCTCCGAGTGCCACTCATCCTATACCATACACAATGCACATGGGACTTGTGATGCGTATCGGTGTGCGAGCGCGCACATGCGCGCCGCAATTCTCGATTCTCGTGATCCTCTTTGTGATCGACGCCGGGTTGTACGTACGGTATGCATACAAGAGATATTGGATTAAACTCTGCGATATATTCGAGGACGTACGCGAGGCAAATGCGATCTCAAAAAGCGTGACTTTCAACATGACTAAAATTCCGTTGATCTCCGTGATGAATTTTATCATTATCGTTCTGATGCCGCTCCTATTTGACACAAACAGCGTCGAGAGCTCTCGCTGATTCGCTTTCAACTAGAAATTAATGTCGCTTTTATTCATTATTCATGCATCTTAGCTATTTTTATTATCGCATTTATGAGAAACGTTTTATTTATCCCGAATTTTTGTTTTATTTACTGCTGTAGAATAAAATAAATAGAATTAAATTTCAATTAAAATGTGCTACTTTCAACACATTGATTGTCTTCATCTTCATCGTAATAACATTTCACATTGTTTTTTGTTATATTTTTAATAATAAAATAATAGAAAAGTAGTCCCTAAATAACAACAATCGACTCTGTTTTTTTAATTAACAACAATCAAACTGTTATATTTATTTTAAAATAAATGAATTTTTGCAAATTTGTCAATATTCTAAAGTATTGCGGCCTTAGTTTCGCATATATCTCGTATCGCAACCAATTTGTAGCGAGAAATTCACGACTGTGAAACAGACCTACTCACTCAGTTGATTCAATCCGTGCATGAAAAAAGAGAAATAGAACAATAAGAGAAAGAGAAAGACGCTGACGTCGGCATCGATCTGTTCAAATCCCCATAGAAATTAACTCGAGAACACTCGACTGCCCCTTTTACCGTTCCAGACACGAGTACTCGTTAAAGCATTAATTAGCGATAATCGAAGCCGTGCGCGATTCAACTGACGCGGAACGCAGAAATTTGCCCGGCAAGCAAGTTGCGTGAATTTCTCCATAGGAAACGACGGAAAAAAACAAATGGTAAGAATTCAGTCGTTCTATCGATGAAACCATTGTTACGAGCCGCGTGCGCGGAGAGTAATGCACACTTAATTATCTCTGTAGAGTACCTAAAAACTTTATCATCGCTTTTGCTTACTTTCGCCCGCGTCAGTAAACATAATCCGAGGGACTTTCCCTGGTGGATGGTAATTTTAAGAGAAATGTATGCCAGAGATTTTTGATTACCAAAAGATTCGCTCGAGCATGTGAAAATTGGTGGGTTCAAATATTTCCGTAAAACCGATTTCAAGCATCTGCTCTTCAAGTTATCATTTCCATATAATTATATATATTACACACACACACACACACACACACACACACACACACACACACACAGTCGCGATACAATATATTAATATCTATACATGTTTATAGTTAAGTCATTAATTGTTAAATCCATTTTTAACGGCTGTGTATACATGACTTGTGTTTAGTGATGATGTTACCGACAAAATCGTGTTTAAATACTTGGTTGTCAACTCTGCGGTGTTACCAATTTTTACACCGTAAACAATTTGTCATCAATGATTTTATACTTCATAAATGATTTTATGATGATCTAAACATTTCTTTATGAGTGTAGTTACTACGTAACATTTTTAATGTGAATACTTATACTGAAGATTACTCATAATGGAATTATTTACATAGGCATTTACAACATTTTTATGATGTAAATATTATATTAAACTCAAATAAGTTGGATCATTAAAAATTATTATTAATAACAAATTATATATCATTAAAAGTAAATTATGGTATATGATACTAAATAACGTCTAAACTATTATTATTGAAAATTATAATCGAAATTATAAAAGTTGCCATATTTAAAACACAAATACACGCTTTTGCAACTTTTTATTTTAAATATTTTATCTACATTGTAATTTCAATTTTGCTTCCAAATTTAGCGTCTCGAAAACTGCTTCGTTATACATTATATCATATTTTACTTTTTATTATTACAGAGAAATGGAGATAGACAAGCAAACGTTTGCGTCAAAATCGCTCAAAAATAAATTTACAACTTTTCATAAACAATAATTAGCAAAGTAGTACGCATATAATCAAATTATAGAGCAATATGAAACATATACTATCCATGCTACTACCACAATTCTAAAAATGCAATTGTCGAATTAGTGAATGTCTCGTAAGCTTTAATTTCACACTCGTAAGACTCGTTTAATTTCAGTTATCATGTCCGCTGCTAAAATGACAGAAATGTTGTTACAGTATGTGGAAATTATTCGTTATGGTCACGCAAACGACATTATATTAATTGTACAGCAAACTCACATCCCTATGGATTGCATGTGAAATACACAATTTTAATGGCATTCATGTATGAATGCCATTACGCGTATACGCGTAATAGGATGCTTGAATTTCCATAAACAATTTAATACATTTCAGTTAATCTTATGTGTGCATTTATTTGCCTTTTAACAGCATTGCATATTATATCGTATTGCTTGTACAAATTTAAAGAAGTATTACACGCACATTTTAGCTATATAAATTAAATTTAAATATTGCGTACTTTTTTATTTAATTTCACTGTTTTTAAATTGTTAAATATCTGTTAGTTTTTCTATATTATTTTCGTTTTTTATAACAATTATTTTTATTCAATTATAATACTAGATGTGTATTTTATTTTTGATGTATTAGAACAAAAATAATGTATCAATTCATATTAAAATTAAAGATATTTTTGTTTGAAACTCTTGTTTATTGAAAATTATGTTTCAGTTGGAACATTTTCTTCAAAATAATTCAAAAGTTATATATATATTCTCAAAAATTTTACAGAAATTGAAGCAATTAATATTTAAAAAGACCGAAAATTGCAGAAGTAATATTCAAAAACCTTCTCGAAAAACTTAATTGAAATTAAAGCGATATTTAATTTCATACTTGCAAAAAACCTCATAACATAAAAAAAAAGTCGTCTGTACTCGTTCTCGACTGTACATACAAGTATTCGCGCATGGGATAATGGCGGCGACGTCAATTACACGCAGACGGGAGGAAGTGGGGAAGAGGGTCGACATCTTCAGTCCCGAAATTCCCAGCCGAATCGCAGCCCCGGTGCGGCGCCCTTCAAATTCATCAGAGCGCGACGTGTCATTCGCCCACGAAGGCTTCGAGTGCCTGAGCCGGGCGCCCGGGCGTCGTCACCGCAGCCGTCACCGACGTCGCCGCCCGCATCGAGCCAGCCATCCGCACAACAGGAAGGAAGGCGAAAATCCGGCGACAAAAGGTCGTCGCGGTCCAAGCGTGCTCGAGAGAACTCCTCTGATCTATCTCGAGCCGCGATGGCGAAGAAGAAGAAAAAAAAAAAGGGCGAAAGAGGGACGAATAGGTTGAACGAAATTCGGGCGTCGGCGTCGCGCCGTTCTCAAGTGGAGAACGTCGGGCCAGAGGGAAAAAAAATCCATACCGATGTCGTTGGCGCCCGGAGGCGGGGCCAAGTATATGTACCATGCGGAGAGGGTGCCGACGACTCCCTTTACAGCGACGCACAGGGGCGCAAATGATAATTCGTCGGCATAGCAACGCCCGTCCTATCGCCTGTCCCGATGCTCTATGCATGGATATTCTCGTTCCTTTCTCTCACCCCCTGCCCATGCCCCGGTCCTCTCCAACCCCCTTTCAAACGATCCTCGCCGGATCCCTCGCCGTCCTCCCTCCCCAGTCGACGCTTCGAAGCCGAACGAATGGCGCTCGTGAAATCGTGTTTTCTTCCTTTTGAAGATCTCCGACCGGGTGCACTTGCCACCCTCGAGGCCGACAGGGAAAACTCGACGATGCGAGGGTAGGTAGGATGGAAACGTATTAGGAAAGCCTGGCCTGGTCTGTTGCCACGGCAACAGCCTGGGAGGTTCGTTGAGGAGGATTGGGTCGATCCTGCCCTCGGTGCTAGACAGAAGCAGCCGAATAACCTTGAAAAATATGCCTCCCTCTCGGATATATAGCTTTGCTCGCGATACAATAGTGGAAAGTGGTGTGGCGCGAAGGGTGCAATATCGACTGTGAACGCACTTGGGTGAACTCGTTACTAAGGACGATCATTAAATATTATACGGTTCGGGGCTTGAAAACTCCATTGAAAGCATGCTGTTGGATGTTGGAAACATCCTTATCTCGTCGAGAGAAATATTTTTATCTCACATAATAATTCTTGCATAATCAACTCAAACAGTATAGATATTTAATGAAATTCGTAAGAATTGTAAAATTTTATAAATTGTTAACTTCTTAAAAAGAGGTCACCACCCATTTCAATTTTAAAAAGACAACCTTTGATGTACGTAAGTAAATATAAAGAAAAGATATAATATTGCTTTTTCTGTGAGTAAAAGGAGAACATTACATAGTACGTAAAACATTTTTAATTAACTTCTGTTTGATCTATAGTACTTCTATAGATCTATAGAAGTAAAATTAGAGAATAAATGATGTCATGATTTCTTGAGTATAAAGACGAAAAAGAAGAAATTAATGACATAAGTCTATAAAAGAAGAAATCGCAATTTAATCTCAAATCTCAATTTAAATTCTTTTAGTAAAAACACGAGAAAAGAAAATGTTCGCTATATTGAACATAATAAAAAAAAACCCAAAAAAATGATTTATTTCCGCATGTCTTACTTCATGTATGAGGAAAAAGAAAAAGAAAGGAAATATATAAAGAGATAAGACTGCACACAATGAAAAAAAGATGACGATGGGGGAAGCAGGCTGCACGAACGAACATTTTGCGATACACCATCGGAATCCTGTAACGAGTTGTCCCCGTAATAATAACCTGCCCGTTGAACGATGTAGATCGTAGACGATCACGAGACTGACGCTACTTTGATAGGCAATTTGTCGCGATCGCCGGATCTCGATTAATATTCAAGTTCCGCTGCCTGCTGGCGTCTCTCACGCGGTGACAGCTAAACGCAGCCTGCACGCACGACGTGTGTGCAGGGCATAATTATTTTTAATTAAAAGCATCTCTTCTCTTTTTCCAGTGTCGATACGTTCACGCGATTATATCTGATTTCCTTTCGAACGTCGGACAGAGCGTCACGTCCGCGTCGGGCAGGTCGTAGCTTAAATCGCCAACTTAACAAGGCGAATATAAACCCATCATTCTTCGACTGTCATCGACGACTGCCATCGACGATGACAACATTTCTCATTGAACTTGTAATTTGCGTTAATTAAATCTATGCTACTTGTAAAAGCATTAATTTTTTTAAATCAACTTAGAGAGAGATCCTGTTGATTACTGAATATTATAGATAACGATATGATGTCAAAAGTAAAGTAACATAAAAATTAATATTTTTATCACTATAACTTTCATCTCTTTTGCACATACACAAACAATTTCTGTATCATTTTTTTATCTTACCTCATATTTTATAGACAAGAGGTAACTCTTAAGAGATAAACAAACTATATTTACTTAATTTACATATCAAAACAGAAAAATATTTTATAGTTTGCATTTTACTTTTTTAATAAAAAAATTAAAAAAGGAATTATTTTATTTTATTTTTTATTTTATTATTGGATATATTTATGAAATTTTTGTAGTAGATATTTTAGTATTTTTTAATTATATGTATTGTATATATATGAAATATAATAATAATAAGTGAGACATAATAAGCAATAGAAAGAGATGTGTACGTCGAATAAAATTAAGAAAAGCATGCCCTTCATTGACTTAGCTGATAGATAGATCAATTAAGATATCAGCAATATGCAATCAAGATAACGTCTTGTCCACGATTATCGCAATTAGTTTTTGATGAGAAGTACGATATCAACTTATGCAAACATTATTATGTAAATCGATAAAGGCATAATTGGCAGTTAACTAAAATAGTTAAAAAGCGAAAAACAAAATCTATATTTTAAATTATTAAATTCCAAAGTTATTTGAACAAAATTATTTATAGACAGGGACCATTTTATGACTTATCGACCTCACAAAAGTCTCGACATGCTAATTAACCTGACTTGAGCAATGTTTTTGCCCTTCGGTCAAAAGTATAAATCGTGTGAATGTGTGCTATTTCGCCAGCTCGCTGAGATAAAAAGTAACTACGACACTAATTCGGAAAATAAATCGTTCATCACGATATAATGATAACTAACAACCAACCGGACTCTGACTTTCAGTATTTATGGCTGTGAGTTTCTATTAGAATGTCAATACTCTACGTGCGAGTAATATCGAGCACTACATTCAATGAAATGACCGGTTTACAAGACGACTAAAATTTTTTGCGATCAAACATGCCTATAAATATACCTCACAAAATCGAACGGAAACGACATTACTTAAATTAATTTTATGCGAAAATAGTAATAAAGAAATCCTTAATCGCGAATATCAGCTGCCGATCGGTGCATTCGGTTTATATATTCGCTGTATTTAATTTTTTGAAAGTTTATTTATATTAATGGAATAATTTTTTTAAATATTATTGAATTTTCTTTTTAACGCAGACAAAATCAAATGTTAGAAACGAGAATATTAAGAATAATAAATATACTAAGATTGAAAATTTTTGCATTCAACAGTTTTTATCCGAAAAATCACAGTCCTTCATTTTACTGATTCGTAAAAAATAATTATTCAAAATTGCATTATGTTCAAAAGCCACCACACTATTTGTATCGTAACAAGAACATGTGTAATGTTCGATACATATATCATTAATCATTATTGTTACAATTAACATTATATTGAAAAATGTATTAATTCGAATCTTTGCTTTCACAAATGTAAAAATAAAAGTTTCAGCCAATTTGTTACAGTAAAAAATTGATACGCAAAAATGATGCAATATTAAAGTACATATACGGCCTCCATGACAAACGATAATCTCATACTATAATGAGAAGTTACGATTCGATAGCAATCTTGTAGAATTAACGAATTGCAAAAAAATGTTGCACTACTTTATTATCTTCCATTCCTACACTGTGCAAAGGGAACATCAATAACTTTGCCATCATGTGACTTGTCAGATAAGTAACCAAAGTAGTAATTTAATAATTTCCACTTCGTCCTTCTAGGTACTTAATGATTAACGATTTCTCGACTAAGAGTTTTTTCAGGAGTTTTTGCATAAGTTGTATCAGTGCCACTCTAACGCTTCCGTGAACTACACACCATACATGAAAATGCACATAAAATGCACGAAAAGATGACAGAAATAGTTTCGTATAAAGGATAAGCACTTTATTAAAAAACAAAATTTTATTTTGAATCTGTGTAAAGAAAAAATAAAAGAACACATATTTCAGAAAAATAATTTTACTTTAAAATAAAAGTAATGTTAATTAATATCCTATTTTAAAAATTAAGTAGCTATTTAATATTGACAAATAGCATTCATGCCCATATCCTATTTTAATTTTTATATTTATATATATGTATAAACCATCACTCCTTTTTTTGCTAATATTCATACTATCGAGATTTAAATTCGAAAAATTGTATGTTGAACTACCTACATATCTGAGCAAACGGTGGGTCGCTTTTTATAGAAGTTTCAAGTGATTTCTAAATTGATATCTTTTCCTGAGAGATCTCTTCTAAATTACCTCTTAGACCAACTTAGGTAGAAAATTTTCATTTTATTTTCACAAATGTGACACCTTGCCCTTGAATCTATCTTCCGAATCGCACGAGCTAGCCAACTATAATCGAATGAGCAGTATCGCGCCACTCCCAGCGGATTACGTGAGCGAGGCAGCCACATGCATTTCGATCCGTTGATGTATTACGTGTACCTGTACATACACCTACAAATGACCAGGCTCTGGACCAGTCAAGCCGGTCTGCCGCTCGGTTCCTGGTTCCTGATTCCCGGTTCCTGTGCCTCTCGCCCCCTTCGTGCAAAACTTTCAAGGCAATCCTCTTCGAAGCGGTATGCGGCTCCGGTCAATCCACCATAATTTCACAACAAAGAAAAGCAAAACTTGCAGCTTTTTCATAATTAATTGAGAAAACATCCCTTTTAGAACATTGGGTAATAAGAATTCGAAGAAAATAACGTTAGTTAAGAACGTCCAAATATTAAATAATTATCTAGATGTCGACTGACTTAATCGAGTTTGTTTGATTTAGTTGTTATATGTATAAGATTACGATCTTTATCATCGCTATATTTTAACGAAAAAATTACGATGCATTGTACAATGAATTGACATCATTCATTTGGCATTCTTAAGTATAGATATCTACATTAGATCAATTCTTTACTAATAGTGAGAACAATGATATTATATATCATTGATTTATTTAAAAATGTATGAACAATACAAAATAAAATGTATTTTTTATTAATTGTGTAATTAATTGTAATTTGCAGTCAGTTATATGGGATGATTGTAAATTACTTAGGGCTACTTCGACCAACCTCCGATTAACTTAATCGTTGATTAGTCCATTGGAAATGATCAATCGCATTTTCTCATTAAATAGATTGACAAATAATGCGAGTGGTCATTTCCAATGGACTAATCAACGATTAAGTTAATCGGAGTTTGATCGAAGTGACCCTTATATTGTCCTTCAGTACTAATACAAAATTCATAAGTTAATGACAGTTGATATAAGTACCAAACTGAAAGTTAACGTCGAGTCAGAGGCATTACATAAGAAACCGCGTATATGTCGCATACTTCTTTGATCATAGGTTAACATTAACATCAACTACAACCACTGCAATGTCCATCCACTGGGATGTGGACGAAATGACCAAAAGATCGGTTTGATTTATTATACAGACACGGATCGAACGAAACGATGCACCATTTACGCTTCGATCGGCGAGTGTTTTGCGCCGTTCGAGAAAAAAGGAGGTGGAAGAACCTGTCATGCCACTCGAGCCCGGAAAGGAAAAAGAAAAGCATGCAGCCGATGTCGTTACCGAACGGAAATGAGGAACGATTCGAGAATGGTCTGGCCAACGCGCCGCAGAATATGTATGTCTAACAAGGAGGAGGGGAGCCCCCCGTGAGCCCCCGTCCGATGATTGCGTACGTCCGATGATGGATCCACACGCGTAGCACCATCGGCGATTACATGCAAAAGAGGGTAAGGAAAATCCTCTCTGTTTCGGTTTCTAGGATAAGGCCACCGATCTGCACTGCCCACCTACAGCTCTCGTATAATGATATCGATAACGACGTCGAGTATGCGACTAAAAAGCGCGCCAGCCACGAGAACACGTCTACCACGGACGGGACGGAGGGGCAGCTGCTGATTACACTCATCGGGCGATGGATCGGTTCTCTCGGCAAGTTATATGGCAAATGGAAGTGAACCACGGCATGGAGCTATTCCCGGGCCACCTACCGCTCAGCGTAATAATATTGACAGCGATCGGCAGCAGTGTAAGTAAGCAAACAAACTACGTTCGCTAGCCACCTAAAGCGCCACGGAAACTAGAATCGAAGTGAAAAAGCTATTATCTGTACTAACGGTGATCATTAGCGGCATAGTCGATTTATCGGACCAAAAAATACTTCGGGGCACGCGTAGAAGTAAAATTATTCTTTAAGAAACATTCAATTTAGATTATTGTTACTTATTACAATATATCTACGATTTTACTTTGTAATTTATTTAAAATTCAAAGCAAAAATTTAAAAATAAAAGTATAGCTGCATTTAGAGATACAGCTGGTGGCCGACGGACTTACATATTTTAGGCCTACAGAATATCCGTAGTTGGTACTCATCAAGAAACAGATAATTAAAAGTAGTTTTTCCAAATTAATTTTGTTTTTATATTTTTTATTAGATTTTATTGACTGTTTAACATTTATGAATATACCATCTCAACTAAGATTGTTATTTTGTATCAGTTTTTTGTACATACTACTGATATTATAAATATAAGTTAGAGTTTTTTACTAAATATATAAACAATAAAATTATACCAAGTTAAATTAAAGTGTAAAAAAATATTCTATACCTTTTATATCATAAAATGTCAATGCAACAAATTAATCAATATTTTACTCGTTCCAGTAATAATCACGCAGATTTAATCAATCATTATCATATAAAGTACTAAATACATTATTGATTTTCAATTACACGTGTTGCATAAATACGAGTTGCACCGCCTGCACGTAACTCCGTATCAAATATTTAATAAATTGCGAATTGCGTGTTGTTAAAGAGGAAAAAAAAGATTGTCGTCAAAGATATTTACTCTGTCTCGTTTGTGTAACTATATTTCAGCGAATTTCCAGTCTACGTTCCGCGAGATAAGCTAGACGATAATGACGAACAATATGCAGTTACGCTATTATAAAGGTTAAATTATTGCGATGTCTAGCGTCATCATTCTGTATCGTGTTATCTATTACGCTATCGTGAGCAACGTAGGTTGGCAGGTCTTTTGCTAAATCGGTCCATTATCCAATAGAAATTGTTATGGCGGCCGTTGTGCGGTCTGGCGCGAGAGCAATTTTGCCGGGAGAATATGAAAAACATTTCCAAGTGCGACAAACATGACATAAGAACAAGCAACACGATCGCTCATTTATTTTCATCTTCATCTGTAAATTCCGACGGCATAATAATTTTTAACAGCACCGAACCTATAATATTTTCAAGTTCGTGCAGAGTTATCTCTCGATAAAAAAAAATACCTACGCTCTATTTTACAATCCGCCGAATAATCATCTATCTTAACTCCTTCGATCATGGTGATTCAATTATATCTTTTGAAAAATTCTTACGCTTGATACGTCCCTAATTCTCCCTAGCGCAAATAATCGATGTAAAACTTTGTAACCGACAGATATCCGATAGATATCTGACTGTTCTCGAAATGAAGATCGTTCCCACCATCTTGACAGTCCTCTGTTAAATTAGCTGTTGCGTCTGAGAAGTTACATTGTTAAATCGAGAGGATGGTTCGGGAATAAAGTGCGATTAATTAGCACGATATATAGTCAAATTATACGTTACCGCAATAGCGATACCGACTTATCTCTATATTTCACGACAGACACAACGGCAGGTACCAACACCTATGATCGCCGAAGCCAAAAGTGTGCCCTCTTATTATAAAGTAGCTCCACTTATCTCGATTACGCGGTTCTCTTTTTAATCGAGCACCAACCGATCGATCGGCACGTAGAAATCGAATCAGAGTACACCTTGCAATTCGGGAGCTGGCCATCAGCTTCTCGCGCCGTAATGATATGTTTAATTAATGACATAGATTAATGAAAGCGCTGCTCAAGCCCGCGCTTTCAAGATTACTGATTTACGATTATAGCCATTCCATGGATTTTTGACATATTTATTTTGTGTAATCACCCTTAATGAGGGGAGCTCGCGTATAATACAAGTTAATCTTTATAGTCGCACGAAAAATTTACGAATGTCTCTTTAGTTCTTCTATAGTTTCAGTTTCCATTCAACGATTTGCAACTAACAACTGCATAAAATATTGAAATGTACAAGATCCTTCATATAAATAGCAGTAAATGGTGGTCCGTATCTTCGTTGCTAGCACTACTACGAAAAGATTCGCATTATGGATCGCATTATTTTGCAATCGCATAAACGCAATGTCTTCGTGCAGAAAAAAATTATCGTTCTATTTTGCACTATACCAACAACCGGATAAAATCGCGAACACGTAGCGATTTCTCTCAACTGGAAAAGGTTCTTCGGCGAGAAGTTCTGAGAGCCGAGCGTTCAACGAAACGCTCGGCGAAGGACTCGGCGAAAGACTCGGTGAAAGAATGCAACAATGTCGACCGGATGGTTTGCACGTGACAGCGGCACGACAATCCGAATAAGGAAGTTTCTTAACGGCGCGTACGTGTCGACGTACGCTCACGTACGGTCCGTGCCGCTAAGTATCAGAATCCTCACGTGTGCGATATCCGATTCGAATATGCCCAGCCCATTCAAACTTCAAGTGATATTCCGTACATAAACCGATAAAGTTAGTTATCAAGTTATTGACTAAAATTTTGATAATATTATTGATTGGATTAATTTTTTTATTGTGTTGTAATATTTTTCTGATACATCACACTATTACATATCTCTTATTGAGTAATAGATACGATCGTCATCAGCAATGGCAGCAAAGCATTTTCAATCTGTATGATAGTATTTAATTTTGCTGTTACTTTTACAAATTTGAGATGAAATTTGCTTAGAAACAGAAATACAAGAAATACTAGTAAAGATTAGAGAATATAGTCTTAAAATAAAATAACTGTTCCGAATGGGAGAAAAATGCATCACATAAATTTTGAGAATAGATTATAAAAATTGAAAATGAATAAAATTTAAACTTTACTTGTACTAACTTAAATGCTGAACAATGCTTTTTTTTTGCTCCAATGTATAAAGTGATCTTCCCGCTGATGCACCCTCATTCCGTTCTATGGTACTCCCGTGCAGCACATTCAATAAGCGAGTGATATGAATCATAAATTATGAAAAGTGTCCGCCTTCGTGTGTTACTGAATCTATCAACGTAGAATGAATAACGAGTGTAGGAGCACCACAAGTTTTCATATTCATCATGAAACGCGCCGCGGGTAAGGCACTCGGGAGTTTCTCAGAATATCTATTTCTATTAGAGATTCTTGTTAGCAAGCAAGAAACACGCATCACGCGCGCGCGCGCGCGCAGGACGATTCGAATGAATTAGGGATTCATTTACAATTACAGTGGGAGGTTGATGAAGCAACAACAGTGCATAAAGCTCATTAAGATCGCGCAGCGAGAGCTTTACCCTGTGTTATTATCGACATTGATTGCAAATGTGTAACCCAGTCGTCGTCTTCCGAACCTTAAGAAGCGCGCTTAATTGTAAATGAAGCAAGCCGCAATTTACCACGTTTAATTGAAAACATGCTCAACAAGCAGCACTGATTACTTTCTTTCGGCGATCCACATGATTAATGCGGGGATCCTGATCGATCTAACCAGGCCGGTATGTTGTACAAGTTGGAACTGTGTAGGGCTAGAGTGCTAGAGCATTCAAATTGTATTTTTTTTTCATTCTTTGTTAGAGATTATGTACGAGGTCATATATTATCATAAACTTAAAATATGTCGACGTAAAAGTTATATCCACTTTGAATAAATAAAATTTTCGGATTATGTATGATTGATATCTAACTTGTATTAAAATTGACTATTTATCTTCTCGGTACACTTAAAAGCATAATTGTTATGTAATTTTTTATATAATGTTGTTAAAAATCAACGTTTATAAAATTAAACGCGGTGAAATAAAATACGCTATTTAATATTTAACTTTAATTAAATTTACATTTATATAATATTGTATTATTCACTGATTTCAAAATTATTGACATTCTTTCGAATAAAACTTTAAACATCCAATCTCCAATCTTAGCTGTTCATATATTATCCATCGTTAGAAAATACGGCTCAAAAATGCTTTGTATATTCCGACATGACGGAAAAGTGAAGACTGTTGCTACAGATCTAAAGACTCGTGATTTTCATACTTCAAAACGGTTTTATAAACTCAAGTGATCGAAGAAAAATTCGCGTGACGCCAATCGCGTCTTGTAGAGGAACGGCATAATCGAAATGTCCAAATATGTCGATAATGCGAAAAAATAAATCACTACAGGTTGTCGCATAACTTTCAAATGCCTTTGACGGATCAATAATTGGGCGAAGATGATAGCGCCGCGTTCAGACATCGATAAAAAGACGTTCGTCGTATGCGAAGAAACTGGTTCCCAGGCGGATCTACGATTAACAATCTGCGAATCGACCAGCACGATCATTTTCTCGTGTTTTTTTTTCTCTTGTGCGAAACGAGAAGCGAAGTTGCAAGCGAGGGTACACATGTAGAATAACGCGTACAACATGATACGGCACATCTATGACAGTTGCAATTTGTTCGAATATAATGCCGATTCCATAGAAAAGTACCTACGACAGTGATTTCGTGAGATGTGATTGTCGATTATTTTCACACGGTAAGAAAAATGAAAAGAAAGAAAAATCGGACGTACAGGATTACGACGACTCGAAGAGAATACAGGATAAAATGTTAAAAACAAACAATCATGAGTCTTTATATAATTTCTTTTACGAAAATTAAAAAGATCTTTAAGATGTCACGATTATATATGATTCGGCGATATAAAATTTCTTTCGCAATGCAATAACGTTTTATTAATACCAAGCCATAACTTTCAACAATTATAACTTTTTAAGACTAAATGAGTTACGTTCTCGTCCGGTTTGTTAATAGTTACGATAGAGAAGAATCATTATAAAATAAACGAAAAGAACAATCATATAAAAAGAAAAAAAAAGAAATATATAATAAAAGTCACATTGTATATTCTTAAATAAAACAATAATATGTATGTATATGTGTGTATTATATAAGATACGAAGAAAAGAGAAACAAAGATTCCGTAAATTGTAAATGCGAATCTTGTTAAATTTTATTGGTACTGTCGAGTCAGCTTATTTGGAACAAGTAACATTCAATTCCATTATATATAGAGAGAAGAATGTTCCTTGCCTCCATTCCTCATCCGAAGAAGAAAACGAAGAGATAGCGATGAGTAGAAAAAGTGTAGAAAGAAATTCAGGAATGGATGCACTCTCTAATTGTATCGATCCAATTATTTTCAAGCTTCAGCTGTTCTCTAAAATATCTTAGGATGTATTTGATAATTGGTGTACAATCGGAAAAATAGTCTTCCCTCGTTATTGTATTATATAAATCTATAGTAATAAATTTTCTTACACGATCAAGTTCAATATAAATTAATTACAGGTAATTAGGAATAATTTTTGCAAACACGAAATCAGCTTGATTTTATAAAGAATACTTTGACATACTTTTATATATACATATATATGATACATATAATTTGTATTTGCAACAATACTTAACGAATGGATCATAATTTTCATTTTTCATCATTGTATTTTATTTTTTATTTTACTTGTAGTTAATGGTTTATTTTTAAAAAATAATATATAAACAAAAATAAAGTTAAAATACAGTATTTATTGATTGTGTTTGTAGAAAAACTAAATGTAAGAGTGCAAAAACAATATAAGTAACAACGTTCTGAATATTCATATTGAGAACTGCAGAATGGATCGTGGCAATGATTTGCTTCGATTCTATTCTACAGAATTTCACTTCGCGAATTTGACCTTAAACAAAAAGGAAAGTACATGAACAAAGCAACGTATTTTCGTGGAATGGACCGGATGATAAGGTCATTAAACCGCAATTAGGAGTCTTCGTCCTTTATTACACGCCGGGGCATGATGATTGTCCGATACGTCGACCTGCCTGGTATGATTCACGTATCGCGAAACAAACAGGAAGCAATGTGTCGCAGACTGAAAGTTGGCGCCAACTTGGCGTTGATATCATCTCGATTCTCATCTAAACTTCATGTTTACTTCTTGGAGAGTAATAGGCACGTCAGTAATTATATATTGTATTCGAGTAAAATATCCGAAATTATTTATATTCAAACGATAAAACGGTATGCCAGCTGTTATCTCTCGAAAACAAAAATAAATATGTAAGAGATAAAAAAAAGCACGTAAAGCGCGGTTATACGAAATTAAAACTGTTTCTCTATGTTTTATGAAATAAAAATAAATAAATGCAAATAAAATCTGATAAATGTTGCTTAAACTTTTATGAATGACGGATTTCTTATATATACTGAAACCAAGTGGCATCGTGATCAGTGAATATCATAATTTATCCATTTTCTCGTGTCATATGTGAGAAAATTAAAATTGTGATTTGATAACGGTATGAAAATGTCATTGACAATAATGTACTTATACCATACAAAATGCTATTCAAAGATCAAATAAATATCACCATCATGGATACGTAAATATATCGTCAAAAAAATGTTGCATTAATTGCTAATAGTTATTCTCTAGCAATTACTGACAAACATATAATTTTATCTAGCAGACTACCATAATAAATATTCTTATTTCCTAATCTGTATTACTAATCAGTTTTCTTTAAAACTTAAACGTTGTTGATTAATTTCCCTTAAAAAATTGTTTTCTTATAGTTAGTTCTCAAAAAATGTTTGCAAATAGAAATCACGTTGTATAAAAACTGTCGCGTCCCGTGATTTTACACTCTACCGCGCATTCTGCGTGCAGAAATCCAGCGAAATCGCGACATTTTTTACACAACGCCATGTCGTCGGCATTCATCGCGCGCTCATTAATTTTCGCGGTGAGTCAAAAGCTCCGTTAATTGATGGCGTAATGATGTCTTTCCTAATTAAACACCACCAATGGAGAAGCACCTCAACCAGACCCTCCTTCCCAACCCTCGACTAGTCCTTCATTCGCTATCCGCCTTTTGCTCTCTCGTCGCGGATCCATCATCGTTATTAACATTAACGCGAGCGCTTAACAACCGAGTCGCTTTCCATTTGTCGCTTTTGTAAGAACACTGCGGGCTCGCCACGGCAGCTTTAGTGCGAGGAAAGCTCTCGCAGAGGGGTAATAGCGAAGGAAAAAAGAGTAGCGAGAACGAATAAAAAGTATACGCTCGTCGCGTTACAATTCTGAAAACATGCGAGAGGAAAGGAAAATGTAAGAGACAGAAACAGAAAATTCCACCGGCTTTGAACTGCCGGAAGAAAAACGTTAAAAAGTGTCTGTATTTTTTCAACGGACGCTTTCATGATGACGCTTTTCATTGACAATCATCTTTTCCTATCTTAATGCAGCTCGTTTCTTACGTACTACCATTATTAACAAGGTGCATTAAACAGCTGCATAAAAAAAGCTGTTTCCGCAATAAACGTTATAAACTATTACGAGACAATTCGACTGTAAAGTGCTATCTTAAAGATATCAACAGTAAAAAATTTAATAAATCTTTATATTTATCAAAGCAAAAACTACTTTTTTATCACTTTTTATTTTATTTTGTTTATTTTATGTCCACATTTAAATTGATTAACGTTATATTACCTCTTTTTGATAATTATTAATCAAATTGTAAATGTTATATTTTATTTTAAAAATCTATATCAAAATACATTCATAAAAATAATAGATAGAAATGAAAAAGGAGAGAGAGAGAGAGAGAGAGAGAGAGAGAGAGAGAGAGAGAGAGAGAGAGAGAGAGAGAGAGAGAGAGAGAGAGAGAGAGAGAGAGAGAGAGAGAAAGTTAACTTGTCGCATCGTTTTTTTTACATTCGCGCTTTAGTTGTTAAGGGAGGTTAGTTATACCGGTTATCGGTACGAGTTCACGAACAAACGGAGACCGGTTTCGTTCCATTGAACCGAACTCCAGCACGTCCGGGGACCGAGTATTGCGTATTGCGAAAAGGTACAGGCTTCGATAAAAATTCACAAGTAACGGAATACATATAGATTCGCTCTTTGCCTAATTATACAAGCAAAATTTGTTGATTAATCTGCATTTAATCAGCGTACAGAACCAAAAATTTATTAACACGTCTGACAGTCAGATATACGGAAGAAGCAAAGTTAACAGGCCGAAGCAACAGCAGAAATTATTTCTATCAGAAATAACAAAATCATAAAGCTAGAAAAATAAAATAATCATAAACCCAAGTGTCAAAGGCATTCTCCAAACATTCGCAAACAGATCGATATCACCCTTTACTCGCAACCGAACTTTTGTATCGGTTCAAGTGAGAACGAAAAAACTGCCTCAGCGCGAAGGAACGTGTTTTCTTATGGGAATACCGGGGCCATCGAGAATTCATCGATGACGCTACGGTGGGCAAGATTCCAAACAGCGGACGTACGAAAGAGCAGGGAAAGCCGAACACCTGGTATCGTATCAAATATCGCGGTCACGTATATGCGGCAGCCAAGTTTTCGGCTGTTTGTCGTGTAATCGTGAAACTTACGATTATCGCCACCGCCGCGATACACCGGAGACGGGAGGAGCGGCCGCACTAATGGTGGCGTACACCGAATCTGGACCAAAGACCGACCGACCGGCACGACCTTACGTCGCGTCGGCCGGTCCGGCGAGCTCGTAAATTCAATTAGTCTGCGAATATCTTCAAGACCGTAGCGGGGGCAGCGCGATCTTTCTCCGCTTCTCCTCCGACTCCTTATTCTTCTTCTTTCAGTCTCGCCCCTCTGTCCCCTCCCCCCCCCCCTCCTTTTTATCTCGACCGAGTGGGAATTCGCCCACTTTTGTTCTTTGTTCCGTGGCACTTCCTTTGGTCGCCTCCACCTCTACCGCGCCTTCTCCTTTTATTCCTACACTCGGCTAGACGTCCACCCTTCATCCTCTGCGCTATCCATTCTTCATCGCAGTCGCAAGAAAAAAAAAGAGAAGAAAAGAGTGGAATAATCATATTGCGCACTGTAGTAGAACATGCCACCTGAGCCACTCGAAGGAAATGGGAATAAAAATTTAAGAAGATTGTCGAACCGACGTTGATAAATTAAATTACATGCGAAATATATATGTAGATAATACATAGTTTTAGATTTATTTTATGGAAATACGAATTCGGGCTAATTTTTTTTACCCAGACAACATCGGAACTATTGAAACTATTATGAACACAAAAATTCTCCATTGAAACGACTAGAAACGTATTTCGCTATCTCGTTTGCAACGAAGTTGATAGTAATTGAAGTCCGTTTGGGGCTCGAGATTGAATTATTAGAATTACTAGGGAGTAACGTTCGCGCTAGGCAATTTCGATAATACGAGGCCGGCAGCGAAGCCGAAGCACCGTGATTTCTGAATGCGGGAGCCGGCGGATGCCTGCCAGCTAAAAGAATAAGGAGGTTAAAGTGCCAAAGGAACGCGGTACCGTAACAAATAGCTAATTCGTACTCTGCGTGCGCGAGATCTCCTCTCGCCACACAGGTCGAACTTCTCGAGCTGAGGTGTTTCGACATCGAGAAATTTGTATCTATCTCGTGCTCGCGCGGCGCGACTCGCTTCGAAAGGACTTTCGGGTGCCCGCTGTTAACATTCAACGACGTTTCTATCGCAGATACGATCTAGCCGCGGGAGAAGCGCGACCGAAGGCCGATGGCGACTCCCACGTCGAGAGGCCACCTTGTGAAACCCACATGATACCACGTTTGCTGCATCGCAGCTTCTGAATATAAGTGCAACACGATCAGACAATCTCGAGAGCAAATGGGAAAAAAATTACAACCTATCAGCTCACTCTCATACACATTATCCCCGCCTAGATCAAGTAATTTACCTAAATATATAACAGATAGCCTTCCTAAATCGCAGTTCCCGATTTTTTCGAGGATTCGTGGGAAAGGAAATCTTCGGAGCAATTGACATCAAATCGAGGAAAAATTGAGATTCTAAGAGTTCAAATTTATAAGAGACATATGAAGCGCAAGAATTTCGATTAAGCCTTGTGCAATGATAATATTAACAATCATTATAAATTCGATATAAACTGATAATTTGTTTCTTTATTTAATTAATAAAAATAATTGTCGATTTTATATAGGTATCGCAAAAAAATATTATAGCATCGTAGTTACTTCATCATTATAATTAGTTCAATAGATGTTACATATTTAAACTGAAATAATGCACTTATAAATATGTCACTTTATAAATTGATAACTGCAATGTTCATGTAGCAGTCATCATTATTAATAATGATTTATTATTAAAAATATAATTATCAATTTTATTCGGAAAATATCGTCATGTGATTTCGTCAGTGGTTATCTCGAGTGACTGCGGACTGAAAATCTCAAAGCGCGAGTTTGCGAATTGACGTTTTACCGCGGCTACTGGCGAACCGGAATATACGAATATACGAATAAATATCGGTGATGAGCAACTGATAGTATCCAACTGAATGAGTAGGTACACGGTGTGCATTTTCTATACCCAACACTTGGCATTGCGCCGCGCAGAAAAATTTTGAACTACGCGATATAAGAACGGTTGCAGCAATGCGCAGAAACGAGCTCGAGACTCCTTTGATGCGCACAAATGGGCTATCAGTCATATCACCCCGGCGAGAGAGGCAGGGAGTGATTTTCCGTCGGTGGCGATTTATCGATTGTGTGCCGCGATGATTACGCGTTAGCCGGAGGTTTAAGCACGCGTTTACAAAATTGATTGCACAGGTGTATAGCCAGGGTATAGCCGCACAATTTCGGTAACGGGAAAAATCATAAGAGTAATTTATCAAAACGTGACTTCCTCCATCTTGCGAAAGAAGCGTCGTAATTAATCCTTTAGCTACGGCTGAGCCGGAAGCGAAGCGCTGTACGCGCAACTCAGTCGCGGAATTCGACTAAAAAGTATTCTTTCGATGCAACAAATGCAGATCAAAACAACTGGAGACATTCCTATTTGATAGCGACAAGATATTGAGGCGTAGAATAAAGTCACTATATATAGTGACATCCTATTCCAACACTTAGGAAAAAGCCACTGTGGCGTTTCATTCCAAAAAACAGCGGAAAACTACTGTATTAGTGGATGCATATATAGTAGCCGAAGGGGTAAAAATCGAAAGCAACATCCATACAGAAAAAAAGAATATTCTTTATTTGAAAATATCTTTAGTTTCAACGTAGAAATCTTGAAATGAGATTATATTGCGTTAAACGAAGAAAACTTGCTTGAATGAAGTTATTATATAGTTCAACCAAGAAAAAAAATGTTAAAATAAAAAGTTGAAATTCTTATAAGAAGATTATAGTAATCTTGCATATATACGAAACAATCTACATCTTCTTATAAGAATTTCAATTTTTTGTTTCAACATTTTTTTCTAAGTTGAACTATATAATGACTTCATTCAAGCAAGTTTTCTTCGTTTAACGCAATATAATCTGATTTCAAGATTATATATTCTTGTGTATATACAATTATTAAATTATACCCGTGTTGATTTTACACTTCTTTTTTTCTGTATAAATACTATAAATTATCCTATAATCGAAGATTTAATTCATATGCTTATGCTACTTTGCATGTAATAGAGAGTTCTGCGGAAGAAACAATTGCGAAAGAAACGTTATCGAAAGGCGAAACACGGTTGTCGCATTAAGTCGCATCCTTTTAGCGGCGCATTAAAAATTCATCGACCATTAATGATTCTCCTGCGCTGTCCAGTGAAATGATAACACCTCCGCCGCCGCGAGCGCCGGCATATAATTATCGTCCATGCGCACAGGCCCATTTTCATAATTGAACATTTTTACGCAAGGCCGTGGAGGGAAGGGATAGAAAAAAAGATCGGAATGTATAATAAAGCTTCTTGCATTAAACCCACTCGCGCGGCTATGCGTGGCTATTCGCGCGCCATTCGTGGCTCGAGTTATCTGCATGTTGCAACAAGCGTATCATTTAGCTACCTACGCCAAGAATTTCGCGGCTTACACCGCAGATGTGCGCGAAACCGCATTTTATACGACTTCCTGTTGTTACCGTCGATGTTATATCTCCGCTGCTATCCTTCCGTGATAATCGCGCCCCGGACCTTCTATCAACGAAGATCACCGACATCTACCGACATATGGAGCGGAAAACTTGGGTTTACAATCTGGTATCGTCGTAAAACGTAATCGAACATGTTCGCAGATCGGGTTGATTTTGTCTTGCACGATTGCGATAATTACACCTGATGCTTCGTTAACAAGATATAAAACTGATATAACTCAAATAAAGATTGCCGCAAATTTCCGGCATTTCCTCTTCGTGCCATTTGAAACATTACAACTATAAATCTTCTTCTATCATATAATATTCAGCGTATCATAAAGTCCTGGAAGATAGAACTAATTTAGAACATGTAATTATAAAGGTTTCTGTATTAAACGTTTCATTTGAGAAGAAAATTTTCTTTATTAATGTACGCGAAATATGAAACTATCATTAAATTTATGAAAATATCCGACATTTTCTGGTTTACTCAAGCCCTAAAAATAATACGTATAATAATCATGTCGTGATTTAAAGATCCGGGATACTGTTTGACCCGATTACATCCAATTCTACGTAATTTAACTCCGCATAAACTTATAATGTTACCTTGAATCACAAGGGAAACAATAAAAATGAAAATAACAACTAAGCGATGAAGCGGTAAGCGCTTATCGCTATGTGCGTCGCCCACGCATTTCCTAATTGGTCGGCCTCGCTAAAGGAAAGGACGATTTGATGTTAACGTCGAGAAGCGAGTCGCGTGAGTGAGGAAATCAGAAGCGTTATTCCGCACAAGGCATTCCCTGTGCCGTAAACTTTGCGGACGGAGAACGATAAAATAACCGCGCCCCGTAAAGAGAGTAAACCGCCGCCGCCGCCGCCGCCGCGCGGCACGATACGTTGTTCCCCGGCGATACGAATCTGCCATTTTCTCATGAAGCAGACAACACATCTCTCTCCGCATCCACGACTCCACCCACGAATCCCTCGGTGTACGTATACGTACGTAATGCCGATTGCGAAATTCGCGGCGGTCTTACGTAACGCGCGGTGTCTCGTTCACGCCATTGTTCTCGTCGCGCCCCATTGTCGCCTGTACGAAGCGCGACGGCCGCGGCATAAGGTAAATGAAGAGATCCGCATCGCGCGCCGCGGTTTCTCGTGCCGTAACGTTGCCGTAGTGCAACGTATTTACACGCCGGCCGCTTGTAAATACGCTCGTCCCACAAGCTCCTAAGCTCTCGCGACGATTAATGTCGCCGGTGTGGTACACACGTGTTTCGTAAACCGTCTCTCGTAAATAGGACACGCCGTGCCGGGCCATACCTCTCGTCGCACCTCCGTGCAAATTAAATCAACGTGCCCATTAAAACGAAGTTTATGGCAAATGTTTAGAAAGTAGCCGCGCGGAATATACATTTGCATGACGTTGACGAAACGCAGGCATTATTAACGCTTTAAAGTCAGTGCCTACTTGTGCAAAAAGCTTGCAGCATGTATCAAGGCTCCTTGACAAATGATAAAAATGTTCGACCATATTTCTAAAATTAATGTATCTCTCAAAGGTCGATGGATATACTTGGACTGTTCGTTTGCATCCATATCCTATCAATAGATAATGTTGCTAAATACTGTTATCGACTATTATCAATTATTTAAAAGCTTTTTTCTCCAAAAAATAATTGCCCCCAACAAATTAGTGATTGATCTTTCAATTATGATATTTGTGAACTATCCTCCCACATATTATAGTTACAAAATTACTTAACGCTTAAATTATTCCTTTCTTAGACTAATGCTAGAAATTGCGCTGTTTTATGAATCATCGCATCTTGCACTGTTTTTACAGACCAATGTAGATTCATCAATTAACCAAAAAAAAATGGACGTGACAATTTCCTTTCTTCCGACTTTCTCGCGGTCGCACAATCATCTATTTCGCCCTGAAGCGAAAAGTCGAGGATACTAAGCGAGACAGAAAACCGATCAAGCGCAATAAAGCTCGTGTTTTAATTCGAACGGTATAGCCAGTGCGGCGTAAGTGAATTTAAAAGTTCTGCCTTATATACCTGCATTTACTGCGCAGTAAAACTGCACGTCGAGCCTCTAATAGTACGCGTCCGCCGACCGAAGTTTCAAGCACGGAACGCCGCTATAGTGCCGGCATTTAGGGTTGTGCTAGCCATCTGAAGTACCCCAATCAGGCTATAGAATATCTATTAAAGAATATTAGAGCCACTGGCGCTCTTCGATGAATTGCCGTTTCCCTGAGCGCTCCTCTGTGCGCCATTCCTTCAGCGTCTTCTATTTTCTTCACCTCTATTTATGACAACCGGCTATGCCGTGCACGTTGTCCTTGCACAAGAAAACTTCACCGTTTCCCGTGTCATTAAAAATTATGATATCTCAAGAATGAAATTGTTTTATATTCGCGAGCTTATACGTATCAATCCTGATCACAAAAAACTTTCCGACATTTTGATAGTAATTATGAGTAATTTTATATAGATATTTTTTCTACAGTACACAAATTTCTATTACAATAAGAAAAATTAACTACGTCATTAATCGCAAAACTTTGCAAAATTCATTAATAAAAACAAACATTTTCGTTAATAAAAGATTTTTAAAATAAATTGAATAATATAACATCACTCATAATTAATTTCGGCAAAAAATTGCATTCTCCAATAATAGGTAGTCAGCTTATTAAATATTTATTTATCAAAAATTAACAATATATCCAGAATTAGACAACTATAGATACAATGCAAGATAAATTACATTCAAAACTGCATTTGCAAAATTGTTTATAAAATTCATTATGTTTAAAATTAAACAATAATGTGAGATCACAAAATGATCTTGCATATTATGATAGCGATTTTATGATACGATATGCAATATATATTTCTTTGAAACTACACGAGATGATTAATGAAGAAGTTAAGTGTCGTTTACATAATGTAGTGATCGTTTGCAAGTGTCATTAAAATTTTATCCTCGGACCTAATAAAGAGCGACATTGTATCTTATACGCTATAAAACAGACGCGGAAATCGATGGTTTTTTTTTAAGTTTAATGAACGTGTAGTTAGACTAATTAGGGCGGTTCTACGGATGCTTAAAATCTGCAACGCTATATTTTTAAATTATGGACTTTCGCGGCAACGCACTCTCGTATGCTATCTGTATTTTACTATAATGCAGCTATAAAATACCATCGAGCACATAGATATTATCGTAATATATATTTTTCAGCTCTTAATATTCCATTAAACACGACTATACGACTTGTTTGTTACGCTATTTCCCAGAAGTTGCACCACAATTTCATGCTCTATTCTACCGTATTTAATGTATAGTCTTCATTTAACGTACTTTTAATCGCAATTTCATATAGAACACATTCAAGTATTTCGTTGAAATAAAAAGAAACTAACAGAATAAGTTAAATTGACAAAAAAAATAAAAGATAGAAGAAGAATTTGCGAAATTATTACAATTAGAAGATTACGCTAATGCATCTCTCTCGATGAGTGAAATTAAGTGAAAGGTTAATATCTTGAAATTATAGGAAGATTGCTGCTATTAAAACTCGAGTAACTATTCCAACGGGTTATTTTTCGTATACAGTTGTACGAATATAAGAGCGCATAATTTTCGGATAATGACACTTGAAGACAATGTATCTCCCCTCTAATCATCTAATTTCGAGACGTTTTGTTCAAATTTCAACGTCCCTTCGAGACTAATCGTTCCTGCCGATATAATTGGCAGATTCGTAGGCAAAGAGGGATAAATTCTAAAAAGCGCAGACCTACCCGCTAGTTTAATAAAATGCATAATTGTGCATTGCGCATAATATTAGGCCCCTTCTTGGTTGCGCTTCAAAATTCGCCAGCGGGCGGATTTTTATCTACTCTTTCAGTTTCGATACAGCGTTTAACGATCGCCGTGCCGGTGCGACGCGATGTCGATGCGATCAGCCGATATATCAGAAAATAGAGAGCTGTCAGGCAGGTGTACGGCGCAAAAGACATCATAATCGGAGATCTTTGTGTGTCTTATCGTCGTCGACGCTGCAACCGCGGTCATCAGACCGAGACAACGAGCGGCGGTTCGCCCGGTCTCGCTATATAGGTATACCGTCGTTCCAGCTTGAGTAGACAATGAATAGAACGCGAAAAGGTGGCCGGTGTGTTCCGAGAACGGACGAAAAAAGTATCATCACAATTAATCTTGTATTTTATACGTGGTAATGAATTCAAGCAGTTATCGTCTGCGAAGATCTCATACCAGATTCATTTTGTCGACACCACTACCGCGCTGATTCTAGCAACGTAACTGGGAGAATGACGCATAAGTGGATCCGTAATGTTGTCACATATCAGGTTACAAAATTCAGGTATGAAATTTGTCGGTGTCGTTATAAAATAAGATATGGAAAAAATAACGCGTATATCGTAAATTTTATATTCAAATGTTATAAAAGATTATAATTTTGATCGGTTACATTTTTTATTATTATTATTCTTATTGTTTATTAAATAATATTAATATATATGGATTTATGCGTTAACGAATGCCATGATAGACTCTATTCTTCACAATAATTATCATATCTTATTTGCACAACAGAGCTTGCATAACAATTATATGTATAATTAAATTAATATCATTTACAAGTGTTGTCGAAAATTTTATGCTTTGTGCAAAATATATTTAAATACATGATATAAAATGATCAATATCTTATTGATGATCTGGTATGTATGTCATGTATGATCTGATATGAGATCAAAGTCTGTTTAGAGAAATATTTAAAAAATATGTAGAATTCTGGAAAAAATTAAAGACTAAAGAAAGAACAATATTGCATTAGCAATTTTACATTAAAAAGACAACCATAAAATCTTATTTTATACTAAAATGTGTGTGTATTATCTAAAGGATAAAAACTGGTTAATAAAGGTAGCAAGAGAGCGCCCTAAACGGAAAACAGATTGAGAATCAGAAAAGAAAGAAGGTACATTAAGGCAAGCTGAGTCTAAAAAATGGGAGGAAGCCATAATTTTGATACACGACGGATTCTTCTAGTCGATACCAGTCGTATTCGTATCCGGTACACAAGAAAATAAAAGAACGTTGATCGCGCGGCCGAAGGTCTATCTGGCCAATGCCACTGTGCCGCATTCATTCGCATGGATTCACGACACTTCCGGTCAGCAATACCATACCGTTTATCGTTTAATTAGGGACCAGAATACTTAGGTATGCAAGTTATTCCCTTTGTTTTATAAGGGAACAACTGCACACAGTTTCTCTTTCTCCTTTTCGTGGGCCGTGCGATTTGTTCAACGATTCAGCGATAACTACTGCCGAAAAATATCGCTTCCTTATAAGACATCCTATTCACATTTTCATAAAATAGCACATTCACACGCGAAAAAGTAAAAAGACACAATAAAAAAATATTGTATTAACTTAACAATCTGTTGTCATTTGGCAGATTATTAAAAAATTATAAATATTTTACAAAGAATATTTAACGCGGAAACTGATTTAACATCGTCATACAAGCAGCTACGTCACTTTCAGTTATATGAAACACGATATCCTAGCATCGATAAGAATGACGAATACGTCATCTCTCCGTGCAATCATCTCAAAGATAATTGGCAGACGAAAACATTTAATCGAGATACTTTAATTGCAAGGTTCTCCTGACTAACCATCTTATTCACTTTTGCCTCTTTTTTTTTAAGCGTCGAACCCTTTCTTCATTTCTGCACTTGGTATAAGCGGTCTTCGGCCTTAATTACTTTCGCAGTCGCTTAATTGCGATTAAGGAACGTACCCAACAGTAACAGCATTCTTAAAAACGAGGTAATTGAAACATTCCCTTTCATTACGTGTAATTGTGGCCATCTTCAATTAATTTGCAGTCTCGGACGAGAATAGTTCTTATTACGACCATAATTCTCTTCAGAAAATTTTTTCATCCCGTTAAACAACATTAATTTATCTTACATCTATAGCAAAAATTTTCTAATAACTTCTTGTGAAATATTTTTTAAATCATCCGAGATAATAATGCAATTATTAAATACAAACTAGGTATATTCAAAAAATATAATTATAAATATAATAAATATAAATTGTTTTTACTATACTATGATCAATATACTAATTTGGTTTTTTATGTTGAAGTTAAGGCACAAGATAACTTAATTTTACCTTTTGCATATAACCTTTTGCAGAACAAAGTTCTTGAACAAACATGTTTAGAATTTAACCATCTCGATTGATCTATTGGTTCTTAGAAGCGAGGATTGTCTCGAACATCGCGCAGAAGCTGCGGTGTGAAATCGGTCCCAATAAATTATGCATCGCTCGCCCTTCTGACATTAAAAGTCGACTTCAGGCATTGTCTCCGATAGCTATTCAAAGCGCACTTGCAACCATTGTCGGCGAATAAGATGTAACCTTTCTTAATAAATAATTGCTTCTCTACTTAGTAGAAACTAACCCCGATAGAGACTGTCTTGCGTTCTTCTTTTACAAATTAACATCACGTATAAATACAGAATAGAAAATAAAGTTTAAAATAAATAATCAAAATTGTATTCCTTTAGTTATATATAGATGCGCGCCTTATGATATAATTATTAATCACAAACTAATCTATTGTATTTTCTGATTTTCAGTTTTTCTCGATTTATTCGATATATCTTTTGAACGAGAGGAGAGATCTATTGGATAATTTAGCGAAAAACTAAATTGTTTCGTTAACATCATAACTGCGACCATAATTTAAAAAGATATAGAACATAGTTAATTATATAAATTAAATATTCGACATTCATAATTCGATTAAAATTATTATTAATTTTTACTATTACTTTCTATTTTTGTTACTATTAGTTTCAAATATAACATCGCGATATTTGATAACAAAATCCAGTTGATAACAAAGAAATTTTTCAAACTGCGTAAAGAGTAAAGTAAGAGTAAAGTATCTCTTCTTTGTCGACTAATCTTATTTACCAGTGCGCACGTAATACTTGCAAGCGCATCGAATATAAATGGATTGCAGAATGCATGTAAAAACATTCTGCATTGTCTGTCCCGATCGATATCTAATCATGTAAACGGCGCAAGCAGATACGCTAAATTATGGTAAATTGTATTCGTGCTTATATCACAGATGAAGAAACGTCTCTCGTCATTCTAGTCGCAACAAATGTGAATTAAGATATCTATATTAATGTTTCGATATAGCACTGTGCAATAAAATATCATTTTCATTCTAATTAACGTGTCAGGGCTGCGTTAATTAATATTGGCAAACAATGTTACTTGAATTAACATAAAAACTACGGTAAATATAAATAAACAACATGAATTAATTTATTTTGTATGTACGCATGTGATTTTTAGCAATTAGTAGTGTGAAACACGAGTCAAAGAGCGGCAAGACGAATTCGCATTAGTTTTACAAATGGAAATGTATGGAAAGGGCAGGATAAAAATCAGTAAATATCAAATGGTTCTATAGCATGATCAAGCAACGATTTTTCGTAATCCCAATTCCTAATAAATAAAATGAAAAAAATTATCATCTTTGGGGAGTAACAATATGTTACGTACGTGTCTTGTGGTGTGCATCAACGTACACTCGAGTATTAATTGATACATTTGCGTGGCTCACGCTTACATATGATTTTCATGATATCACATATGCGTGACAGGAATAATTTTATAATTAATTTTTCACGTGTAATTAAAGATATGTACAATATCGAATAAAACTAATCGTCTGTGTGTAGATGATTTCTATATAAATGCACGTGTTAAACTCTGCTGCCTGTATATTTATTTAACTTAAATATATTTGCACTGCACAAATTAGTGTAATAAAATAACGAAGTTTCTGCAAAAATGAAAAGTGTGAAATCGTTGACAGGTGTCAATTCTTATTCTTTCATAAGCTCTGTTCTTCTAATGTCATATTCAGAGTAATTTTGGTAATAGCCAGTACTAACATTCAGGCAACATTCATCTATTTAATCTATAGGAAACAATTAACAAAGTTTAACGTTTGCATTAATTGTTAATAATTTTTACAATTAACAATCCTGTACGTATGTGACCCACTTTTGCCCAAAGATTCGATAAGGATCGTAATAACCGTTACTTTCGCTGAAATTCGAGTGTGTCTGTCCACGACGACACCATGAATGTTTAATTATGCTTATTCAGCATCATCTGCCGATTAGCGGGATGTCATACGGATAGCACCATCCGCCTAAAGGCGCCACCTGTAATTTTGTTATTTGGGGCAACGTGTGTTAATTTATCATTTCGATAAATACATATTGATTAAGCAAATGCATTATAACCCATGTAATTATATCTGTGTCATCATTATCCCTTTTCTCGACATTTTTTACATTCACTAATTCACAAATTGAAAATTTATGAATTGCCATTATTGCAAATTCTCAATCGCTAATTTTCTATGTATATTTCAATAGTTAATACAATTTTAGCGGTTTTCGCGCATTGTTTCAATCACAGCTAAATATAAACTAAATCGTTAAATGTTAAATATCTGATTCGTTTGCCATCTGAGATTCTCATTCATTCAAGATATATTTCAAACTTTGTTCTTTAAAAGAATATAATTTCTGAAGTAGCTTTTAAATCACGATATGTAATGTTTCTCGATCTCACGACGTCTGAGCTTAATAATTTTTCTGGAGTAGATCACGCGCGCGCGCGCGTTATACGCCGGAAAAAAATACATTTAAATTCTTACTTGGAAGTAGGTAGCAACATAAGGGTACACATATGACTGGTTGCAATCAGATAGCAAAAGAAGGATATATGTATTCATTTTTTTTCTATTTTATCTCTAATGATTCCTCAAAACAAGCTTTACGTCCTGAACGGCTGATCCGTATTTGGCGCGTCGCTTTTATCGCGATGTATCCTACCCGCCACCGGCTCGAACCGTAAGGCGAGAGTAACCGACAGGTGGTACCGATCGGTCTGAAGACTCAAAAGAAAAAATTAAATGTCGTCATGATGCTCTTGTCATTATGCCATTCGTAGAGACATAAAAACAACTCTGACCGTCGCGTCGCAGGCAACCAATTATTTCACTTGGAATTTTGAATTTTCTCACGGCAGTCGAAATAAAAATTTTCTGCCGAATCTCATTATCATCAATGATACTTCAGGCCTATTATACTGTATTGTAATGTAATTGATGTGTTTAACATATTTAATGTTGCGTTAATTTGGAATAAATTTTCAAAAGACACAGAGAAAAGGGAGAGATAAAGAGAGAGAGAGAAAGACAGAAGAAAAGAATAAAACAGAAATCATATGTATATATTAGCCTAATAAATTTTATTCTCTGCAAATCTATTTGTATGACATACGTTATACCTGTCTCTCTCTCTCTCTCTCTCTCTCTCTCTAATGTATCTCAATTTATGACATATTTATTAATTTACTTCCTATCGACACTTTTGCATATTTAATACCGCACTTTTGTACACATGAAATATAAATTACGTTTTAGTCATATATCACAGTTTATCGTAAGAAACTTTCAACTAAACTATAGTAAATATATAATAAACAATCGCATCCACATAAAAAAACATTTGTACGTTTGGCATAATAATTCGTAATAGAAATGTATGTAAAGCTCTACGGTGATATGTATTAAAACAAATAAATTTTTATTTAAATGTACCTCTCATAGCGTGATTGATCGATTATACGTCGTAATACGTACGCCGATATAATTGCGCGTATTCAATTCACAATTCACGCGGTGCTCGTGCACACTATCGCCCATTCCCAGAACTTTAACGCGGGCAGTATTATGCGCTTAGAGAAACTTGAGTGGCAAAGCGGGATGGCGATCAATTACTGCGAATTTTCCTTAATTAATTGCACGCCACGCCGGGCCATCGCGTGCTCACGAGGCACCGCGATAAATACCGGGCGCTCCGCGAAAGGCCAGAGTCGATTCGTCACCGTCGCGGCGTCGCCTATTCGAGAATCACGCAGGCAGTCTTATGCCCGATCGTATAATCGCATCGAGTCCGAGAGCGGAAAAACCACGTCTCCTGGCACGGCGGAAAAGGCTAATGCGCTCAAGAAATAAATCCCGTATTCAAACAGTTATACGGTCCGACATCGGTCATGCAGGAAAAAGCACCCGCTCGTTGCGATAGAGAAAAGTTAATGACAAAGTACAACGATAGAGTAGCAACGTTCGTTCATTTTTGTTCTCAGAGAGTAGTTAACGATGATCGTATCCCTAGGGAATCATCAAGCAAGGATGGTCAGAGAGTTATTATACCGAAAAAAGATGAATAAGAGTAAGATTTTATAATTTTACTTTTTTTCAAAAAGCTACATTAAAACTAAACGAATACATCAAACCGTTTTCTTATGATTTTCGAAATTCCAATTACTGGTACAATATAATGGAATTGCACCAGTGAAAAAGATTAAAGTATAGATTAGTATAATTAGAGAATATAATTATTAAACAGATTAAAAAATATTTCATAAATAGTTTTTGTTTTATATAGGTTTTGTCAAATTCTGTTTTCAAAGATTTATAGTCATTTTCAAAATAATATAAAATTATTTTATTGCAATAAAAAATGTTATATTTTTAGATCATAATTGATATAAATATTTATATATGTATAACCAATTAATCCGTAAATATTTTCAATATAAAAACATATATGTAAAAGAAAGATTTTAAATCGTTCTGGGTCTCACATATTTTTGAATATATTTTCAAAAGTTAATTCATAATTATCCTTAAAAGAGAAAAACGATAGATAGCAACGAGAGGATTGCTGTTCTCTGACATGATTTAGTCCACTGTTCACTGATAATTCAACGACAATGACAAATCTGCCGTGTATCTTATTACCACTGGTACTGGAAAGAAGAATGGCAATACACAGAGGACACCGAATCGGTAAGCAAAGAATAATTTATTCGCGCGAAACGCAGTTCACGGGGTTAATCGAATACTCGTGTCGCGGACGGTTTAGCGTCCTGGTGCTAACCACCACGGACGTTTAGTTCCTCGAGCGCCGTCCTTCTCTCCTCGCAATATGTACGCGGGCGCGGGTATGTACGACCAAGCCAAGCAACGTGGTGAGTAACCAACGATCGCATCCGCCTACGAGATAAGGCGGATTGTTTGTCAAAGCCTTGCCGATTCGTCTTGCCGTGCCAACTTCAACAGACGTATATTGTCGCCTCGCCCACGTGCATATGAACGAGATTTTCTCTCTACGCCCCGTGTGTCATCGCTTGCCTCCTCAAGGATGCATTTATTTATTCAGTACCGCTGTCCAGCTGTGTTTGAAATGCGAAGAAAGTGTATCCTGCATGATAACAAGCGTGTAATAATATTGTGTGTAGAGATTATAATGTACTTCGATTTTCTTTTCTATGTAACATCTTAAAAGCCGACCGCGAAATTTTCTTGAAAATGCAGATTGCGAGACAAACCTAACATAATACTTATCGTAAACGAAGAATAATTTTTTTTTCTTCTATCTCCATCATGTCTCCTCGCTTAGTCTAAAAGTCATGCTCATTGTAAAAATATATACGAAAAAAAATTGTCCTTTTATATATAATATCGTGATAAACCATTTGCTATTTATATAATCAAACTAGGGCGTACGTACACACAGTTTATTAAGTTTTTAGCCGTCGCTATAGCAAAAGTTCTCACATGCTCGTTGTAAAGAAAACGCAAACATAAATCTCTCAAGTGAGGTACTGTGAAGTTTATTTACGTAACACGTTACACGAGGAGTGCTATATCCGCGCGTATTGCAGATTTAATGCTCCGTTCACGAATGCTCGAGACGTCATGACTCCACTAAAACGTTGAAGCTTATTTGCATCTATGTTAATCTCCGTTCGCAAAACATATCAAGCGGTTCTTAATCTGACAACTAATATTCCATTTCTTTAATAGATTTAATATTTATGTATAATATTATTATAGAATTTACAGATATAATATTATTAGTCTCTGTAGATTGTGTTCAAATTCAACAATGATTCAAATAAAATGTCTAATTTTATATTATAAAAATATTTATAATATATTGTATTCAGATTATAAAGGCACAAATACAAAGAGAAAAATATTAATATTAATAAATATATCAGTATATATTTATAAACAATCATGATTTATATATAAAGTAAAAAAAAGAAAGAATTACAAAATGATCTATGTATAAAATTATAGACATGGCAATATTCCCTTCAATAACAGCGTTTGCACGATGAAGATTACAGATTGCCTCTCAGATTTAATATCAAATACGGAAGCTAATTGAATTAATTATTCATTTTCAATTAAACGTCGTTCAAACGTTTTACGATCCATGACCTAGCAGTCGTTTCCAGGAAATAATTTTGACGGCATAATCGCTCATTTCTCGCATCAAAATAGGACGCCAGCATCCTTTCATTAACTTTTTGTTTGGAATACGAGCGCTGAATGCTAAGTGAAGTGGCATGATGGAGTAAATTCCGTCGCGGTAGGGTAGTGAAGACGTACGGTGTCACTTTCCTTGTTGTTATAAACGTTGTTTTGAGTTACAGGAAATTATGCACAAGGCACAGATGCGAGCCGTCAGCCGAGCTGTCAGCCGCTAATGGCGGCATCATACATTCTAACGTAACGTAGCGCTGCGTCGTAATTATTATTAATAGTAGCTCGTATATTCCGCAAACAGAAGTGGAGATCGTTTTAAAATGCGCGAGCCTAGAACTAATTTTGTGTCACGCATACTCATACTGCATGTCGGTGCAACCGAGTAATTATACGGAACAAAAGATTGATGTTTATGAGCAAATTCACGGCAGAAATATAAATCGCGTGATGTAGCCGTTTTATACATATGTATAGTTGCTATATAAATTAGAAGGTATAGCAAAAATTTTTTCTTCGTTTTTAATTGATAAAAAGAAGACGAACACAGAACTAAGCATGACATACGACAATTATGCAGTTCGTAATATCACAGAGAATTACGCGTTTAATTATGAAATTACGAAATTTTTGAAAGGCGATAAAGTGATTTTCTCTATGCTTTATCACGCGCGAAAGACCTATGCATTATTCCCTCCTACACTGAGAAAAAAAATATTTTAATCCAAGTAAATATGTCATTGGTACCCACTAAATAAATAATTTTCTTGAATAATTTTCTTGAAGTTTTTCGGTGTGCACACTGAAAAAAAAATATTTTGATCCAAAAAAATATTACTTTATTCAAGAAAATTATTTATTTGGTGGGTACCAATGACATATTTACTTGGATTAAAATATTTTTTTTCTCAGTGTATACATTCATCTCTCGTTTTTGCAACAAAAACGAATTTAAAGAAACTGCCGAAAAATTTTTCGTAGCAAACATGGAAATCTAAATATAGAGAAATATAGGAAATGTATAAACATTTTTTGAGAAAAAAAAGCAGTTTAGAATTATCTTCTAATATCTTTATATCTATTATAGTATATAGGTATGTTTAATTTTTAATTTAAGTGCATACACACTCAGATATTTTTTAAAATAGTAGAGTTATAAAAAGATTTTTTGAATAAAAGTTATTTTGTTTAAGAAGATCTATATGATAATGACTTAAACGAAAGTTACTCCCAAAAGTATCTCAATTAACATACAAAAGTTTCCAATGACAGGTTGCGAATTAAGTTTTATTTTAAACCTATAATTTTCACGTTATATCTTTAAATATAAGCTCAAGGATGAAGATTTGATATGTTCGAAACTAATTTCGGAATTCGGACTCGTCAGAGTCCTATGTAGAACCTACTCTGCACATATTGCGCTTTTCCTCCTTCGAGAGTCTGCATGAGGTTGCACCAAGAAGAATTCAAGATTTACAGCACGACATAATACACTCGTAACGAGAAGGTAATTATAAATCATCCAGAGTAATGCGAAATTTATTAGTCGGGTTAGAAGAGAGCGGTGATACTACGTCATCATCATTGCCGAATGCGTGACCGCTTGTCGTCGGGATATTTATTCATCCGTAAACTATCAGTAGCGCAAGATCTGCAGTCATAACTGCACTCAGAACAGGAAAATAAATTTTCGCGTGAAACATGCAAACTAAAATACAATCGCTGAAAAATTATGGTGAAATTGTGGTGAACTGTACGCTCGGATGTAGCCCTATGCCGTTAATTTATTCAAAATTTATAGTACTCTCATAAAGTGTACTTCTTTCTAACACATGAAATGAATAAAAGGATAGACTGCTTCTCTTAATACGTTACCAAGAAACATATATGTATAACTTGACCAGTAATACACAGTAAAAAATTTTGTGTCAATGGAAGTCCACTCTCAATTTTGTGTTAAAATAACTCATTCATCGTGTTAGTTTTGACATTTAGAAATGTTATATCGACATTTATAACATTTCTAAATGTCAAAAATAACACGACGTATGAGTTATTTTAACACAAAATTGAGAGTGGACTTCCATTGACACAAAATTTTTTACTGTGTAAGTAAAGAGAGGAAAGCCATTTGCAGAATAAAATAATTTTATATATTCCTTATATAGAAGCTGTTTCGAAAGTAGAGCAATGCAGTAGGAGTTAGAGATACTTTGGTCAATTATAAGTAATAGCAGTAGTAAAAAATATATTACGATACATAATTCGTACAACACGCACAAAATTATACCCCAACCAAATAATTGCAAAAAATTTCTTTAACCTTTTCGGGTCAACTGGCGATATATAAGCCACGTGAAACTACGCGGTTTCACGATGCCGATCTTTAAGGGGTTAAAATAATAAGATGATTAGGGAAAAAGAGGAGGTGAAGAGCGTTAAGACGGATACGCATGCGAATAAACTGAACGATATTGCAAAAGCACAATTACATATTTATCTCCCTCGCTCGAATATCATAAGAACCGATCCAAAAGTACGATCATCGCGCCTCGGGGCCGATCTTATCTCGCGCCGCGCCGTGGCATCGGCTGCCTACGCACGAACGTCCCCGCGTGACGGACATCTGAATGTGCATGCGCGCAGCTGCGCTTCACACGCGGGACACCCACCGGCAATTATGCACGCATTGTAACGTACGAGGGCGAAAAAAAAATCGCTCACGCGAATAAGAGAGTGAGAGAGAGATAGAGAGGAAGAGAGGAAAAAAGGAGAGAGAGAGAGAGCGCGCAGCATGCACGGAAACGCGACACAAGTCCATACACACGTATACGTATGTAGGAAAGACGACTCCGGACTCTCTTGACTATTTGTCAACGGCTGAGAGACGGCTGCTGATTTCTCGCGACTTCTCTCGTCGCCTTATGTACCGCTAACGCGAGTAAAAAGAGGCAGCGAAACCGTCGCTTCGCTGCAAGGGAAGCCGCGAAGGAATCGTTCTTCACCTCGCTCTCTTTCTCCGTCTCCCTTTCTCCCCTCGCGGCGAGAAGAGGTGCACGTTCTTCTTGCGCGTGGATCGCAGGTACAAATCGTCGCGGTGAGATCAAAAACCGGCGCGTATTCGCCGCCAATGCAGCGCACCGCGCGCACGCTCACGTGGTCAGATAATCCGCTGTATAATTTCGTCGCTGCGAATGCAGCACCGCGGACGATGCATCGCGTATATCTGGACGAGCAGGTCGACGTGGCTCTTGCGTAAGATATGAAAATATAGAGCGCTTTATGGTTTCGCAACGGCGCGGCACGGCGCGGGCGTGGCGCGAAATCGCGCGGGTGGCAGAAATGGAATCAAGATTTTTCGTCAGCCATTCATAGTGGTCGAAGCTCGTAAAGATATTAACCCTTTGCGACTCCGCGACATTATTGAGGCCGCGCAGCTCTACGTCGATGCGGCGCTAATGAGCGTCTCTGTTCGCAGATATACGATATTGCGGATTGTCTCGGGGAAATATTTTCCTCCAAAGCGTAAATAACAGTTAGGTTCCTTTAACTGTCTAATAATAATGCCAGCGTGAAAAGAGCTCCCCTAGGCTGCCGCTGGTCGGTTGAAATAACTTAAAGATTGTTTATCGCGGTGTGGTTGGCTCGCACAAAGAGAAAATCTCCGGCAGCGTTCCATTATAAAGTGGCGACTGCATTTTATCATACGTCTCATTGGCGAAATAATAGAAGCAGAACCGGATACGCGCTCTCGCGCAAGCGGTATTTAAGCAAGCCCTCGATAGCAGTGACACACGTGAGCGTGGATAAGCGTGGTAATGCTTCACTCGACGAAGAAGGTGGGCAAAAATAGAATTGCCGGCCCCGCATTAAAACTTACGTGCCACCAAATGCCATACATTCTTAGGTTCTGCCTCGCGGTCTAGTGGGAAGACATTTTTCTCTGCGGTCAGTTAAAGTATGCTCGAGCCGCTCGATATCAGCCTTGCAAGGCTGCCTATGACAAAGAGATCTCGCTTAAAATCAGGTAGTAAACCCGTTGTGGCGTGACGTATTCAAACGCGCTCCCGACGAATCAACGAGAGAGGCCGGCTAAACCGGCTCATATTTTGCGATTTCTATATTTGTGTTCCCGGCGCGGAGCTTTGACGCGCGGCGCGTAATAACTCGGCAATGCGAGGAAAAACGGGACTGCTTGCGAAATTCAAACGCGGGCGCGATTAACGCGTTATCCAGCTGCCAACTATCTTCCGCTACACGTAGGTGAAAACGTGTGTGAGACGGTTGAACGTATATATTTTATCTAGTTGTTGAATCATGCATATGCAGAAGATAAAATAAGGTAAAACGAAATTCTGCGAAGTCGTAAAACAACCATCTATAAACGTGCTGGACTAAGAATTTTATTATAATCGCGTATTCCCTTTATTACATTCGTGTATATATGTATACACGTATACATATATACACGTGTATATATGTATATGGCCTAAATTGTTATCTATAATGATTGCATATACGTTTGAAACAGAGAACAATATAGAATATCTATGCGGTCTTTACGACTTATTGCAGCATTCGCTTTTACAATCTAGATTAACAATTTTCAATAAATATATTATCTTGCAAATTAACATAAAATACATATTGGAATACATTAAACAAGAGAGCAACGTGATAAGTTTGTCAGGTGCATTATGTATCTTTTTCCACGACGATAAATCCTTTATTTACGCGGATAATAACCGAGCAATGTGTACACTGGTTAGTATTGCGTATATTCGGGAGACAGATGCACGCACTACCCATCAGTCATGATCACGAACCTCATCGCCATCACGGTCATCATCATAATCCAGATCAGACCTTCGGGCAACAAACCTATCTTCGTTCAAGAATCTAAAAGCGAAGCGGATGAATACGCGATCCTAAGAATCCATTGCAATGCAGGTAAGAAATACGAGTTTCGCATGGCCTTTGGCAATATTATATTACAGTTGCAACATTTGTGGCATAAGTTCATTTAATATGTAGTTAATATCATCGTGTAAATCGAAACTGGAAAGATTTATTATAAATATATTATATTAAACAATTCATTTGTCAATGATAATATGCGTTCATGCTCAATTAGTCCGTCAAATCGTAATAATAGTAAATGTGCTATTTATAAATATACAATACAGCAACGAGAGAGAGAGAGAGAGAGAGAGAGAGAGAGAGAGAGAGAGAGAGAGAGAGAGAGAGAGAGAGAGAGAGAGAGAGATTGTGATAACATCCAATGATACGCGTATGATTTTATTGCTGATATAAATTATTAACTATCAATAATCATTGGTAACTAATCACAATAGTAAAATAGTGTTCTAATATTTTTTATACGTATAAAAACATAATTATGCTAAAGAAATCATACATATTGCAAAAGAATACACACTATATTTTGAAAACCATTATTATTTTCTCGCAAGCATATCATTTTCTCTCTTTTTCTTTTTTTTCTGTTGCGTATTCATGCAATGTTGTCCAATAATGGCCAGAGCCAAGGTCTCCGTATTATTATTTTCCATATTAGAGATAATTACTCGGCATCAGAGTAATATATACAAAGTAATGCATACGAGAACTTCGTACAACATGTATGGCAATGGTTAACTGCTGGCATCTGCTTTAAATTCGAGAGAACCTCGTGTGATTCTTCGTGCGGGTACGATTGTGGTATACGTTGTGCCTTCTGCATGTCCTGCATATTTTCGCGTACGCACACCCATTGTATGCCTATTACAGGCATTGCCTTAGACGAACCGACTTCCCCATAGTCCTATATAAATACTTGCTTGCGCTATATCAATCTTTTCAGTAATGATATAAAAACAAACGTCTTTATTATAAAGGCGACTTCTTCAGACGTTTGAATTTTTAATTAGAAAAATTGTTATAAACTTATTATAAAAATTTACGTAAGTAAAAAAATAAAAAAGTATATGTATATAATAATGTCCTTATGTGCACAAAAGCAAATCACAATAATTTTATTCCTTTATTACTAGGAAAATTGTTATGTCTATTTTATAGTGCGAAACAAAATTCAGAATGTTTTGAGATTTATGAGAAAATTTTCAAAGACTTAATGAAACCTTGGATTAGTATATTCAGATGACAAATAGTTTACGAGTACTCATAATGAGTAACTGCATAGTAACGGCATAGCTTATCGATAACGTAATCAGCCGACTCTCCTCTATATATCCTCTATATACACGTGTTATGGAATTCCATTTTAATAGGTTTCCGATTAAGTAAACGCCCGCTCGTGTCCAATGATCTAAATTCCATTAAGTCCCGTTCTAATTGTTATTCATGTTACTACACCACTTACAGTTGGCTCTTTCGCGTGCGAGGTAGCTCGTTGAGGAAGTTGTTTAATTAGCAATCTTCAATAAATCTTTAATTGAATATACCGTAATTGATCGGTTTTATACACATATTCAAGAAAACATGTGTTTAAACCTGATCGGTTACGGTATTCATTAAAGATTGATTGAAGTTTGCTAATTAACCACGTGTTTATGATAGGAAAAGGTCTGTAATTTTTCTTAAATACATATATCATCTGCTTTACATCTTTTTTTTTATTTCTTAATTTTGTGTGACGATGATGGAACAGAATACCTAAGATATAACAATTAATTAAATTAACAATTTTATTAAATTAATTAAAAATTAAAATAAATAAAGAAAATAACACTCTACTGTATTGAGACTATACAGTTTCTTAATAATATTATAATATATCTAAAATCGTATATATTAAAACTAACTTGAATAATAACGAATAGAATATACTATAATAAGTGCATTTAATACACGCTACTTACGTCTTATATAAATCATCTCACGAGCCACCAAAGCAATCGAGAAACGTAGCTCTAGTATATTTAACGGCTTTAACAGCTCACTATAGGGTTAACGAATCAATTATCGACGGAGAAGGACGAAAAGGAAGAGGTGGATGTAAAGGAAGTAGGAGGAACGAGATCGAGGACTCGATCTTTGCGGGGTCGATGCTAATTTCTGGGGTCGAATCGTGCGCCGACCACGCTCGCGATTGGTCTACGCGAGTGGCGGCCCCTTTTTGTTCTTTTAGCCGAGACCCGCCAATATATACATATATCTATATATATATATGGAGCAACCTGGCGACGATCGTGATATGTCAGCCGGCACCCACGCTCCTGCGACTTCAGATTCGTTGTGCCACCTTTGCCGCGAAACCTTCTCGGCCCTGACCTGTCCTGTCGTCGCTTCAGGCCTTCTTTAAACTTACATCCTATTATCTCACAGCACTCAGATCAAGTTTTTCACCTATTTTTTCAAATCTTAATAGAGTTAAGCTAGTAATAGAGCAATTTTCATCGTTTGATTTTCTGCTAAATGTATAAGCGTCGCCACACACAATGAATCTGACAAGTAATAATCACACGTCTCAACAATTCCGATAAGTTCTCGTATAAAATATAGATAGAAAATCGAGGGTTCTTTTTCAAGTATAAATATTATAGAGAACAAATTAAAAGTAAAACCATGTGCTTCAATACTAAAATATGAATAATTTTTTTTATTTTAGTAGCAATCAAAAATTAAAAAATTTAGACTTACAATTAGTGTATTTAGGAATATATAAATTTATAACAAAATCTCTAGCGTAACTATAAAATAAATTATGATATATTTTACCAATTTTGTTTACTAATATTATTATATTGTACATTTCTGTATTAAGCTATTTAATGGAAACTAAATTTTTATAAATTAAAACAAAATGAAGAAAAATATATAATATAGACAAGTGTCACACATGGAAAAATCGAAATTAGAAAATATTGGAAAATATCGTAAAATTTCTTACGATACTGATTGCAAAAAATATATAATAGGATAGAAAGTGAACTGTGAAAGAAGATGCTGTTTGCCTAATCGCTGCATCTTACTATCGTTGATATCATTCTCGCAATGTAACAATATTATTATTCTAATCGCCCCTTCTTTTGTAGAAAAGAAGGCGCGATGGCTGACGATTGCATTCGCCATCCACTACGATTTTCTCCCACTACAACCGCTCTCTGTCCTCCTACTCTGATGGCAGTTGGGCCACCTCTTCCTGAAAAGTATACCATCACCGACCATTGGGTGCAACTGAAATCAAGGCTACCGATTGGACGGCCTCTAACGCTCGCCTAGGAATGCTGCGTGCAACGAATGCAACGCGCGACACACGTGTGGAGATGCAGATTAACGTAATCTCCGTGAGCCATATGTTATCGGGCCGAGATCGGCGACGCCTTCGGATTGCTCCGCGCGAAGGATTTATGTTAATTCTAAGTAACCTTCGCTGAAATTAACCGTTTTACGTAACGCTTAAAGCTCCTTCCCCAGATCGAGAGGGAGCCTTCAATGTCATGCAATCAATTTTTTTCCCAGATCTTAGAAATAATCACGATATATCTATATTAATATCCATGTCTATCTCTATCTGATAAGGTAATAATAAATATCACGAAGCAATCAAACGTGTTCATACTCGAAGTGTTCATACTCGACATGTTCATTGAAAAAAATTCAAAAAAAAATTTTAAAAATATTATTACTTCGCAGTATCTCGAAAATCAATACGTCAATTAATACGTCTCTATATTTTTGGTATTTAAAAATCGTGCAAAACACAATGTATTTGTAAAACACAAATTAGTTTCTATAAGAAAAATCCTTAAAACCTCCAAAAGCGTTAAAAAATATTGTGTATTTAAACACTTAATTTACTCTATCTCAATGTTAATTTAAAACAAATGTGTTGGCATGGTAGAAGATTTCTATCGTAGCTAAATCGAGGTAATCTATGTAACTAAACTGTATTAACTACGAAAATGAAGTTTTAACGTGTAGTGAATATCTATATTCCATACTAATATCCCTATAAAAAAGGATTTTAGGAATACGCTTTGTTCACGCATGATAAAATATAATATTACATCATTCCTGCAGTATTATTAGATAGACCTGTTTGACGGTGTCGCTATTGCAATCGAGCTGAAGTTATTCGAAATATGATGAACCATTGGAGTCTGAGCCGACGGGGACGATAGGAATGAGCGAGGATGAGGAGAAAGGTGGAGGGCTGTTAAAGGAACGGCGGATAAGAGACAACCGCGAAAAAGACTGGCAAGCGGAATGTCGGTTAATTTGTAGCCAGGTCTAGTCCACGCCATAATCTGCGCGTGTATCATACTCTTTTATACGTGTCGAGACACACGTTGCCGATCAGTCGCATTCATGTGCGCCGACGTGCACCATAGAACGCATGTTATTAATTATTATCATATAAAAAACGAACAGTCTTTTATATTATATATAATACTATGCAGTATATATTATATACATTATATATAATATTACGTACAGGTTGTCGACAAAATTCGAAAAATAATCGATTTGTCGTAAAACCACGATTAGTTTTTCTTTTAACTGCGAAATGTAAGTCACGGTGATGCAATTGTTAATAAAATACTGAAAACTTATCGTCAAACTGCAACTCTGTTTAAAATGTGTATTAAACTCTGATTAAAATGATTTAAATGTGTATTTTGTTTATAGTTGCTTGAGTATGTTTTTCATATTTGTTATATTGTACAAAAGAATATTGTATTTTGTCATTATTTTTAAATGAAAATTTTAATGAAGATTAACAAAAAACAATAATGTGTAAAATATATTGCAATGCATTAGGTCAACAGCTAGAGTATCACGAATCTGATGTTATATAATATCATTTGATGTTATAGTATAATATTAGCATTCTAAAAATAAGTTTTTATTTTAATATAAAATTTTGAAAAATTATTAATTTATGTTGTTAATCGACCGTGAAATCGATCGTTAATAGATAAAATAAATAGACAATATCCACTATAACAAAGTGGACTATTCGATATAGAGAAAAAGAAATAGAAATCAATGTTACATTCCACTAAGCAACTTATGTGACCAAGTCACCAAGCGAAAGCAGTAACAAGCTTTTACCGTACCGGTATTCAGAATACCGGTATACAAGTCGTGTCTTAGTTATGGCAGGTATTTACTACTAGGCACCGGGAATATATTACGTTCGCGTACTTCGTTGCATCAACTTGCTGTTTTTCCAGAAAGCCGCGGAATGTACGAGATCTTCGGGACGTGATGTGAGAACAGAAAGTGCTTAAAAACATTTGCTTCATTACATGAGTTGGATACCCAAGAGAAGTAATTACATCGTATTTTTCCATGTTCTACGTTCTAAAAATATATATCTACGCTTTCACACAATTTTAATCCCGATGAAAGAATAAAGAAATGTACCGAACATAAAACAGTGCGGAATACCGCATGGTACTCACAATCCTGTAAATACTTTATCGTCCAGATAAAACTATTCTACGTAAAATCGAACGGGAGGGGGGGGGTTTCCTTCTTGCTCGACACTCTCGCATAAGTAGGCGAATGCCGCTCCGTGCAGAGAGCCACGAAACGCGAAACAGAGCACAAAAAGAACAATCCGCGAGGTGGATGAGAAGGGCACATAAGGAAGCCGAGTTTACGAGATGATTGTCCTACGGACCCTATTCATTCGACATGAAACCTCCAGGTGGATCTCTATTGTACATTATTGCGCCATTGTCCATTGTCGCAATTCGCCACAACTGGTCTTCTTAGATTTCTTTGACATAAGTGGAAAAAGCTCGGCAAGAATAAAAAAAAAAGACCGATGGCGTTAGATTAAAATATTCGAAATAATTAAAATTACGAAGAAAGCCAAATGCCATTTTTTATTAAGTCAATACATAATTTTACGTGTTATTCTCTAAAGTTCAGATTAATGTTTTCCATATGCTTTCACGTGTTTCGAACACAAGTTTGAACGCTAGCTTTTTCATGTAATTACGGCGTTTTCCCTTGTTTGATTGTATATCTTACACGGTCGTATAATTTCATACTTATTTTTCATGTAATGTTTATCAGAATCATAGTGACTAATCCTTTTTATATTGTAATAAAAAATATTAGAAATTATATATAGAATGAGCCAATGTCGTTCAATTCAACATTTAGGTAAAAAGTCCTTAATCACGTCTCAATTTCAATTACTTTCCAATTTAAGAGCAAAATCGGCGGAGATGTTAAAATTAACGGCAATTAGCGGCAATTAGCGGTATCACGTGCCTCCCACGTTAGACGTTTGAGAGAAGAAAGTGCAGCTTGCACGCGATGCAAGCGCGGACAAACATCGATGGAAATCGAATGATGCGGAACAGGCACCTGCGTGGGTACAGGCAATTACGTATATGAATAACTTCGACGAAAAAGCAGCCGATGCGATCGCACACACCGACTCCGATCTTATCGGCGCGGTGTCGCGCGCATTGCCGAAGGTCCTAGGCCCGGACTCCGCCCGGTATGACGGTGCAATTATCAATAATTGAGAAATTTTTTTTCGAACGTAATTCAATATAACGAGCCGGCGCGCTCATTAATTTGATATTATAAGCACTGTCTCCCGAACATTCCTGTTATTATATTTGCCGTAAGACCATTAACCTCTTTTCGCGGTATGCAATTTATGTTTTTCCCTCTCTTTTTTTTTAGTTATGCTCCGCGAATTTCGATTTACAACTGTAATTCGGGTCATATGCGCCGTGTTTCAAGATAATGCCCAGGTTATTCGAAGTGTGTAAATCATCAGATGTGCAATCTCACTTTAATTACTCAAATTAATTAAGCGAAGATTAATTGATATAAATTAAGATTATTAACAGCAACATATATTCATATAATATATATCATCGGATTAAAGTAATTATGTATACGAATATTAAAAGCCTTCCGCCATAATTGCTGACAAAAGCGCAATAATAAGATTTTATTTTATTATTCCTAATTATATTTAATATAATCCTTGATATTCTTAAAAATCATTTAAAATTATAGACATACAAGCAAAACCGTTTTCATAATTCCACTTTTTTAAAATTCCTTTACTTTTGATACTAGATACATCATTAATATGTGTGTGGGTAGGTATATGTGATGGAATTACTAATAATGTATTATTACTATAATTTCTATTTCATATTTTAACTCACATAAAATTTTCTAATAATTTTGATTATTCTCAAAATAATACAATTTTAATCCGTTTTTGTTTTTACAAAAATAAAAAGAGTAGTAATAATAAATCTTACTTAATAATTTACTATTTTTCTGTTTTTCTAAAAACATAAACAAATAAATATTCTGCATTAATCTCTTGTAAATAATCAAATTATTAGAAAAATTTCTTGTTTTAAGTCTTTAATTTCAGCTTAAGCCTGATAAGTATCTGATGGCTAAATATCTGGCCAATAAATAAAGTGTCGATTATTATAATTAGTATGGTAAAATATTAGCACTATTAAACTACCAAAAGCTAGTATACATAGCTAATAGAAATCAATCAAGACACAAGTAAAGGAGGATCATGACATAATCGGCATGTATCACTCACGTTGCACGGACATATATCCCCACGGTAATTCGAGAAACATAACTCAAGTCCTGACGGACCGCTGAATCATGAGTTTCTCGCGGCATATATATATCGCCGCGACGTGTCGGCTTCCCTTTTGCTACTTTAGTTGCCTGTTTTCCTCCCCGCTCGTTCGTTCTCTCGACTCGTCAACCCTATGGCCGTCTATGTCCTTTTTTGCCGATGTGTGACGACTTTTCTCTCGCCGCACACATATTACCACCTTTCAACCGCGTAAAATGACCTTTACGAGGAGATTGTATCACTGCGGTAACTGTCGCGATAATTAGACATTACTGCAGTATTCGGTTTCTTCACCACACAATGGCATGATCGGTAATTAAATTTCCAGCACATAATTTACTAAAAAGTTTATTTATAAGAAACTATCGACGGATCTACGCATTTGAGAAAGTTTAAAATAAATGGATATGCGTGTAGTACTCGATATATTATATTTTAAAATTATGAGCGAATTTACATATTCAACGCTCGAATATTTTTGTATGTCATATTACTTTTAACTATGTTACATATGTGTATTGCTCTACGTGAAAATCATTCGACATCAAGAGAAATTTAATTGTAGTAAAATTAAGAGCTCGACATTGGTACAAACAGTGATGTGCATTCGCGCTATTTTTTATATTATTGAGCTGAGAATAAATAACAAAACAATAAGCAATCTTGTATGAGTTATAAAAATTGTTTTAATAATTAAACGAAATAATCGCGATCCGCCAAATCGAGAGAACGAGAGTTGGGGTGACGCTTCGAATAAATAATCTATGAATCAGAAGATTATATCGATTATACACACTCACCTTATCACGCCGGTCTCCTTATGCTTGCCGATGAGGAATGTCAGTATACCGTCGGTCATCTGATTCGCCCACGGTGGTTTCACCCAGATCAGGTTCTTAAGATGACCCGCGTACACTGCAGGCAGAATCCAATTTTCGATACTGATCTCGCTGAAAGAGTGAGAAGAACAAAATGATTATTAATAATTATTTTCGCGATAATTATTCGCTTATAAAATTTATTCATAGATTGAAAAGCTGTGTATTTTTTGTATTTTCTTTTCCTCTCACTTTTTACGATCCACGTTATCAAAAGTGCACATTGTACTTAAGAGATATGTTTACCATGTGCAAGTCTAAAATGCTGATATTCTAATATACTGATAATTTGCACCACAATTAAATAACATTAATCAATTAAATTATTTCTGGAATCTTTTGCAAGAGAGTGAGTAAAAATGAGGAACGACGTTTTTTTGTACGCTATTATATTTTGCATATTTAAATATCAATATCTCTCTTTAATTATCTCGAATATAGAAATATTACTAAAAATATACAATTTTCAAAAAGTTAAAATTTAATAACGATAACGAGTTTGGTAATACACAGCTTATAATTTTTTATAAGAATAAATAATAATAATTGATAGTTTCAATGATAACGTAACATACTTCTCTCTCTAAAGTGTCCGGAAGTACGGAAAGAGGAAAAGAGAGAGAAAATGATACTTCTCTCTCTAAAGTGTCCGGAAAGAGAAAAAGAGAGAGAAGATGGTTCTCTCTCTAACCTCCTCCTATCGATGCATTACGTATTTGTAAAAATTTGATTCAAAAATTTCAGGTCTATTCTCGCATGCCGAAGGAAGATCATTCGCTGATGTTTCAACAAAGGACAAATGTTGTATGAAACTCACAAATATGATTGTTACACATACGCACCTAAACAGTCGATCCTTGTCCCACACCGTATCGGCCGGCATCTCCTTCGGTATCAGCATATCGGGATGCGAATCCAGATGTACGAAGGTGTTACCTTCGAAGGGCAGATGCTTCGACCCCATACATCGATATATGTACGGTAAGACCTGAGGATGTCGTAAACAGGGCGCGTTTATCAAAAATTCGTTCGAAAATTGAATCTCGCGTTCGCGTCGCGTACTCGACCGATGCGCGATGCGCGGAGTAGCGCATATGGCGTCGAGATCTCGAACTTAAACTTTGAGATCGACTTGAAGTTACTTGAAGTTGGATCAGTCAGGATCAGTTAGTCGATTCCTGACGAGCGGCTGATCTTCTTCACTTATTCAAATTCAAAATATCTGAAGATCTATTTGGAATTCGATTGATTTCGTTATATAACATATATAATTAATATGCACTCATTTACGTAAAAGTTACAATAAGATATTTGTTTATAAACAAATAAATTTCAGAATCGCTGAGATTTGTTACGTGAATCTTACGAAATATTGAATAACAATCTTATTTTCTTGTCACATGATATCCTTTTCCATATTTCTTTCAAAAATTCAAAAGTCAGCAATAATTTAACAATAATATATAATTATGTCAGACAGTCATAAAAAAAATATTAATGTATCAAAAGATAATTTTAGGGCATACTCTAGAAAAACACAAAAATAATCTGCGCATAGTTTAATTCGCGAAAGAATTTATTGTATATGTAGAAGAGAGAGTATATCAATCCTAATCATTCATTTTAATGTTACGTTTGTGTGTATATATATATATATATATATATATATATGATCTTCAGAACTTATACATTTGAGTACACTCACATACATACATGTCATTCAGAATTTCGATCGTGTGTAGTGTAGTGTGTACGTGTACGACGATTTCGGAGCGCGCGCTGCGCGCCACTAACGCCGCGACATCTGGCGGCGCGTTGCGCTAGGCGCTACGCTGCATCCTGCATCGTCCGCGGCCTAACGAACGCGAGAGCGAGAGAACGGCGTTCGAATATACCCACCTCATCGTGATCCTCCACCACGTAGACCGGCGTCCTCTTGAAGTGCTTGCGCGTGTACGACATATCTCGCGAGCGCGGGGGTAATGCGGAGTAATGCGGACCTGACCACTGACCGTTGACGTCAACACAACGATCGCCGGACCGACGAGACGCGCGCGTTAAACGATCGATTTTCTAATTAACACCACGACGACACGATACTGCACGCGGACGCTGGGTAATCGCGGGCACGCGGCGCACTGCTTCGCGCGGTAGCACGTGGTCGCCGACTGAAGTTTGCTCTTAGGCGCGCACCTCAAACGCGATCATTTCGCGAATAAAGGGACAAGGGCACCAGACAGGGGGGTTTACTCCGAATTTCTCACGAGACGAGTTTCGTAAGGTGGTTCCCCTTTTTTCTCTTGCTCTAGCCCCCGACCCTCCCTCCACCCTCCCCCCGCCCCCTCTGAGGATGAGGACGCCTTAGAAACCTGATCCTTCTAACACAGCCGGCAAGCGGCGAACGAATGTCGGAGTATCATTTGACAAATTTATCCGGACAGGTCGGATTGTGATTAACGAGTCACTGCCGAATATCTCTGCATGTTATTTAATATCAGGATAAATTGTTACATACCTTTCTTCAATGATAATTTTATTCTGAGTAAAATTTGATACATACATATTTCTGTATTTTATTTTGCTCGTTATTTTTATTTTAAAAAATTTGTGGGGACTGTTAAAGTGAATCAGATATTTTTATTTAACTAAAAGTAAAATTAAAAACACTGGATGTTTCTCCAATCTCTACGTATATAATATATCTACTCATAAATAAGTATATATTATATAAGTATCGATAAAATCACATCCTTTGTGTATCCAGCTCTATCCATTTAAACAATTATAAAACATTTACAGATAAGAAAAATATTTATTTATGCAGGATAAAAAATCAATCAATCAATCTTTCTCATTAATCGCTCAACATGTAATCACATAACTTATTTTGTAAATCGCGAAATAAATCGCACGACTCGCGCGCACAAACGATATTTACATACGTGTTAATAGATGTTATCGATTTTTATAAAAAGATGTACATGGTAAAGTATCCTCACTACTGACAAGCGACAATATTCGATCGATGAGACTATACCAGGACCCGATCGCAAAAGATCATCCAGTTGCATAACTGCAGTTAGCGTAGAATCGGTAGGAAAAGGTTACCCCCGGCACACACAGTTCAAGCCTCGTCGATGCGTGTTAAGTATCGGCGATGCGTGACCTTTCGCTATCGATCGATTCACATGTCATTCTTTGCCGCCGCTTGATCATAAAACACATCGTGAGAAAGTATCCGAAAAACGAAAATGCGCTCGCAGTACGGTCTATGTGAATATAATTGAACAGACGACATTATATATCTTATTAGTCGAATCCCCGCGTGATTATTGATCGTACATAATCCAATTCTCAAACATTTGCGATTTATAGATCTTGAGATGCAGCTGATCTGTTTGCCTCCTTAACGACGATAGGAATCTCTCGACATCTGCTTCATATGAATAAACATCGTTTACTAAGTCATTGCCTAGCCTGTGATCTCCTAAATTTGTAGAACGATCATTGGTTTTCTGTTCCAAGTATCGTAGTGTGCGATTAAATCGCGACGATTGAGCGTATGTCCCGGAAGAACAGGGATATGCAGGTACACGTTCGTTGCACTGATCATGATAAATTTGATTCGATGAGCACGCTTGCTCTTCTAAATTATAATATAAATTAGAATTTGGAATCCACGGAAAGCTTTGCGCTGGATTCGACAAAGGTTGAGGAGTTTTCTTTGCATTCACGTTCGCACGTGAATTTGATATCCTTGAATACCTTGTTGAGGTAACTGAATTATCTATACCTACGCTATCCTTTGGATCACGTGTGTGAAACGTTACATGTTTATCATGTTTGCTAAACTCATTCAAATTGTTGTAAACAATGTTATTTGTTTGTACAGGTGTATATTTAGTTTGCACGGTTTTAACTTTACTTTGCTGAATGTTCTCCCTACTGGACTTTTGACTACTGCTACTGGTGGGTGACGCTTTCTGTCCGTTGTTTAAACCGACTTTATCAGTATAATTTGAATACGTAACATCCTTTTCAGATAATATAAAAGACGACTCGCTTGAAGTACCGTATGTTTCTTCATCATTTTCTTTATCCGTTTGTCGAACTTCTATATTTTCGTGTCTTTGATCGGAGATTGTATCAGTAAAAACGCCATTCGTATTTTGTATTTCATGCTTATTTTGACTGGCAACTGTAACTTTATTAGAGTAAACTTCTTGCACTTTCTTTGTTTTTGAATCTTTACCATTTACTACATTTGTTACTGGAGTATCCACTTCAGAAGTCTTATGGTATTTACCTATGCCGTCATCTTGATTTTCTAAAAGTCCCTGCTTCTTAAACATTTGTGCATACTTCGCCAATTTATCATTTTTCGAAGAAACCAGATTTTTAGACAGTTGTACATCCTCCGCTAACTCATCATCTTTTGCAGTTCTTTCTGCTGTTTCTTTAAGAAGCGCTTTTATTTCCGAGAATGCCAAATTTTGCTCTCTTATTTTCTGAATCACATCACATGTTTCAGTTTCATTTAAACATGCTATATAATCTATTATTTCTAATAATTTTTCATTGGGATTTTGACAAGTTCTCAAATATTGTAGTGCCTCGCGGTATTCTTTAATTTCAGAGTTTGACATCATTAAATTTGGCATATGTTCATCAACATTTATAGGATAAGGAAAAAATGCGTTAAATTTAGTACCTAATGTATAGAAACGGCCTTTGAAATCTTCTATTTCTGTGTACATATCTAACAAATTATCTGAATTAGATGCTGAATATATGTAAGTATCCTGCACCTCTTCATCATTACGAAGTTCTGGAAAAATACACAAGAAAGCCCGTTTCTGTATATTAAGGAAAGTTTTGAGAGCTGAAAAATGTTCTTCGTGTAATAGTTTATAAATAGATTCGGTCATGTCTTTATACGTATTGTCTAACAAATTAATTTCAAAATCGAGTAACTCTTTCCACTTGGAAGCTACTCTCAATAGAGATTCTTCATCATTACAAACGTTATCGTCATTTTCGATAATTTTTGTAGCATATGTTACCAAATAATTGTTTACTATTATCCGTATGTGATCGTTCTCACTGTTATCTAATTCATTTATAGGTAAACTATGCATGAAATCAGAATCTTTTGTAGAAAATGTATCCTGAGAAATTTGTATAAACGTTTTTTCATTATCATCCTCTTTATCACAATTGGACACAGAAATTGATGCATCATCTTCTTTTTTTATGATTAATGAATCTTTCATATATTGAACAATGTTTTCAACCTCAGCATCTGATAATTCGCGATTCTCTTTATCTGACAGAGCTACTTTAAACACGACGTCTTTATTCAATTCTTCCATAAGAGAAGCATCATCTGAAGGTGTTATTGTAAAGGTATATATATTTTTTGATGTGGATGATGAGTTTACAACTTTACTTTCTTTAGAATTTTCATCTGCAGATTTTACAGTCGATGTCTCTTCAGATTCTTTAGAAGTATTAGCTACAGAATCAGTTCTGCCTGGAGCGTAATGTTGAAATAATGAACTAATTTTTATCTCCTCATCTAAATTAGATCTTGATCTCACAGGTGTATCATCAGAGACAGTTTTGTGGCATTTTTTGTTTTTTGACGATTTACGTTTTTTACGAATTTTACTAGTATTTCCAACATTATTCTTCGATGATAACGTATTGATCGCCATGTGTTTTGGTACTTTACATTCGTCATCTCTTGCAGGTGTGTCACTTCTTTCTATTGACGAAATATCACTGCTTGCTGTACTCTGGAGCGAAACGTTATTAGATTCTTCATCTTTCGCAGTAGAAGCATTTGCAACATTATTTTCTGATGATGTATCACTGGCCACTGAAGGTAATATATGTTCTGATATAGGTATTTTTATAGGTGCACCATTTTTAGATTCAAGGATCATTTTATCAATGACTGGCAACTTTATGAGACTTTTCTCAGATCCCAAATCAATTTTTTCAAACCCTGACGTATCATCAACCCAAACATCTTCCGTGTAATCAGAATTGAGTTTAAACAAACAAAAATTTAGTCCACCAATCGAAGCTAGTAATTTTTTGAACGACGAAAGCTCATTTTCGGAAATAATTGTGATGGAAATTCCATAAGATCCATAGCGACCAGCCCTGCCAATTCTATGTAAATACGTCGCCGGGTCGTTGGGTATGTCTAAGTTTACGACCATATTAACATTTTCTATATCTATACCCCTTGCAGTTAGATCCGTGGTCAACATAATTCTACATTCGAGATTTCTTAAGTTTTCAATCGCTTCCAATCTTTTAGTCATATCTTGATTTCCAGCAATATATGAAGATGAAAAACCCAATGAATTAATCTTATTGCTTACTGATTGAGCTCTATAACAAAAATAGAACAATAAATAAATTAAATATTAATTAAACAAATTAAATATTAAAAATGAAACAATTAAAAAATAACATACCGTGATTGATAATTTGAAAAGACTAGGCTTTGCTTAAATGAAATATTGGTAAAAATTTTTACCAGCTCATCAACTTTTGTTTGTACCTAAAAATATAAACAAATAGATTATACAGAATTTGTTTGTTAATAAAATAAAATCTGATTAATTCTTGTAAATAAAGGGAAAAAACCTGTTTCATCGCATTGGGATATGCTGGAACCACAGCCACAAATTGTCGGATTCCAATCAAAATTGGTCCATCAATATTTGGTGATGTTAACACTGGAGAAGACATGTAAGTTTGCAGAAATGTTTCTAAATCTCCAGGATAAGTAGCACTTGAAGCTATAATTTGTTTGCTGGATGGTAGCTTAGAAAATATATAGCTATAAAAAAGCATATTAATTTTAGTAAATTGCAGAACAAATTGTTGATAAGAAATTTGACTAGATACAATAATATGCACTAGCACAGCCTATTAAAGTCTATTACATACTAATCTATCTAGATTCATATGTGCGAGCATGTACATATGAATTTATTGAATACTAAATCCTTAAACTCAATACTAACTTGATATCCTTTTGAAAACTAATTTCCATTAATTTGTCTGCTTCATCAAGAACAAATAATCTGACTTTTGAAACATGAAGAAATCCCTTTTCGATTAGATGTTTAATTCTACCAGGTGCACCAACAGCTACATGGCATTTGTTCAGTTTTTTCTTATCTTCTTCTAATGGCATTCCTCCCACAAAGTACTCAACTCTTAATTCTAAAACAGCAAAAGTAATTGACAAAGACATAAAGATAAATTTTTTAGAAAATAAATATAGCAATAATATTTTAGACTATACCTTCTATTTTTGCACCTATTGCTTGAATAACAAGAGTTATTTGAATCGCAATTTCCCTCGTAGGTGCTATTATTAAAACTTGTGGTGATTGTATTGAAATATCTAAAGTTTCAAGAGCTATTATACCAAATACTAAAGTTTTTCCAGTCCCTGATTTTGCACGTACTATCAAATCTGTAAACCATTAACACTTTTAATATAAAAAAATCATTATTGTTTTAATATTATACATATATAATAATATAGCTATAATACCAAATCCACAACGGCCTAACGGAATGGCTTTCAACTGAATAGGAGATGGTTTTTGAAATCCAGCAGATATTAACCCATCCAGAATATCTTGTGGAAGTCTCATTTGAAAGAAGGTAACATCTCCTTCTATTTTTATATCATTCGTCCTCTGCTTCTTGCTTATGTCATGTGCAATTTGTTGAGCCATTTTTCTAATAATACAGATAAATATATCAAATATAAAAAATACCAATTAAGATATAATAAATAATATTGAATGAAGAAATAGTAACAGAAACATCTTCCTTTTTATAACATGTGGTATTATTTCTATTACGTCAATTACGGCATAAAATTCTATTAAGCAATAAATATTTATTCCTTCTTCATTCAAATTTCTACAGAAAGTATGTTAAACAATGCGTAAAAAAATACGATATAAACAACAATATTTGTCATAACAGTCAACGTACTTAACATATAATATACATAACGCGATTTATATAATTATACAGTAATATTAATAATTAATTATACAATAATATTAATGTACAATATGTATAATATATATAATAATGCGATTTATATAATTGTACAAACTTTTATACGCCGGTTTATTTCTTGAAACAACCACCAACAAACACCATGCTCTCTCATAACCTCACAAAATCACAGGTGTTCAGAAAACACAACGGTCGTCTTTGGGAAATGGATCTAGAAGCATAATGGCCGCGTTGGAAGTTTTCTTCACGCTGATTGGATTACATTTTTAGATCTAGAGGAATAGTCCTATCTCAGTAGAGAAAACCAGAGAAAACTTCCAACAGTTGCAAATTAACATTCTGCTGAACACGGCCAATGGATGATTGGGCACCGTTGTGACTATTTTGTGAACGCAGCAAGCTATCGCAAAAAACGTTCGAGACTGATTTTGTCAGAAATTCGAATATTTTATTATAAAATTAAATAAAAGACTTTCCGCTGCCGTGTGCTCTTGGTGCAGCAACTCGTAGCGATGCATTTCGTAATTGCACTAATTGCCTGCAATTTATCCGTAGGATTAAAGCTATAGTTTTCTAATCAAGAGTCAAGACTACCATTAGTTTAGAGCACTGGGCGCTCCTCTTCGGAGTCGACTTAAATAAGGTCGAGATTTTGCGAAAATTAATTGAGCCGCAGTGTCGGTCCGACTGTTACGAAAAATAGAACAAATTCTGTGAAAAATGGGGCGCCGTTCGATCAACACCACGAAAAGTGGGAAATACATGAATCCCACTGATCAAGCACGTTAGTAACCGAGAACATAACCAAGCGTCTAACCAAAGAATATCTTTAAGAAAGCACAATCTTCAAATGAGAGGTTGTAAAGTATCTAATTTTTTCTTAAATTTTAGGAAAGGAAGCCCGTAAGAAGGAATTAAAAAAGAATAAAAAGCAACGACAATTAGTAAGAGCGGCTGTTTTGAAAGGCAAAGATCCAGCGCAGATTATCGAAGAGATGGAGAAGATTGATCAAATGGGTTAGAGATAATTCAATTTTTAAAATATAGCATGTATATATGAATATGATATATTTCTACATATTTATTCTTTTATTTTTAGAGTATAACGTAATGCAACCACCTCCCTTGAATGAGAAAGTATTGAAAGACAAACGAAAGAAACTTAAGGAAACTTTAGACCGCGTCTTAAAAATGTATGTAAGTATATAAATACTGTAATAGTAAATGTTCTTCAATAAAGTATTGGTAAGCTTATGAAGAAATTGAAATTTGGATTGTACCATGATATAATCAGCGTATTATCTTTTTGTCTTCTAGGCAAAGGACGATCAAGAAAAATGGGCAGAGCTGAAGGATCAGTTGATACAGTATGAACGTAGAAGGATAGACTTGGTTTCCTATTTTGAAGCTGTGCGGCATGCGCAGCAAGTGCAAGTTGACGAAATACCATTGCCATCGGCTGCTAATGACATATCCAGGATGTACCCAGGTAGGTATAGTTAGATATTATTCCGAAAAATTATGCAACTAATATATGTTTTGTTATAGTACAATTTTACAGTGTATTTTTAGTACAAGTAGTAAATTTCTCCACAGGTTCCTTAACATCACAGATTCCCTTACCAGATATGCCACAACCACCTGCGCATATATATCCACCTCATCCTCATTACATATCGCAACACCATACTATAATGAATATTCCTGTACCGCCAAGTATATTAAAAAAGACCAGTGCATATGCAGCTTCTCCATCTATGCCTACATTGGCACCCAATAAAGAGCCTCCTGGTGTACCACCTTTTCCACCTCCAGAACTATCAAGCGATGATGAAGATACAGTTGAAAATGTAAGTGAATTAACAATTGTTCTCTCTGTCTCGCTATAAGCGGAAAATAATTTTAATATTTATAAAATCAACAGGTAAAAGATCCACCAGCAAAATCGAGAACAATACGATTCGCCGATGACAAGGAAGACAAACAAGAGTCAGAGAACAAGGAAAAAGATGTGGAAAAGGAGAAAGAGAAGGACAGAGATATGGCAAAAGTCAAACCGACTACATTGCAGCAGAAAATGTTGGCAATGGCGGGACAAGATATTGATCAGTTTATGCGAGAGATGGAAGTCGTCCATAAGAAGAGGGAGACCGAGCGTGCTCAAGATCTGAATGCGCGATTGTCGTTGCTCGAGACGGAAAACGAACCCAATGCTAAGTCTAGTAATAATAAATCTAATAATAAAGGAGAAGACGAAGAGGTAGAACCGCCTGGGGCATCGGAGCATCTCTCTGGTCATGGGCAACACTCGTCTCATCCCCATGCTCAGCACGCACAACAACATAGCACAATGCCACCGATGGGCATACCGCCTCCACCTCTGCTTTACAGACCACCTCCGCCGCCATTACATCTTAGAATGCCACCGCCGCCCCCACCTCGTATCGGGCTCCGATTACCACCTGGTGATATATTTAAATTCTTTCTTGCATTTTATTTAAACTTTTTTTTACTTTAAAGTTTGTACCTTTTAATAGAAATTCGACTTGTAAATCTAAGTTTTATACATATACACACAAATGAGATAATATAAGGATACGAATGATCACTTTCAGGTCCACCACCTGGAATGCCGAGAATATTGAGACCCGGACCTCCAAGTATACCTAGAATGCCATTGCCGCAAATGCAGATGTCGAATATGTCGAATATAGCAAATCCTCAGATACAAACGCAATCTGGAACTACTACACAACCCAAGACACCCAATGTTCTTTCTGCTGCACCACAGCTAATCAACAGAAAGGACAAAGATGGAAAAAGTACCACCACTATCGAGGCAAAACCACAAATCAGAAATCTGGCTGCTGACGTTACTAGATTTTTACCGACGTCTTTGCGCGTGAAGAGAGACGATAAGAAGAAATCCAGCAATATCTCCAGGATTACGGAAAGGTTACCGGAAGCGCAGCCGCTCAGAACAACGCAACCTAAGACGAAGGATGATGCATATATGCAATTTATGCAAGAAATGGAGGGATTACTCTGAATCTAGAAAACTGTATGCTTTATTTGATTGAAATCAATATATGAATTTTGTACAATATACAATGCAATTGTGGACATGACATTTCTGTTATTCAGTGTCATTTAGATAATGTCTCTATATCTTTAAATTTTAGGTATATAATGAAAATAAGATACGCAAAATTTTAATTAAAGAGCTTGAAACAACATATTAAGCGAAAAAATCATATTTGTAAACGACTAATATTAATACATTAATATTTTATTAACTGTTAATTTATATTTTTTTGTTTTTTATTTTTTTTCTTGATAAAAATGCAAAAATCTTTATAATTTACCCTATAAATGTATGCCTATTAATTTCTTTTTTTTAAATAATGCTTCTTATCTCAAATTTTTTTCAATGTTATGGAAAAGTGCAACAAAAATTTTAAACGTGCCTCTTTGCTCTTTATATAATGTGAAAAATAAACTCTAAATTATAATAGAATTATACATGTTAAAATATCCATGAACAATCTTTTCAATCCTATATTTGTGAAATATTAATTATGATCAATTCAAAATGATAATATCAATTCTAATACTGATTTAGAAATAGGGAGAACAGTTTAAGATCGTGACTGAGCATGAAGACTTGTATATGAAACGTTCATAGAAGTTTCTGAACAATTAAAATTAGCACGTGATATAATTAAAATCTATGTTAAATTACATGTCTATTCACATCTCTAAATTGAAAGTCACTTTTATTTTACTATTTTTGTATATCGTAGTATTTTATTAATTCAACGAAATAACAATTGCATTTTACACAATTTAAGTCGTACTTTAATTTATAACTTTGTATAACAGTATGAATTGATCAGAAAACGCGTGTCGTATTATGCCGCGCGACAGAGAATCAACATGGCGGACTCGTTACTTCCGAGTTCCGACATTCCAAGCGACCGGCGTCATTTCCCATTCCTACATGACACGGTAACTAGTGCGCCGAGTATGCTATGAAGTGAATACTGAATTATCCACACACGTAAGAATAGTAGTGTTGAGCAGCTGGCTGCATGAGTTAAACGTACTGCTCTGTACCCCGCTACCTCTGCCAACCGATTTTGTTTTTCACGTCGCCAACTGAATTGGAGTTTTGACCGTCGGCGATCCGCGTAGCGCTTATTGCTCCGATCGAGATGTACACACGAAGCAGGCAAAACCAGAGCTACGGCAACGGTATGGATTTTCGTCATATAATGAAAACCCCGGTCTGTGTAGCCCCGTATGTCGCATCGCGTCGCGTCGCGATCAACGTCGGCGATCAACGCGATAAGTGAACTGCGAAAGTGAAGTCTTCGCGAAGGGGGAAAAAAAATCAATACGCGCCGGTTAGTGCGAAATGGCGGTCATCCGTGAGCTTTCGCGTTGCAGCGCCCGAGAACATGGCGTGACGTCGCTATTTACTAATCGCGACGACGCAATTCACTGAGATATTACGTTCATTGACCGTGCGACTTACGTGCGCGCTCGGTTGACAATGATATCCCGACAGAAAACTTTTTTTTTCTCTCTCTCTTTCGACCGAGAGAACGAATGAAATTCTCGTAATTCACACGTGTTATGCTCTCATGCTTGTAGTGTATTAATAAGTAATTCGGTGTTGCAGGACGAAATCCAAACAATCCCCAAGGCCAAAGCCAAGGCCAGAGCCAAAGCCAAGGCCAAGGCCAAGGCCAAGGATCTTACATAATGCCTGTAAGTCTTCTCTTTCTCTCTTTTTTCTTTTTTTTTTATCTATGTGACAATATCTATGGCTATATACTTTTACATATGATTATGTCGATACACAATCTTATATTGACATAATAAGTAAAAATAGGCAAGATGGTCTATTAATACTGCGTGGACACCATCTTTTTGGAGCACTCATCCTGAGGGATACCCTGGGACTAACTCCGAAGGGTTTTTGAAAGGGTTTCTGTGTTACAAAAAAATCTATAAAATTCATGTATCATCTTTAAGGTTTCAAAAAAGTGATTTCTATACTTACATAGGCCGGAACTGTTGCAATTTTTTTTTCCATTTCCATGGGAATCATAAATGAAAAATCGACTGTGCCTTAAAAGGTCTACGGTGTCCGCGCAATGTTAATGTAAGCCAAATGCAGTAATTCTGATTTGAAATTATTTTACTGTATGAGCACAGCCATTGCTTTTGAAAAAAAATAGGAATAGTTGCACAGACATTACCATTGTAAAATTATTTTCATTTATATATTGGAATAAAAGCTTAGACAAGTGCTTTCAGAATTCTGTAAAAGATATACAGAAAGAATGGTTTAAGAATGTTGTTATATGTAATTAACCCTTAAATATAGATGTATTTACTAACGCAGAAAACATTAAAACTAAATTATGTTTCTGATTTAAACAAATTTTGTTTCTGATTAAAATATTTTCCATGAAATCTCAATAGATTAATTTTCTTCATTTTCCTGCATAATACCATATCTATTTTATTATCAATATAATGTTATATGTAATAATATATATAGCACATTATAACATAATATATGGATCTTAAGCCTTGTGTACACGATACTAGAAATCGGTCCGAGTTTCGGTTTAAGCCAATCAACTTGCAGCTCTTACAGAAAAGCAGCAGTTTCATTGGCTTAAACCGAAACTCGGACCGATTTCTAGTATCGTGTACACAAGGCTTTATACATAATATTCTTTAAAGTTTGAGCAAATCGGTAAATTATGTCTACATCTTTTTTATGTGAAATGGATATCGTTCAAAAGCATATATGATTAATAATACTTTTCTCACAGAAACCTGTATATTTAAGGGTTAAATTACTCAATCTTTTATAATTTTATTTTAAAAAAAGCTTTCTATCCCATTTTTCTTCAAAAATATAAAAATTGGTAAATATATCATTATCATACATGGTTAAATATATTATTACAAAAGCAACTGCTAAGAAATGGCAATTATTTATGAATTGTTAAATATATTTTATTTATTTATATATATCGCCAATGAATAAACAATACCGTCTGATAATTAGTAAAGTTTTCAGAAGAGATATAAAACTGTGCCAAAAGTGAAATATACAACAACTATCTATGTAATGAACATTCTTGAATGAACATTGAAACTCATCTGTAATAAGTGTGATTATTTACGACTTTACCCTGTGAAATGATGATATGGAATGGATGATACGAAACAATCGAAGCCAAAAAGTGCATTTGAAAAAAAAATGTCACAGGCAGTATTGTTTATTCATAGACGATATATAATTGTATCAGATATATACTTCTTATTCTATAAAAACAAAAAGTATTCCGTATTGCAATTCTACATAGATAAATGTGGAAAACAAATATTAATAAAATTTATTTAGGCTAAATTTAAAAATAAAAGAAATTATATTACGCTCGATGAAAGCAACAGCTAATAAGAGTGACAGACGGCCAATTTCAAGTAATCAAATATCAAGGACGTTAAAAAATATATTAAAACGAACTTGTTTATGGAAAATATAAAAGTTATCAAAAACTGTTAACTTTTTAAACCAGGCATCTTTAGAACATTATAACAAAAACCACAAGAAATCATGTTAATAAATAATAATTACATTCTACTGACGAAAGAAAACCGAAATGGAGTTCACATCAAGAATTAAAAAATAACCGAGATGTGTCAAAAGTAAGGTAACACTTCTATTATGAGAATCCGTCAAAAGTAACTGTTGCAAACACATTCTTCGTTAGAAAGTAAGTTCAAAAAGTAAAAAAAACTAATATTTGGTAGGTTATATGTTGTGGTGATAAAAGGAACTTACGACCAAACTTAGTGGTAACTAGACAGAAAGGAAAATCAGTGAAAGCCATATAATAAAATAAAATGTTAAAGCAAAGAAACAAGACTTTCATATGTGGTCAAAATTCAATGAAGAAAAATGATACAAAATTTTATATCTAGCACAAGTATTCGATCAGTGCGGCTGACTGAAAGTAAAATGTTCGTTAAATAATCAAGATGTGTTATTGTTTATTTCTAAAAGGTGCCCTGCCACCTTCTAGCCATAAGCAATGACATGTTGATTATTTGTGACTTTCATTTAATGAACATTTTATTCTAAGTCGCACTGGTCGAATACTTGCGCTAGATAAAGAATTTTGTATCATTTCTCTTCGTTGAATTTTGACTACATATGTAAGTCTCTTTTCTTTGCTTGATTATTTTTTAATTTTATTATATGGCTTTCATACTGATTTTCTTTTCTGTCTAGTTACCACTAACAATTGTAAGTTTGGTCATACGTTCCTTTTATCATTACACATATTACCTACTGAACATTAATTCTTTTTACTTTTTGGACTTACATTCTGTGCTTTCCAACGAAGAATGTATTTGTTATTACAGTTATTTTTGACGAATTCTCATAATTGAAATGTTACCTTACTTTTAACATCTCGGTTATTTTTTAATTCTTGACTTATCATTATGTTCAACTTTGACTTCGGTTTTCCGATTAATCATTCCAACGCTTTGAATGTAAACCCCATTTCGATTTTCTTTCATCAGTAGGATGTAATTATTATTACTTTTTAATGTGATTTTTTGTGGTTTTTGTTATAACGTTCTGAAGAAGTCCAAGTATGGTTTGAAACATTAACAATTTTTTGTAACTTTTAAATTTTCGATAAACAAGTTTGTTTTAACTTATTTTTTTAAGGTCTTTCTTTGATTGCTCGAAAATTGGCCGTCTATCACTCTTACTAAATTTAAAAACTAATGTGTTTAAATAATATTCACTGTTTGTCATTTAATAAGATTTTTTTATTTTATGATAATTATTATAAAACTTTCTTTTCCTTTATCTTTTTTGTGTTGGTATTGTACTTATTAATATTTATACATTACACATGCTTCAAAAAGATGTAATTTTTACATTACAACAAAATTTATTTAACCATAAGTCTACCTATATTAAAATGAAAATTTATAATTAATACAAATTTGAACTTTTTTCAAAAAATAAAGAAAATTAAATATGTCATATCAAATGGGTTATGTACTTAAATAAGTCTAGTGTATTATACAAATAATAAGCATTTTTCGAGTATTGACTTAAAACTTAAAATATTGATTGCGCGTGAGATTGAAGAATATAATAACATGCTTGTTTTTATACATAATTCAAATTCCATATGCTGTCGACAAGATTTCCATTTGCATGTACTAATTAGTGGTCCCTACTGTCCCCTTCCCTGCAACGCAGGTACTAGTAGCTATACAACAATACCGAGGAGGTGCATTCGACCAAAGACTAGGTCGTCAGTTACCCACATAGCATACCTTACCGTAGGCCGTTTTCTTGGTAGTTCGTGCTGAACTCATGCCTAAGCAAATTTTACTCTCGGTAGAAATGCTACATTATTATAAGCATTCTACTTGCGGCGTCAAATACTTGATTCTTAGTTTCTTTTATTTAAATAAGTGATCACATAGATCCTTTAATTTACAATATTCACATCAAAATCCACAACATAATTTTATGGCATATTAATATTAGAATTTAATATTTTACTGATCTCTTTTTATACTTCTTAATATATATTCCAATTTGACAATAAAAACATAATCTTTAATTTTCTTTCCTATAAACATCAATTATGTAAAAAAATATCGTTTATTAATAGCATATTTTTAATTTCATTTAAACTTAGCTCAGTCATGAGTAAAGAGACGTTGGCCACAGTAAAGGTAACATGGTTGGTATGAGCTATAGGGGTAGCGTTAAATTATTCTAACATACGATACTAGACCTTGGTGGGGTAGCACAACCGTAGAGGTTCCTTGTGTAGCGGCGACCCACCCTATGTTTTACAGTATAATACACAAGGAAGTTACCAAGCATCGCAATCTACGTCCATTCAACAAAGCAATTATAAACAAGACAACATGCAAAACTCACAAGGATTCAAATCACAGCAGCAACAGCAACCGCAACAACAGCCAGCGCAAATCCCAGCTGCATCAACACGGCCAATTCTAGTACCACCACCTCTGGTATCTACGAAACTACTTCAAAAGCCCCAACAACAATCACAGCAGCAGCAACAAGGACAGCAGCAAAAGTTACCATTACAACAGCAGCAGCAGAAATTACAACCGCAGCAGCAACAGCAGCAGCAACCAATGAACCAACAGGCCATGCAACAACTACTGCAACAGTCGCAGCAGCAACAGGCATCAAGTCCATTGCCACAGCGATTGAAGCCGATCTTAAAGCAGAGTACAGCAATCGCACAGCCAGCTAGTGTTGCACAAACTACACCTGTGACTTCTCAGTCTTCTCCAAGCTCTACTAATAATAATTCTGATGTTACGGATGACAGTTTGAAACAGCTTGACAACATAGATATGGACATGCAAGATGTCCAACCAAGGTGGCGAAGAAAGGTACCTGGATGTAAGTATTTTTAAATTAAATAGAGAGATTATAGAAATGTATAATTTTGTACATCTCTGTAATCTCTTTAGGATTATAATTTGAATATTTAGAACAATCTGTATAATATAAAAGTATATAACGAAGATATATAATTCTAATGTTTTAATGTAAGTAATTAACAGACAGTTTTAGTTGTAGATTTTGATAATCTTTTTGACATTATTACACATATAGAGCTTCAATTACATAATCATATAACATTAGAAAGATCCTGTGAAGCATAAATATAAGCATAAATAAATTAAAGAATTTGTAATTTAAAAAATAGAATTACAGCAATATAATTCATTGTTTGTATAATAATATAAGATTAAATCCTTTTCTTTTTATGATGACATTTCACTGCGCAAATTTGAAGATTCTCAGGAGCACTGAATATTTTTGTCTCAATTATATTATTGAGGATAAATTCTCCTGTAATCAATGTGAATTTCTCCACTGATATATAAAATAAATTCTAATTATTCATATTGGATTATGTATGTTACTAACATAACTATTTTTGTAGTTAAAGTAAATAAAAGATTAAAGCGTCTTCGTATGAACCAACGTCTAAGGAAAACCTTACAACCCAAAAATGCAATCATGGTATTAAATGAGATGAAAGCTGGAGTCCAATTTACATTCCCTGAGACGCAAGGACCCATGCCAAACTCACTTTATCTCGTTCATGCTGAGGTAATTATTGTATGATTTTAATTAAAATTTTATAATTCTTACAATATATGTTATTTAATATGTAATATGATGCGTTATGTCAAATCTAATCTCTAAAACATTTTATTAATATTCATTTATAGCTTGATGGTAAAACTTACGTTGGGCAAGGATTATCTAAACCACTTGCTCGTCAAAATGCAGCTGAAAATGCATTAAAAGCTTTATTACTTGAAAAAATGACAGCAGCATCTATGAAAGCAAGTATAGATGCTGAATCAGATGGGCAAGCTAATTCATCTATGGATGGATTAAAAGAAGAAAATAATGACGATAGCAACCCTATGGACACGACGAGTACTGAAGATGAGATACCATGGAGTTCATTGGCCAGTTTTGCACTTTATAAACTTTTTCTTGAATGGCATAATCAGGGAACTTCAGTTCCAGTCCCACGACCTGGTTTACCAACTACAAAAGGAATTAAGAAAGATAGTCCTAATGCTGTTAAAACTCCCGCTCAAAAGGAACTTCCACCTAATCCTACGAATATACATCCAGTCATGTTACTGAATCAAATGAAGCCTGGACTAACATATGCAGAGCTCAGCCGTGTTGGTAATCCACCAAATACAATGTTCACTCTGGCTGTTGACATTGATGGAGTCGAATATTCAGGAACAGGTATGTATATATTCTATGAATTATTATGAAATATTTTTGTTATTAACAATATATAAATAACAATTTTTATTTTTCAGCTAAAAACAAGAAAGATGCCAAGAAAGCGGCAGCTAAAGCAGCATTATTGGCATTATATAACTTGACTTACCCAGAGGATACTAATAAACCAGATTTAATGGCAATCGGTTAAAGTGAACAATATCTTATTCAATATCAACTTGTCAAAATATAATATACACAGATGGTTTTTTTTAATTTAATTCACAAAATATCACTAATTGTTTTTAGTGACTGGACGACATTGCTGTAGCAACTTGTATTATTTACCCAGGTTGACAATCTTGAATTTTTTTGCATATTTCTTTTGCATTTCACCTTTGTTTTACATGACAAATGTATACTGAAAATTAATACATGGTTGTTATCACATGTCAAAATATACAGATTGAGTCACATAACTCATAAATTTAATGACATCTAATTTCTTGTGATGTTATTTTCTCTGTATATAATTTTTAGTTTTAGGAGAATCAATTTATGCAACAAATTATAAAAAAAAATTGAAATATATTAATCCTTAATATTATTTTATATATACATAATTAAAAATATATTATATAACATATAATATACAATTAATGTAACTATTTTAAAAAGTATATTATGTTTGATACATATTAATAGATTTAGAATACAGAAAAAATAATATTATAAGAAGTTGGATATTAAATCATTCAACATTTTCTTTTATCACTTTTGTCTATCATCAATCATATAAACACGATAACTTGATGAAACGAATAATGAAATACGTGTTAGAATTATAATTTATTATGTTTAAACTTTTCTTTGGTAAACATATTTTAATATAATTTTATTTAGTATTTGAGAAAAAAATTTCACTGAGAATAATTTACGTCACAATAGCAAAGTGTACTTCCATAGTATAATGATCAAATAACCATAACCAAATTACAATTTTTATTAGAATCATGTGTTGTTTATCGATAAAAACGACAATGGTTACATAATCCACTGTTGTATTACATAGTGTTAAATACTGTTAAGAAGACAGTATTGTAATGAATGTATTAAATATTAATGTATTCAATAAAATATCGTAACTCTACAAACAGCATATATTCATTTTTGTACATACATTATGTTAAAATAAACACTATAATTGCAAGGCGCGCGCGCGCGCGTGTGTAATGCAGGTTAAGAAACAGCGTTTCTTTAATAATATATGTTACAAACAACATATACATTTTAAATTCTATTTCATGATAAAACAAATTAATCCGTCACGTTCATTTAACCAAATAATATATGTATTAATCCTTTCTACAACTTGCTCTATATATAAATTTAAAAATTTTTTTGCCATAAATTTAATGAATTGTGTAATCGATATAATTTTAATTCGAATCATATAATATGCCTGTGATTGCTTTCTCAGTAATTCTGCATATACATACCAGGGACAACGGTCGTTATAGTAACAATCGCCAAACAATGATGCGTTCTATATTGTTGTGTACAGTCGTCAGGTGCAATGGAATGTTAATATACTTGCAACCAATGTGATTTCAATATTGTCAAACAATGCACCCATTAAAATTGGTAATGATAGGACCAACCGAGGTAAGAGCATCCATCGATTGAATATTTATATAAAAGAGGATGAAGATGTGTTTTAAATCTTACTTTTGTCAAATTATGCCAAAATTATGCACAAACTGAATTATATGTATATACACACCGTGCTTGTTTAGAGCGGGAAGACCACAATAGCGAATTTTCTGGCGGATGCTACGGAAATTCCATATGATTATCATCCAACTCAAGGTGTTCGAATATTAGAATTTGAAATTAATGATATTGAAATGAATAATGAGCGCATCTCGAGAGATCTCGAGCTGTGGGACTGCAGTGGAAATCACAAGTAAACGATAACATATATGCTTTCGCAAAAGTGAATTTTGAATGAATAAAAGACAAGATATTATAAAAATGGTTTCAACAGATTCAAGAATTGCTGGCCAGCTATACGTAAGGATGTACATGGCGTGATACTTGTATATAGCGCAAAAATGCAGGATTCTTCGAAAAAATTGAGAGAATATTATGATTATTTCGTTAGCGGAGCTAAATTAAGGCCAAATAGTTGTGTAATACTCTTCTTTGATCCTGATAATACATCAAGCGCATCGAAAATTATTTGTAAGTATTTCAGAGTAATAATCCAATCTCAACAAAACCTTGATTTTTCTCTATTTTCCAAATAGTTAAAAATAAAGAAATCTTGTGTATAAATTAATTTTTAAAATATTATATATTATGTATGTTTAAAGCATCTAGTTTCTCAAATGTCTCTCATGTCAAGTGTAACGTGGACGACGGTGGTGATAAATTAAAGACTGACTTTCGATTGTTTCTAAGTGCTCTAATGACAAAACTGCACGAAGACAAAGAAGAAAAACTGATATTGAGTGACAACATATTATTTGCTAAATAGAATGTTCATTTTTTTGTAACAATTATATAAACGATGAAAAATAGCACTCTTGTTATTAATATGTCTATATCTCTGTTGTAGTTATTTATAGCCAAAGATACATCCAGTTACCAATATTTTCCTCATCATTGTATCAATATTTTAATTATGTATATCATGGAATGATTGCATGTTATTTGTGGAACAAACTTTAATTCGTAGTTTGTCTAAATCAGTTGTTAGTTCTCTCCATGCTCTTTCTACTTGTATTAGGGTTTCTTCATGACTCCATGAAGTACATATGACAACGTTGGCTTCTTTAACTTGCTCTGTGTTACTTGGTTGCATTTCAATTCGTAACTTCGCTGCTTCCTCAGATAATCCATTTCTTTCCATTACTCGTTTTATAGCCTATAAATATATTTAACATGAGTTTATAAAAACATTTAGATTATATAAACAATTATAAATACTTTATACATGTCGTAAAATGGGAAATTTAAAATAATAGATAAATAAATTCCTATCACCACGTATTTTGCATAGGCAAAATATGATTTATATGTAAGACAAGGAGAGGACTAACCTCATCTTGTGGAATGATACAAGTCCAAATTTCGCTGCATACATTCTGCCATTTAGCCTGAATCAAAACTGCTGCTTCCAGTATAATAATATGACGACCCTTGTGATAAAGATTATTTATTTCTTCTTTAGCTTTTTCCAAAATTAAAGGCCAAATTAATGTATTCAATTTTTCCAATTGTTCCTACATAAAATATATATATCTCTATAAAATTACATGCAATAATAGATACTGTAGCATATGAGACTAAATTAAATACCTTATTATTAAACACTATGTCACCAAGCAGCTTTCTATTTATAAATCCATCTGAGTTAAGAATAGAAGAGCCAAAATGTTCAACTATTTTATGAAAGCAGTCTGTTCCAGGTAAATATAAGTCGTGAGCTAATTTATCACAATTTACAAGACCAGCGCCGAGTTGTTGCATTTTTTCAGCAACTGAGGATTTTCCACTCGCAATACCACCCGTTAAACCAATAATATAAGGTTGTAAACTCCTCCCTTCTCTCTAATAAAATAGATCAATTTATATAAAATGTAATTTATATAGAATTATATACAGAAAATCTCATATGACAATTATTTTATAATTTTTTATAGTGTATTGTATATACTCGGTAGGAAACCTACAGGAGCTCGAAGCCTCGTGCCAAGTAATCGTATTCTATGATTACTAGAGCTAATTTTGGCCTCTTCGGATCTGTTATGGGCTTCATCAATTGCTAATTCTACCGTATAAATGTCCAATTTGCTTAAATTTTTTTGCGCACGTAATTCATTGACTTTATCACCTCCACGTTTCGTTTCTTGACTCACTACTATCATCTCCAATGTTGGATCTTCCTTAGTAGGTCCATACATGTCATTAATAGGCACAACATTATATGTTATCGATGAATCCACATCTTCCAAAAACTCTTTAACTTCCTTTATTCTTTGCGTACACGGTTGTATAAGCTCCCATAATATTTTACCTGAAAATAATTTGTTTCATTTATAATTGTACCATTGTGTGTACATAATGATATTATTAAGTCGTCTAACAGTTCTTATCTGTAAAACTATTCAAATGCATTATTATATACTATAAAGTAAATCGACTTAAACTGAATAAGTTAGAAGAATTTACCAGTAATCAAGTTAGTATCCGTCACGCCAACAGTAAGTTTTTCTGTACAACGCAAGACAGCCTCACTTAATAAGATCTTGTGGCCATTGTGCAACCGATCGAATGTGCCACCCAGCACTACATTCTTGTAAGTTTTTACATTCTGAACATCATGTTCTGTATACGTATGATAGTTCTGATATATTAAATTAACAAAGCGGTAGTTCTGCGATCTGTTTGCTAAACGATCCTGTATGAACGTGTCTGCCTCCTTTTCACTGCACTTCTGATCAAAGATTACCACTTCCACCGGTTTTTTCGTGTTTATAACAGATCTATCAGGATATTTCAGGTTGGTGAGCAAGACACGAACGTCGAGACTGGAGGCAATTGGAGAAGTATACATATATATGTCGGCAATCTTCTTAGAAAATTCAGACCCTTTCCTCTGTAACGTCGCAGAGTTGTAATTTCCTGCAAAGATATTCTTTTCCGGAAGGTATTGAATATACAACGTCTTCAAAACATGCTTCTGGATTAGAAACAACATTAATTTTATCTTCGCAGGATTTGTTAAAACTAGTAGACCGGTGTTCGCCATGTCGTAGAAAATATATTAAAATCACTTCAATTTCTCGAATGCACTTCTCTGATACTTCGATTTACGATTAATTTATTAATCTTAAATCTTTAGTGATCGTCTTGTAGACGATCACTTCTTTTCTTCCGAACTGATTCTAGCTTCAGGATGGAGTTTTTCTTTTCTTTTCTTTTTTTTTTATCTATTTTAGATTATTGTAATCAAATTTATGTGTAAATTTTTTTAAAGAGCTCTATGACACAGTTGAATAGGACATTAGAGATTGAGATTACAAATTATCATTTATCATCAAACTTATTGAAGATTTGGAAAATCGACCAATTCGATAACCTCAATCTTACTCCGTTTTGATCCGATTGGTTAAATTTTAATTTTCAATTAGATCCCTCGATCCACGATTCCCAGTTGAACATGAGCATTTGATAGGCTCTCTGATTGGCTTCACACGCCAATCCGGGCAATTTTGTCCAGATCTTTCGTCCTGATTGGTCGCGCTACGTTAAGGAATCTTGAAACGCGCGTTTATCTCGTTGTCGCACAAGTCGTGATTTCAAATATGGCCGCCCCCTTGGCCCCTTGGTCACGCCGCGAGAAGCATGATTGTGTATTGTAATCATTGTAACCGTTCAATTTTCGATTCTCTCTCGTAATACACGATGGTGCAGAGCAGGATATTCGCGCGGAATCGTGCGCTCGGGTACGTCAGCAACCATGTGCCGCTTGTCACGAGGTACATCCTCCGGAGGAAGGAGCACCTCGTCGTCACGTGCGTGGGCAAGGAATTCCACACTTACGGATGTAAACATTTCACCCTGCTGAGCGTCTCGGGCACCCACGCGGACGATATCACCTGCCTGGCCACGGACACGTTTCACGTGTACACGGCCAGCGCGAACAACGTTTACGCATGGCGCAGGGGAACCGAATTGAAGCACACCTACGAGGGTCACGAGTGCGCGGTCCACATTCTCCTGCCGTTCGGCGCGCACTTGCTCTCCGTCGACGAGAGCAGCACCCTGAAGGTCTGGGACATCAAGGAGGAGAGTCTGCTGCTGGAGTTGAACTTCAGCAACAATGTTTTCAGGATAACTACACTGATGCATCCCAATACCTACATGAACAAGATCCTGCTGGGCAGCGAGCAGGGCCAGCTGCAGCTGTGGAACATTAAACTGAGCAAGATGGTCTACACGTTCCAGGGATGGCAGAGTAGCGTGACGGCGTTGGAGCAAGCGCCCGCGATAGACGTGGCTGCCATAGGTTTGAACAACGGCCACGTTATTCTGCACAATCTCAAGTACGACGAGACCATCTTCGAGCTTGTGCAGGACTGGGGCCCGGTGATATCCATCAGCTTTCGTACGGATGGCCATCCCATCATGGCGACGGGCAGTCTAGGTGGCCAGATCGTATTCTGGAACTTGGAACAACGCATGGTGGAGAGCCAGCTGTGTAATGCGCACGACGCTGCTGTCACGGGTCTCAGATACATACCGAATGAACCGTTGTTGGTTTCGTCTTCGCCTGACAATTCTCTCAAGCTGTGGATATTTGATATGGCCGACGGAGCGGGCAGGCTCTTGAGAATCAGAGAAGGTCACGCCGAGCCTCCGACGATCGTTCGGTTTTATGGAAACGATGGTAATTATCTGTTGACCACGGGCGGCGATTCTTCACTCCGGCTGTTCTCTACCGTCACGGAGATATTGAACAAAAGCTTGGGTAGAGCCTCGTTTAACAGGAAGGCCTCCAAGAAAAAGAGTCTCTCGGTCGACGATCCGTTGTTAATGCCGCCAATAACCGAGCTCGCAGCCGAAGTGACGCGGGAAAAGGAATGGTGCAACATAGCAGCCACTCATTCCGGTTTAGGCATGGTCACTACGTGGTCGTCTCATCTCCAAAAGATGGGCGATCTTAAGTTGCTTCCTGAGAGATTCAAAAACAATTACAGTGCTAGCGCGACCAGCTTATGTTTAACGAGATGTGGAAACTTTGTCGTGATCGGTTACAACACGGGACACGTTGATAGATTTAACATTCAATCGGGGATCCACAGAGCGTCCTATGGAAGCGAGAATGGCGCACACGAGGGTCCCGTTAAGGGCGTCATGGTTGACGATTTGAATCAAACTCTTATTACGGCTGGCAGAGACGCAAAAATTAAGTTTTGGGATTTTAAACCAAAGAAAGGTACTTGTGCCGTAAGAGATTATTTTTCCTTTTTTCCCTTCTAAATTATATTTTAATGTGATCCTTTCTCAGGTATAACTACAGCAAGAACGACATTGACACTGGAAGAGTCAATCGAATGGATACGATATCACAATGAGAGTTCCCTTGTGGCTATAGCCTTAGAAAATTTCGATGTTGTGTTAATGGATCTGGATACAAAGAAGATAGTTCGGCATTTTCAAGGGCACGAGGGACGAGTAATGGATGCGTGTTTCAATCCTGACTCTAGGTGGTTAATCACAGCATCTATGGACTGCACAATCCGTACTTGGGACATACCATCATCACACTTAATAGATATTTTTCAGGTGAATTTAATATCAGAATTATATAAATAAATAGATAAGTAATAGGAGGATTTCTAAATCGGGTTACCATTTACTTCACACTTCTTCATTCACTTCTCTAAATATTGTTTCGACCTTTATATTATTTGAACTAGAAAAGAATACATTGAAAAATATTATATTAATAATACATCTCGTGCACTTGCAGGTTCCTGAAGCTTGTATATCTTTAAGTTTCTCTCCGACGGCAGAATTTCTTGCGACCGCGCATGTACGTAATGTAGGGATCTTCCTGTGGTCGAATCGTATGCTCTATTCACACGTGTCGCTAAAGGCCATTAGCAAAGACGATGTGATACCCGAAGTAGGACTTCCTGGATCTTCCGTAGAAGCCGAGAAAGTCGATGAAGATGATGTCGTTGCCGAAGAGCCAGATTACGTGTCTCCCGATCAGCTCGATAGCGATCTTATAACCATGTCCGCCGTGGCTCAATCTAGATGGCAGAATTTACTCGATATCGATATCATTAAAAGGAGAAACAAGCCGAGGCAACCGCCTAAAGTTCCAGAGACCGCGCCGTTCTTCTTGCCTACGGTTGCGTCGTTGCAACTGCGCTTCGATTTCACGGACGTTAAAAGCAATGAAAACACCAATGAAACTGCCAGTGTTCATCCGCTTTTACAAAATCTTACTTCGTTTAACAAGAGTTTGCTTCAATCAGATACCAACAATTTTTCGGATGTGATAGAGAAATTAAAGGCAATGGGTCCTAGCAACATCGATTTCGAAATTCAATCATTGTCTTTGGACGAGAGTTCCGCCGAATTGTCAATGCTGCAGTTTATGAAGATGCTTCATTGCATGATGGAACAACAGACGGATTTCGAATTGTCGCAAGCGTATTTGGCAGTCTTCTTAAAGTGGCACGGTACAGCAATCTCGGAGAACGATACGTTACGAAAGTATCTACGGAAAATCCAAAAGGCACAGACGAGAAATTGGCTTACAATACGAGAGAAATTATTTTATAATCTAAGTGTTGTACAAAGTTTTAAGAAAATGTAAAACAAATTATTTTTATATCGTGTAAATATTTAATAATTAACAAGTCACCATAGAGTAAATAAATCTAAGTTTCATATATTTTCAAAAATTAAAATGGGCAGGACGTTTGATTGCACGCATGAATTAAAAAATAAAATTACATAGACACACTCGTCGAGCAGCATTCTTTCGAAAAAATGAAACATCTTTCAGTCGAGAAAAGAATAAGCTAAGTAACACTCATAAAAAGGTTTGTATTACTGAGTTTTCCATTTATTTTATACACTATACATTTTAACAATTTTTTCGCTTATTTCTAGAAATTACTTTAGGCGGTTGCGGAGGCCCTGCGTAGTAAAGGCATGAATTATCTGAAATTTTTAAACAATACGTCGCGAACTTGGTACGCACAATCAAGAAATTTATGCCCGATTTTGAAAATAGAAATACCTATTCCGCGGAAGCCTGGAAGCACAAGCGATCGCATGTTGAAACTAGCCAAGCATCACGTATTGTTTCAGCACTTGTCCGTTTCATTAATAATCCTAATTGCATCAATTATAAAATATAAACGCAGCGAGTTGTTCCTAGAACGTAAGAATCTCGCAATCTTATGCCGCTTGCAATTTACGAACAACAAACTCAGATTTCAACCTCACAAAATAAGTCAATTTCCGTTACATAGTGTCGAAAATTTATATCTCGTTAATAATAGTAACAAAATAGTATCACATTATAGTATCATATATGCCATTTGTGTGATGATTGGTTTCACAATTTGATAAACAAGTGTACATAATAAATTCTTTAACAAAACAGTAAACAATGGATAGTCAATAAACTGATACTGTTTTACATTTCGAATGAATTATCCTTTTGTTGCTTTCATGTATATTGGAGATTTAATTCCAATATCATTACGATTAATGTTACATATATGCGATCGTTTAGTTGGGAATGTGCTATTGACGAAGCAAATAGAATTATCTACACACTGATATCTTATAAAGTATTATAATATTGAAAAATATGTTGCGTTTATATTTTTACATAACTGTATTAATAAACTTATAAACTTGATACATAGATGATCATTGAAAAAAGTAGTCGTTTAATCGGAAGAAACTTAAAATGCAATATTTTTTTGGCAGATTCAAAATCTGATGGATCACATACGTTCACTTTGTGACAATATAAATATTTATAAATTATTCCTTATAATAAAGAAAGCCGTGCAATTGTTCTAGCGTCGAAGGTTCAAGAGACAAGTCCTTGATATACGACTCAAAGTTTGTAACAATTCTATATAGACTACGCTTGATCGCACTTCGTAAAGACGTAAAAACCTCCCTAATCAATTTATCATCTGCTTGCATTTTTCTCGCTAACACAGCTGACTTTTGAAGTTTGTCCAGAGCCTGCTTCACTGACAGCAGAGTGTTGATGATGATTGGCACATCCTTTTGTACAATACCATAAGAATCTTCACTCAACGAAAAGACGGTTAATGATGAAATTGCTTCGGCTGCCCAAATCACCATTTGCCCGTTGTGTAAAGCATAACGAATCTTATTGTCATCTTGCTCGCCAAAGATGTAACTGATGAGTGGCTTAGAAAATAAATAAGTTACAACAGCTTCTTTTTTCTGCTTCAAAAACTTTTGAATAAATGAACCGCTGTAAGGAGCTTCCCTTGCATCTGCTTCCGCTACTAAAGTTGGTGCTACGTCCGGTACTAATTTCCGCATGTGGTACATATATTGGCTTTGCTGAACTGGTGGTAATCTTGCTGTCAACGTGCTGTAACAGGTCGTTTGATCTTGAGACTTTGCAGATATTGCATTGAGGTCCGACGAGAACTTTTTGAGAAGATCTGTACACTTTTGCACCACACAGTTCCAGTTGTATGGATGACCACCCGGCTGACTGAGCGTGAACAATGTACCCCTTCTCATTTTCTCCTTTTGGGCTAAGGTGACCAGGTCCAAGTAACCCAAGTGCTGCATTATCGGTATCTTGTCCATTGATAGCACATCAATAAGAGTCATTTCTGAACTATCAGGAGTGTACGCGCCACTCAAGCCAAATTTAAATGGCGCCCATTCGGTCAGGTATATTTCAAATATCGTGTATGTACTGCTGATAATCAATATGAATATAAATTGATGAAGCCACAGTTGCAATATCAGTGACAGATTTAACAATTTAGCCACAGTGTCCAAAGGCTTGACTTCTACCTGCATAGAAATCATAGATAACAATGCTTCACGGTAATACGACCCCATGAAATAATAAACAGCCATATAATACAGAGTTGACCACATGGAGGAAATCATCAATGTCGGGAACATGGTGTAAATTCTTTGTCTCAGTTGGAAGAATTTAGATTGCGCTATAATAGGAAACCGGAAATATTTCCTAGCAGAATCGCCAGTCTTGATTGAAAAGTATAATCCACTCCACAAGCCGCTGAACAGCAGGAAGTAGTACTCTTCCATTGTGTACGTTCCACGTATGACGCTGCAGTCTGCAGTCGAGCTGTAGCTTCCTCTCTTCAACGACAAGTGTAGCCAGACCAGGATACCACCGATAACAATATATAACGCTCGCAGAAGCAAGCTCTGAATTGTGAGGGTCATACACAGCTTGACGAATCTGCTCTTGTAGTACGGCGGAGGATGCAGGTAACTCTTGCTGCAGAGAAAACCCTGCAGGACGGTCACCATGGCGAGGACGTTGAAGTAAACCCACATCCGTGGCGACATCACGGTGCTCCACGTCTCGTCGAACCAACGCGCAAAGTCCGTGCTCGCATTCGTGAGCAGGACGAGGCAACAGACGAGAAATAGTTGCAGCAATACACTCGTGATGACGGCCAAGGTCATCCGCCGCATCAGCAGCTCCCGGCAGCCCTTCTTGTCCGTCTCGATCATCGTGCTCGTAGAAGCCGGTTAACCTTCACCCACCTTCACCTTCGCACGCCGGTTAACCTTCAAATTTCCATCCGCCGTGCCAGGCCAGGTTCCGCGCGACGACGTACCTCAGTGACCTCAGTCCTCAAGCTTCCTCGCGCGGCGTAACGTCGCTCATCACCGCTCCCGCGGGCTTCGTCGAGGATTATAGCTCCTGTGCGGACATTGAACAGAAAGATTTCAAATGATTTTAAAAGATTTTAAATGATATTAAATGTGCAACCTAGCGTAACTTTGCACCATTGAGCGCCTTAAATATACCAGAATTATGTGATACAAAGTCAGGAAACTGCCACGTTCGTATATCTTCACACACTCCTTTCCACATAGAAACGCGCCTATTTCATTTTATTGATAATCGTGTAAATGGAACTTAATGATCTTTAATGACAGGTGACGCACAGATAGGAATTTGGCGGACATAACCTCAATTGGGAGGTTAACGTCGAGGATAACTTTGTTGTCAAAATAGTACCGAAAAAGTTCCGACAATTTAACCGTGATGTTACGAGATATCATCCACTACAAAAATTTTTGAAATTTCTGTGAAAGGTAAAATAGGATATTAAGATAAGAGAGAACAAGAGCCTATATAAATCTGTACCTTAGAGATGAGGAATTGTATCTGCAGTTTTTGTTAAAATGGAGTTAATACATTTTTCAATATAACAGGAGCTTAAATTGTATAATGGCTTGTGTCTATTATTTATTTTTAGATTTAAAAAAAAGTTTTAAAATTTATATATATAAAATTCTTCTATATCCATATAGAAATGACCCCACGTTAGATACAATGTTTAGAAAAAGTATTATTACTAGTTCCTAAGGTACAATGTTCAGAAAAAGTCATATTTAAAATTTTTATAGTGCCTAACTTTTAAACCAGATACCAGCGTGTTATTGGCAGTTGTACTTATGTACTATTAAACATGTCAGTTAAATTACTTTATTAAAAACTTAATGAATCAAGCTGCTACTTTTATTTTACAACTAAAAAATGTATTCCCTACATTTCCCTATTTAAAACTTTAAACCTTGTTTTCTCTGAATTCATAATAATGGAGATATGATTCTTTACTAAGATACAGAAATAGAGAAACAGAAAGGAAGGAAAAGCCTCGAATTTGGCAACTGTCCGAAGCATAATCTAATACATTTTTTAATTAAAATAACAATGGTTCTTGAGAAATTGTTAATTTATATTCACCAGGTAGAAAATCCGACACTTGGAATAAGATAATCTAATTTAAGAGAGAAATGGCAGAAAATAACGTCATCAAGTCAAAAGATGGGAACACGGAGAGCAGCGTGGACGTCAGTCGTTATTTGAACAGCGCGCCGCCCACGATCTTCGACGAAATCGTCGCATTTCAGAAGCCTTTATTCGACATGCAATCGACTGCGAGTCGAGTCTCCGATTACGATCCCTTATCCGACGGCGGGTCATCAAGCGCCTTCGACGCGGATTCTTTGCGCGCGTCCACGACCTCGCTGTTAGACTCTGCGGTTGATCGGGTTGAGCACAGCGCGCTGAACGATGCCTACAGAGACGCGTGGATACCGTCGGAGCATACGCGAAAGATATTACGATCCATCGCAACCACTGCGACTGGCGCGAGTCACTTGGACCGTGAGAATCTCACTATGCCCGGACTGGCTGTGCAGGGTGACATGCCCGACTTGATCAAGAACGCCTCCATTCACTTCCTGGGCGAGGACGAGAACATCCACCGGAACGTGCTCACGGTGTCCGACGTGACGCAGGACGAGCGCGGTTTGAGGAATCTGATACAGGCCGGCTGCTATCGAGCGGCGGTCAATCTGTCCGGTAGGTTGCTGGCTATCTATGCTCAGGGCTACGGCAAGATTAATCAGCCCAGCAAGCACACGCCCCATTCACTGCAGCTCTGGTATACGAGACTGTCACTGTTGGCCAAGCTGCGACAGATAGATGTCCTGGAAAGCGAGTCGAAGCCGTTTGGCAATTTAGACAAGCCTGACATGTACTTCACTTTTTACCCGGAATTGTATGGCACCAGGCCAGGCTCCATGGCGTCGTTTGCATTCAGATTATTGCTGGCGGAAATCCCGTCTTACTATGGTAAACCGAAACAAACGTTAGAAAATTTATACAAATTATTGGCGACTGTTAACCAGATTATAGCTAATTTCCGAGCTGGTCTCAGCGGCGAGGGGACGCACGCGAGGATCAGCGAGTCCGATCAGCAGGATGCTGTGAAACTGTGGACTGCCAGGAAATCTAGAATCCTGGTCTCCGTCGTCAACTGCGCCATCGGCATGAGAAACTACATTCTCGCGATAGAGATCCTGGAGGATCTGTGCAAGCTGCCAGATTGGAGCACGGAGCAGATAGGTATCTTAAAGTCGGCCATAGGAAGGGTACATTTGTTCCTCGGTGACGTTACAGCGGCGGAGAAGTATCTTGTTCGCGCTAATAAGGAAGAGAAGGCAACGAACGTCAGGGAGCTGGTAGATAGCGGCCTAATAGCGGTCGCGCAGAACGCCTTTCAAGAGGCCTACAACTGCTTCCAGTCCGCGTCGGCGATGGATCCGTCCAACGTAATGTTGATTAATAACATGGCGGTGTGTTTGTTGTACACCGGTCAGCTGAAAGCGGCTGTATGGCTGTACGAGAGCGTCGTCAATAGAAATCCACTCAAGAGTCTGCAAGAGCCGATCTTATTAAACATGTGTACGTCATACGAACTGCATACGACACACTGTAAACAACCGAAGTTACACTTATTGCGGCAGCTAAACAGATACAAGGGCGACGCGGCCGATATTCAATGTCTAAAACTAGCGATGTAATGTTAGTCACGAATTGTCATTGTTAAACGCGCGTTAACACGTTGCGATCCGAGTCTGTTATTTTTACAAATTATAAACTGTGATTTAATTTATGAATGAATGTATATAAATACTAAGATCGGAGAATTCAGGTACCAGGAATTCGGGTCACCTTTTTCAAAAATTTAATCTAAATTGGAGATTCTCATCTTTAAGTTTATTAATCTACTTTCTTAAAAACCTATCAAAAATTAAACTGACTTAAAAAATTAAACGGACTTAGTTCTACTATTGTTGACTAATTTTCTTATATTTGGAAGTGGGATCACCGCTGCACTCCGACAAAAAAAAATGTTGCAAATTTTTTACTATTTTTATGTACAAACTATACTTGGGATCGGGTCACAAAGCGTTGATCCTCAGGGAAGATGTAAATGTGATATTAATAAGAATAAAAGTATAATGTTTTGTTACATATACAGGCTCTGAATTTTTTTCGCTTTTATTCTGACGTCACGTCGTCAAACAAATATATAATATATGCCATTTATTACGTTATACGTTCTACGAACGTCTTTACCTCGAATTTCAGTCGATTATATGGAAATTATGTGATTTGCGCATCCCGAATTTCCCTCCCAGGGTCATCGATCACACAAGAAACACAGCGGGGCGTCAAAGTAAAATAGCCTTTATTACATCGTGAAACGAGGACAATTTAACGAATGTTCAACAATTGCTATAGTTTTTCTCTCCACCTCACACTCTCTCTCCGCTCTATTTCTTCGTTTTTTTTTCTCTCTCTCTCGCTCGCACATCTTTCCTCTTTCCCCGTTTATCGGCTTTCCCGCTTTTTTATTACGTTCTTTTTTTAATCGAAAGAATACGGGTGTCGCAGCGTTTCTCCGAAAATATATATTATGCAATAATCTCCGGTGTCTTTTTGTTCTTTCTTTCGTTTATAGTAAGCAGTTTCCTCTCAATCGTTCTTTCTGCGCATCGGTTTCCATGCTCCCAGTTTCTCTCACTGTTTCCTCGTTTTCCCGTTTTCCCGTTTTCCTATCATTTTACTTTTCTTATCTTTATTCTTTAAACTGGCTAGTTTACTCTTTCGCGCTTTCTCTCTTTCTCTCTCTCTCTCTTTCTTTCTCACTCTCACTCAAACACACACTCTCTTTCTCGCTTTCTCTTATTATCGCGCGATTACATCGTAGCACGTTATTATTAGATTATCGGATTCCAAAACTGCACATTCTCTCTCGCTCTCTCTCTCTCTCTCTCCCTGCAGAATAAAGGCACGAACTGGCGGAAAAGTCGGCCTAACTGTATAATATTTTCATTTATTTATTATGGATGGAACTTCGTGTCACAATACAATTATTTTTCTTTATTTCCTCTCTTTCCCCACCGTCGTCCCATGGGCCTTACGGCGGTTTCGGCCCATTGAATTGTTAGTGCCGCGTAAGTTAACAACGTAGTGAGCGCAGCGCAAGAATCTCCCCGTCTCGATAAATATTAATTTATTTATATTATAATTTCATTTATTTATTTATTTATATTAATTAATTTGTGTATCACCACACATCTATCTCGAATGCCCATTGCCGACGATCAAATTAGGATCGTCTTTCATTAGAATCATTAGATTAATACAAGTAACTTTAGTCCCTCTTATAAGGAACAATAAAGATATTTATTCGGTCATGAAAAGAATGAAAGATTTTCTCGCTTCAAACATCTCTCTATCTTTCCTCCCATGCCGGATTATTTTGGACACGATAATTATCAAGAAAGGCGAAAATATTTTTATTACAATATTATTGTATGCATGAATAAATCCAAAATCGTAACTATTGGCAAAGATTATCACTTTTATCAGAGAATAATTTTTAATAATTTAAAGTAATAAAATTGATTTAAATAAATAAAATTTACCTTTTACAGAAATATGTTTCACTTATTTCGTATTAAGTATTTCATAAAAAATTACAGTGCAAATTTATGAAAAAGGAATTGAAAAAACTTTACATGCACACATAAATATTGTTTAAATATTGTTGAATTTTTGATTCAATTTTGCGCTGTTTATCCTATTTAAATTAAAAAATAAAGCACATAAATGTAAGTATATTAATTTGATTTATTACAAAAAATATAAAGCCAAAATATAAAGCTAAAGTTCCTCAAAATAATCTTTGAGAATAATTTATATATATGCCCTATCAGTAATTATTTTTTATATAAAAATCGTTGTATAATAAATTTCTTTTCATAACTGGCACAAATTTAAATTCTTGCCATATGTCATGCAAAAATAATTCTAGTTACGTGCTTCGATATAGTAATTTACGACCTATCCCGATCTGTGAAAAAAATAATCAAAGCTACGAGAGATCTTTGATACGCCGTGTTTTAAATAAATTGGTCTCCCAGATTGGTATCCCAGATAAGTGGAGTTGAGTTCTGCGGAATTTTTCGCGGCGCGTCTTAAAGATTTACATTTACGAATTAATTATATAACATTACATCGCTCGGGGCTTGCGCAACGGGCACTACATCGTCAAAGATAAGCTTTCAGGTTGTCCCTTTCTCGCCTTTTTCTCTCGTTCGAGTTACGTTCACACACTTCGTCTTATTACAATAATATCCACATCGCTATTCCTGTCAATTAAATGTAATTGTATGTATATATATATATATATCTAATATATAATATATACACCATTGTGTATATAATATATATATATGTATATACGCCAATTTATATAGTAAATTTATCTTTTTACGTCTACAATATTTATATATATATAATATATTTATATATACTATGGTGTAGTATGCGCTTACGCCGTCTAATCTCTAAAAAGAAACGTGTTACATTATTGTCTGCGGTATTTTTTGTTTTCGAGTATTCATATATATATAGTATATATACAATTCACATTTTTTGGTATTCATATAATATAATAAGTCAATGAAAAGCTCAATGGCGTGACCATGTAGTATTCATTGAGTACAATAAGTCTGAAAATCCGTGCGCTTCGCGATACTCCTTGTATAATCGATCCAACGATCTGCTTCGCAAAGAACAGGGAGTGGGACAGGAGAGCGCTGTTATCTTTCGCTCTGTTATACTTATCACGAATTTCATTCGCTGCGATTGCCGATTTAAACAACGAGAATAACCGAGGATGGCACGTATATAATTCGTATAAATCAAGGAGGATCGTGAAGGTGACTCGGCTCTCGACGACAGTGTCGCGCTAACATTTATGTAATTTTTTTTTTCGTTTATCTTGGCAACTAGGCAAGCTCGGTCGTTCACGGAAGGCATCGTATGGTGCTTATTAAATCGTTGCTTCAACAATCATTAACAATTTTCATCGCTCTTCATCTTTTCCTTTCCCTCACTTATTTTATTTCTGTTTCTAGTTATTATCTTCGCTGTCTTGTCTTTTTTTTTAATTTTATCTCGTTATTGTTCGTTATTCGGGAGATAATGTCGATGCACAAAAGCTGGCGCGATTTACATTACGCTGTAACTTTTTTTTCTTTTCGTTATTTAGTAGTACGTACATATATTGAGGCAAGCGGGTCGCAAAAGCTCCCGAATCAGAGGAAATATATAATATATACTTTATATATATATATATATTTATATTATCTATACGTATATAATATTGTCTTCGTAAGTTTTCTGCCTTTCCTGATGTCCTAACCCGTTGTTGGTCGTGAAGTTATATTTAAAAAATGAAGACATCAATTAGGGAAGCGACACAGTTTCATTGAGCCCAAAACTCTTTGTCGAACTCATCGAAATTATATCACCTTCAATTTTCGGTGCAAATAGAAAATGACTTGAACATTTATCAAATCCCTAATCCAAGAGAAACGAGACGTAACAATTACAGGCAAAGAGATACCCTCTTTTTCTTTCTCTCCGGAGAAAGTAAAGCTTACAATGTAAAATTAAAAAAAAAAGAAAGATAGGAAAACATCGAGAAATAAAAAAGACGGAAAGAACGCGCGCTGAGTTACTGCTGAGTTAGCGGATACAGTTAGGAACGACTTGTCGCTTGTAACTAAATGAAATGCGAATGAGAATCACTTGTTGCGGATTGCGGATTGTAGAAAAAAAAACCCGAACGGGAACGAGCGAGAACGGTCCGCGTCGATAAGAAGAAATTACGACAATTCTACGCGCCAGTGTCGGATGTAAGGAAGAGATCCGCCGCGGCCGGAGTCATCCGCCGCTCGATCGAGTTAGTGTACTATGTCACGCGTGCGTCCGCGTATATAATATTACATTATAATTATATAAAAATATATTTCTTAATCGTTAACACTATATAATAAATGAGTATTATAAGCATTATATCTGCACAATATTTTTACCTTTCTTTCCTTTTTTTTTCTTTTCGCATAGTGGTAGTGGTAAACACGATGCCTATCGCGGATAACCGAAGCTTCTACACGCACGAAACGTCGAGGAAGTACAACCGTGACGTACCGGTTTGCCGTATGCCGCATACACGCACACATACGCACACATACGCACACAACACGCACACACTGGCACAAAATTTCAATAATACGGTAATATCTGTATCTCATATCTTTCTTCCCCGTTATTTTCTTTTTTTCTTTATCAATAACAATATCACTTATCACTTGTAGTACTCGTGTAAATAAAAAGACGCATAAACTGTTATAAAATACATTCTCGAGTATTATCAATCTGTAGAGTATATATATATAATATACGTCCTTATCTCCCTACGCCGTTCGAACGAATAAAATCATATAAACGTCGTAATATAATAATTTTAATAGTACAATATTGGAAGCATTTAATATCATACTTAGGTGTTACGGTTATTTTTCGGGCCTCGGATTTCGGTGAAGAGATTATTGCGAGGTTTCTCGGTGCACGTTTTCGTGTGTCTCTTCGCGCCGCACCTTTCCACAAAAAAAAAGCGAACGTAACAAAAGGCGCCAAGGACAGCCGTACGCTTCGGGCATCCTTTCGACGTCTTTTGGATACGTTTCTTTCGGATATTTCTGCGTTACATTCGTGTCACATCGAAATCTAGTTTCCAAACTACTAATCTTCGCCACGCGAAACGCACGCGTGTTTCTGCTATCCGGCAAGAGCGAGGTCAGGGTTCTGATGAAAGGTGCCACACGCAGTGCTATTCGTTGCAAAAGGAGAAAAAAAAGTGATAAATAAAATGGAGGAGGCCCCTGAGAAACGGATCCTCGCGGAATGTGTAACGCATTTCACGACGTACTACGTATTTCTCATCGTCTCGAACAATTCATCGAACAATCACGTTGTGCATTGTAGAAATAACGCGTCATCAACTTGTAAGTACAATAGCAAAAAAGATCTCGCATGACATCGATCACCGACCCGCATGGCCCTTAAATTCAAAACTCGTCCATTTCGCTCTCTTTCTCTCTTTCTACTTTTTCCTCCGTTCTATACATATATAATAATGTAGAATAATAATATAATAATATAGCCTGCTTTCTTCGAGTAAAGTTATTCATTGTAAGGAAGTGGAACATGAGATTCTAATCTCCGTCTTTACAATCGACAAAATTCCTTAATGTTAAGCTCAATTAACAGCTGTACCCCAGACATATTTGATTCGGTAAACTCAATATATCCATCTTTACTCGCGTAGACCGAGTACTCGTTATACACTATGCGCGATCTCCATTCTTATATTCAAATTATCGTTAAAACCTGAGTTTTCGAAATTATTTGTCGAAATGCGCGATACATCGCTTTGCGCGGAGATTAATTGTTTAAGAAAATTTCTTTCTATCGTCGAATCTAGCTCGTGTATCATTTTTTTTTCTTTTTTGCGAATGGACATCGCGCTCCTCGCGGACGTAGCTAACAAATTTGTACATTAATTAGTTTCCTTATTATTGTCATGGTATATATAATATTTTGTTAATAAAAATACTAAAATATTATGTATATTATATTATATATATATATAATAGATTATTGCATTATGCTTTTTGGTACCGTTACATGCGTTTGGCTTATTTGTCGACGCGCTTGCCGCGAGTAATTTTCTTTTTCGTTTGTATTCACCGGTCATTTTTTTTCTCAAGTCAAGTCCTAAAATAAAATTAGTAAAATCTCTAAAGCCGGTTCAGACGATACAAGATGAAACGATACATCTCAATTGCGAGATCTAGCGTTCATTTTGACATTTAACTTCTCCGAATTGCATCGCCTAAAACCGTTTTTTCATATTTTACTTTTTTTTCTTTTTGAAGTACGAACCGACGAGCAATAACGCCATGGCTTTATAATGTGATGTCGCGCAGCATCTTAGATAGATATATATATATATTATACTTATAGCTTCACGAAACATCGCGGCGTCCCTTAAAGTTCATACCGCGAGAGGAGGGTATAAAGGCGTCCTAGCGTTTTCTCACGAAAAGAGGTCCTCGAAGGACAAACTCACACATAAAAGAGGAAAATTCTAAATGTAAGAAGAAAGCATAGTCTTATATAGATTACCAGTAAGCAAAATGTCAGCGATATGCTAGCAACGTGCCAGCAAATTACCGAGCAGAATACCGTAGCGATCCCAGATAGCAATGCCTGATGATCAGATTTCATCACGTCATGATCTTCTGATATTGACCGAAATGTGATGTATGTCTTGTGATCATATTGTGATGATACACATCATGAGTACAAGTTAACATGTATATGAGGAAATATATGAGCTCAGATATTGACGTTACTTAGCCAACTCATGATAATCACATGCTGACCCTGGTGGAAATAATTTTACAACAATTACCGCGAGCGCTAGTACCGCACGCTGCCGCGACGCGGCTATACCACGCGTCACTTTCTCGTAATCAAAAATCATCACGCGCTAGTATAAGAGGCGAGCTTGTGAGAAGCCTAATTACAATGCAGCCAATTCTTTGCTGCAGATCAGCTTAAGTGATACCTCTGGTATCACATAGTGCAGAGATCTGCGAAGCAATTTTTGATAAATTGTTGGATACGTCTTACTTATTTATTTACATGTTTTTAAATAATTTTATTAAGCATGAAATATTTAAAATTGTTGTCATTTCTTGAGCTTTATATGCACACAATATGCAGTATTTCATTGAACATTTATGTGTTCATTATGTCACTATTTTGTAAACTTTTATAGATTTCATAACATGTCTGCATTCTGAGCAACATATGAGCCCGCATCTGTGTCTATTCTTGCCATCATGTTTTTAATAAACGTGAGTACAATATGTACTCAGAACGAACACATTTTGCTATCTGGGGACGTACTGGCGTGCGCCTTAAGCTCGCGTTCTGCCAGCAGAGCCTGCAGAATAATCTGATAACAGATACCGAGCAAAATCGTTTTGTGATCATTTAAATGGAGTATATCCTAATAAGAGCAAAATGTGAGTCGTATGTGTTATCCCATTTGCTGTAATTTGCTAGCAGATTCGAACAGAATACTGCAGCAAATGGAGATAAAGTGGCGAGAATGGAGGTGGGAGATAAGGTCGACTTCGACCATTACTCTGGCTCAACAGGAAGGAAATAAATAATTAAAGAGAGGAGGGAGGAAGAGGAAGAGAATTAGGAAATGGGTTAGACAAAAGAGAGGACTTCGAAGGAGAAATGGTGGATTAAGGATAAAAGTTAACATGTTTTTGGGAGACAACAGAGAGAGGGTGGTTGAGAAAAACAGAGATTGTGAGGAGGGAGATGATCGAAGATTTTGCTCGGTTTCTGTTGGCACTCTATTAACAAAATTTGTAGCAGACACTTTGCAAAATCTATTCTAGATAGATTTGATTATCTGGGAGACTGTGCGTTCTTGTACAATAGCTGATAACATTGAAGGACAGAGATACACGTGGTCACATGCTCTCTCTGTCACACAATGCCCAGGGAAGGGATAGTGTAAGAAAATGTTAAAATAAGAGTAGGATAACGCATAACTCTATATGCTCGAATAGGCGGATTCCATGGTCGATCCTGATCTTCGCCCCATGTGTTAATTTTACATGAAACTGATTGGAAGATTAAAGGTTGTGAGTAAAGGAGTGAAGTAAATGGTAATCCATAAAAATGAGGTTGGAGAGAAAAAGGATAATGCGTATCTCCTTCTAAGAGCAAAGAAAGTGATTGCTATTCCTCTTTCCTTCTTCCCACCAACTGCACAAGGAAAGCATCTGACTCTCTGTTGTCCTCTTCTATTAATTCTGATTTCTCGTCTCCAACAGAAGCGCACAGTCTATCTATATAAGTCTATGAGCGAAAGGTCTAATCTAGGTAAGCGAGCGAGCGGATGAGCAGACGGAGTACTCCTATTCTCTGTAGGGCTTGCAGTAAGAATAACGATGATTCATGTGTTGGCTATAGGAGCCGGAGTGAGAGAAGCGCTTGAGGCACTTGGAGCACTGGAAGGGCTTTTCGCCGCTGTGCAACCGCTTGTGTTCAGTCAGATGATGCTTGTGCTTGAACGCTCTTGGACACTCCACACATTTGTAGGGCCTTTGCCCTGAAACAATTGCCATTTACCATTTACTAATCTCTTTTGTGTTCGCTCATAATAATTTTTTTTAGGAAACACGATAGTCCAAGGCGAAAAATTTCACGCTGTATTAATTAAGATTTGTTGACTAGCTTAAATAAAAAAAAAATATATTGATAGTTCTAATTAATGAGCTTTCGATAGTTATTAATAAAATCTTATTTTCTGTCAATTTTAAGTACATTTTAAAGTGAATTTTAATTAAGATACAATTATATCTTGTTTGGGTACAGTTTGAATTTAATGTAAAAAAGCCTGTAAAACAAGATCATTCATTTCAATAATGAAGTATCCTATCTTATGTAATATAAGAAGGTTGATGGCCAACAATACGAGCAAAAGAAGGTGTTATATTGAAAAAAAGATTTTTATTTTAAATTCTTATATCAATTTCATGGTAATGTAACTTAATTTATTGTTATCTTATTCACTCCGTATTATTATTTTTTAGCTTTAATCTTATTTTATGGAACTAATATATGTACTGGAGAAGACTTATTGTTAGTATAGTCGAAACGTTTACATGATTTCCTAACTATTGGAGAATAAACTATAAATCTTTTTTCAATACAACGTTTTCGTTTGCTCATATTGTTGGCCGTCAACTTTCTTATATTGCATTGCATATAATAAACTTAATTAATTTTTCTATTAATTACTCTTAGATTTCTGACTTGGATAATGATTCTCGTTGCATGAAATTACGAAAGCTCGCGCAATAACATTACAATAACAATATACTTACCGGAATGTTCATACTTGTGTCTCGTGAGGGAACTGTGTTTGGAAAATGTTTTCTCACACCGATCACAGAAATAAAGACCTTGCTCGTTCTCTGTTGCTGTAGGGGTTATTTCTGATTGTGGTGCAGCTTCGCTCTCGCCCTTTGCGTTCGCTTGATTTTGATTCTAAAAGATAATACGCGAATTATACATTTCGTTTATAAAATTTCAAAACAATTAATCTTACTTTCCGTTATTACCTTTGTAATTGCTTCTCCACTGGAAAACGTACGTTTAGCTTCAATGGGATCAGTAGCGGTCTCTTCGTCTATGACCAAAGGCGAATCCTCGAGGTCATCGTTGTCGACAGTTGGGGCTGCAATATCATCCTTCTGTTCGCACGGAGACGAAGTATTTCTACTCGATGTATCGCTTTCCTTGGTCGCCGATATAACAAGCGCTTCTTTCTTCGACAAATCTAAGGGCTGTTCGATAATAGTTGGATTCTCCGGAAGTATTAAAGGTACCAGAGCTGGTGGCATTTTCGACTCTCTTCGATCCCTGGCACGAGAATTTTGAAACCAAACCTATAAAATGATAATATAATACGTGAGTAATAATTAACTATCATAAGTCTATTGAATATTAGTTGTTTTAACAGGTATAATCTTCAATTTAGTTCTTTCAGTTTAGACAGATGATTTAATTTGTCCTTTATTTTGCGTACCTGTACGACACGAGTGGGAAAATTGATATAATTGGCGATCATGATGATTTCCTCCTTTTTAGGCCGCGGATTGATGGCATAATAACCTTTTAGAACAGCAAGCTGTTCATCGTCTATGAGCGACCTAGCTCTGACTCTTCTCGACCCGTTGTCGTTGTGAGACTGGTTGCCCTCATCTTCATCTTCCGAATCCGCTTCAGAACTTTCCTCCGCTTTTTTCTTGGCTGATCTCGATGTCGGTTGATTGACATTTTCGAGCTTCGCGGCTAAACCTTCGCTTTGTGAGTCGTATTGGTCCATTGTGCCCCAGTCCGGACAATGTGTCATTTCACTAGACATTTCGCTATCTTGATCCTATAAACAAGATTTCAATTCACAAACAGGAATAAGTATCTCACACGATGTAAAAAAACTTAGTCATCTGTTCTTTGATCGATATATTTTTATTTAATTATTATTTTATTTAGGGATCTCTAGAATCTTTAATAAACGTGTTATAATTCGTAAACTATTCTGACTTAAAAGAGAGTGTAATTATATTAAATATATTTAAAAATTTACATGTGTCATATATTATATTTATTCTTTATTATTTAGCTTTTAAAATTTTACGCCGATTGTTACCTCAGTAATAACGAATTAGTTCATCGGAAACCTTTTTTTCCACAAATTAAATTATAAATAAAAAAAAGATTCTAAATCTCTCACTTACATACCTGGTAATCCTCTTCGAACTCCCGTTTCATCGTGGCCGGAGACGTGGATAGCTTCCGTACGTTCGCTTCAAGCAGTTGCTTTGTCACGGTGGTGTTTACGGTCTCTAATATTCGCCGAACCGCATCGAGCCCCTGCAACGGGTCTACCGGCGCGGGAGACTCCTTGCCTTCTGTGCCCTCCGTTCCCTCAGAGTCCGCTGTCGATGGACTCATCACTTCCCGATGCGTCTCAAATTGCTCGGTAATGTGGTCCAATCGCCTAGCGCTGAATTGATTCAGCAGCTTGCCTAACGTAGAGTGCAGCAAGTAATTTCCGAATCCCAGGCTGGGAGGCACTAGGGTTGGCATGTCATAAATACCTGAATATTAAACAATTCAAACTTAAAAATTGTGATAATTGTTAATGGCAGACGCCGGAGTTATTTTATTATAATAGTTTTTAAGTAAAAAGTGTTTAAAATTAACCGACCAAATTCGCTCACTTTAGACATAACACATCGTAACGACAGTATTTTTATGCACAATCCTATTCTTGAAAATGATGTAATATATATTTTCGTTACCATGTGCCATGCCTGAGCGCGCAAATTGGATTATTTGATTCGTCAACTTAAATAATATTCATTTAAGAATTTATTATAGCTCTTTTTTAGCATTTTGGTATTAAGATTTTTATTTCAAAATGATCTCAGGTGTGAATCTTAACGGTTGTTACGGAAGGGACATGTATAAAAATTTATCATTGTCTCAATGTTTTCATTACAAAAGCCCTGTCGGCTGTCCGAAATCAAATTCGTGGATAAAGAGAGAGTATATCGCCAATGAATAAACAATACCGCGTATGTGACAATTAGTAAAGTTTTTAGGAAAGACAAAAAACTGTGCCAAAAGTAAAATATACCACAACTACGTAATAAACATTCTTGAATGAACATTGAAACTCATCTGTAAATAATATGTATGATCATTTACGACCTGTAGAATGATGATACGGAACAATCGAAATTAAAAGTGCATTTACAGAAAAATGACATATATGCGGTTATTGTTGATTCATAGACGATATGTAAGGCCGGATACTACAATTTTTCACAATAGATTTGTTCCGGAATAAGACGTACTCACTAGTTGCTGCAACCGTTGCGTTGCACGTTGCACGGTCCTAGTGAGTACCCGGCATAACGTATGCATAAATATAATAAGTATATTTTAAGAAGAAACGTAAAATGAGATAGAATTACCTGTTCCCTCTCTTTGTATCTCCTGATACTCCGAAGGCGATAACTTCGGTAGAATCGGCAGAAACGTATTATTGTTGGCCGCCAGTAGATCGACGTCGCGTCGTCCTGATAACGCCTGATGCGCCTTCTTCTGTCCCCGATCGACATTGCTTATGGTGTTCTGCCTCGACTTTTTCAGATTCATTATCAAGCACTTCTTCGCCGTCATGTGGCTCGAATACGACCCAGAATGAGAGAAACGCTTGCCGCAATTGTTGCATTGGAATGGCTTCTCACCGCTGTGAATGCGCAGGTGTTCCTGCGAGAGATACGGGAGATTGCGTTTAAGTTAAACTATTTTTTTTTTCTATTTTCGTTGCTCTCATATAATACGCAAAGAAAAAGAGATAAATTCGAAGTAGAGTAGAAAAATTGTAATTAAGGTCGTTACATCGGTGATAAAGACAAACGGAATATACCTAATATAAAGAAGAGTAACGTATGGGAAGCAAAAAATATGATAGAAAACAATAAACTAATATTGGTTATTATAAAATATCTATATCATTAACTATTTATAATAACAAAATACCTTAAGATGATGCTTAAACTTAAAGGCTTTCTCGCAATGAGGACATTTAAACTTTCGTAGAACGGCACTTTCATCATGGCTAATCATGTGCCTCTGCAATCGATAGACGTTGGCGAAGGTCTTGCTGCACACCTTACAGGACTGCCAAATTATTGAGAAATTAGTCCAACGAAATACAATTACTTACTATGAAACTGATCAAGTTATACCGTTATCACAATTTTTTTTTAAATTCGCGAATAGATATCTATAACAAGATCATAGATATTATATTTATTTATTTATATATTATGTTAATATTGAAAGGTCGTTTTCATCGACTGTCTTCTTCGAATCAGTTAGGTAATTGTTGTATAGTATATTTGATCAGTTTCGGATCACTGTGTTTACCTCGCAAATAGCAAATGTTTTACTAATTAATACACATCATGGACGCACACATTGCATTCATATTCAAGTTTCTCTTCGAGAACTATGCAACCGGTTACAAAATCAGTCGATATTTTCTACGTTATTTCTCAAAAGAGAAGTTACTTTTTCAATTCACTGACAAATTTAAGAGAAATATGTCGAAATATATATTTATTCTAATTGCACCAATTGTATTGTGCGTAATATATTTTATTTGTAATTTATTTCATTACAATCTGCAATCTGTCGATATTTCAAACTTAAGGAGGGTGGTTAGTCAAATCAATTTGATAAGAATTATTTCAAATTTACGGAGAATATTCGTCTATGGGAATCTGTCGCCCATGCCAAAGTTGAAGACAATCGTCTGCATGGTTGTCGAGTAATTAATTATTGAAGTTATACTCTTGTCTCTCTCTTATACACGGGCGACACAGCAGAAATGTTACCTAACTTGTAATGTAACGAAACCCCCTGTTGAGCTGGCTCCCCCACCTTCCAGAAATTAAAAAACCAATAGCGCAAAATTACAAGCTATTTATGAGCTTTCATGTCCCGCAGATTAAAAATTTTGAGCTCGTCACACTGAACAGGAATTTAATATTTTTTGTGGGGGGCTGAGTCAACGTTGACTCAGCCCCCCCCCCCACTACTTAAAAATAGAGATATTGAATCGATTTTTGCGGCAGAATTAGGAGCTATTTATGAGCTTTCGAAGTGATATAGTTTCGATTTTTGAGCTCATTCCCTTAACCCCCAAACAACCCTTAATTGATTCAACTCAAGAGAAAAATGTTGAGAAAAATTAAAATATATTATATCGCGGATATAATTCGTATAGCGTATAAATTCTAAAAATAAACTCTTAAAATACGCGCATTTTGATTATTGAGCTACAACCCCTTCGCAAGAAAACCACCCCATCTTCCCGGCTTAAGAGAGAACTGTACTTAAAATGAATAAAATTAATTATTTTGCGACTTAATATCGTTTACTAATTTATGAGCTCGCAAAATACATGCATTCTGATTATTGAGCTACAACCCCTTTGCAAGAAAACCAACATTTTAACTGTTGGCGATCTTAATTTTTTATACTATGTTGAAATTGAAATTTTAACAATATAAGCATTTTATTCTCTTTTCTAAGCCTTGAACAACATTGAAAATAATTTTCATAACTAAATATCAAAAAATCAATAAGTAAGGAGACATTTTTCATGCTGGGGTCTCTTAGACCCCATGTGTCATTTACGAGATTCTTGAGAGGTGTGGCATTTAAAGGTTAAGTACTGTTGTTTAAATTAACTATACTATAACTAGAGTTTTAATAAATAAAATGTGTTTAAAATATATTTTCCTAATGTACTATTTTCCTATATAATAAAAGCAATTTTGTTTTATATAAAGATCCAAAATCACATGCAATAAGAATATAATAGATAAATTTATTTTTTAACAGATAGTGAGAATTGTTATTAATTCCAGTAATTATTTTATATCCTTTTGAATAAATGTAAGAATAAATGTAAGACAATTATCAAATGTTGTGTTGTAATATAGAATTTAAGATTAAATTCTCTACGGAATTTACCTTTTATATTTCACATATTAATATAATTCACGTATTGATGTAATTCACAAAAAAAGCAATTTAAAAAATTAATACAATTAATTTAATTTTTTTTAATTTATGACTTACACGATGTAAACAAATTATTGTATACTTTGGGCTATTAAAGAATTAATTTAGATAAAATGTAAATTAATATTCTATAAGTATAACTTATAATTTTTTCGTATAGCAGGAATATAAAATATTCCTACAAAAGAAATTGCAATTTAATAATCAGAATGCATGTATTTTGCGAGCTCATAAATTAGTAAATAATATTTAGTCGCAAAATAATTAATTTTATTTATTTTAAGTACAGTTCTCTCTTAAGCCGAGAAGATGGGGTGGTTTTCTTGCAAAGGGGTTGTAGCTCAATAATCGAAATGCATGTATTTTGCGAGCTCATAAATTAGTAAACGATATTTAGTCGCAAAATAATTAATTTTATTCATTTTAGGTACAGTTCTCTCTTAAGTCGGGAAGATGGGGTGGTTTTCTTGCGAAGGGGTTGTAGCTCAATAATCGAAATGCGCGTATTTTAAGAGTTTATTCTTAGAATTTATACGCTATACGAATTATATCCGCGATACAATATATTTTAATTTTTCTCAACATTTTTTTCTCTTGAGTTGAATCAATTAAAGGGTTGTTTGGGGGTTAAGGAAATGAGCTCAAAAATCGAAACTATACCCTTCGAAAGCTCATAAATAGCTGCTAATTCTGCCGCAAAAATTGATTCAATATCTCTATTTTTAAGTAGTGGGGGGGGGGGGGCTGAGTCAACGTTGACTCAGCCCCCCACAAAAAATATTAAATTCCTGTTCAGTGTGACGAGCTCAAAATTTTTAATCTGCGGGACATGAAAGCTCATAAATAGCTTGTAATTTTGCGCTATTGGTTTTTTAATTTCTGCAAGGTGGGGGGGCCAGTTCAACAGGGGTCTCTCGAAAGCATATTAAAAATGATAAGAATTTAGTGAAAATAGGTGCAAATAACTCTTTACATATTTAGGAAGAACTTTCTCGAAGACTGAAATGATTCGTCTTTATAGTTATCAAGAAATTGTAAAAATAAAACAGGACCACATTTATTATTTCCACATTTCAATGTGGATAATAACGTATTTGGGTTTCAATTGTACAAACAAGTCTTTTTAAACCTTAAGAAACAGCAATTAAATGCATTCCACATATTTATTTGCTAAAATTCGTTTATTTCACGCGACGAAAATCTAACCTATATGCTTTCCCCCTGCCGCGCCGCCTGCCCCGCACCGAGAACTAACCAACCTCCTTAAGGTACCTCAACAAAAGAGGAATTGATTCGAGCACATCCATATTCGAAATCCGTACGATTCAGGCAATTCTAAAAAATATTTTGTCATAACCGTAAAAAAAAGATTCGCATCACTGCGCAAAACCGTGTACATTAAATATCCTCTTCTATCAATTTAAAAAAAGAAGGGAGAAATATGAAATAAAGAAAAAAACGTGAAACATGTGTTGTGATCGTCACCAAAAGTATCGTAAGATTAAATATCACACATTTATGTTTATATCACTTTGAATTATGCAATAAGTAGCATAAAGTTAACTGTCCATCATAGAAATTTATTTTTGTTTACCTATTTATTTACTTTGTAACTACTATAGCTTGAAAACTAAACACTTCTTCGCACCTTACACCGCCACTTATATAACTTTACGCGTTGTTCATCTATATTCCTACCACATCTGCTTAAAAAAGTAATTTAGAAAATAATAAAAAAAAATAATTTAGAAAATAAGATGCGATAACCTACCACCCTACCTACGGGCACTCGTACCCCCTTCCTTCCTAAAAATCGCGTGCGACGAAGGACGAAAACGGGCGCATCTCACCGAAAAGCTGACTGCCGCTTTTGCGGGGATATAATCGATAAGTCCGCGCGCGGGACACGGGGGGGAGGAGGGGGCGAACAAGGGGGTGGCCCTCCCCCGTGCGGAGTGTGTGTCCTTGACGGGTCATCGTGATCACTCACCACTTGGGAGAACTGGGCGTTGAGATCGTGCTTGTCGATGGTACAGGACGTTTTGTGCGTGTCCTCGAGGTGAAGCTGCAGGACACGGACGTCCCGACAGGGGATGCCGCACTGAGGGCACCTTTCGCCACCCTGCTGCTGCTGCTGCTGCTTCGCGGATGATCCGCCCTCGCTGTCGCCGCCACAACCCAGCCCCCCGCGCGTACCGCCGCTGCCGCCACCACCTCCATCGCCGGCAACACTTCCACCTCCTGCGGTTGGCGCTCCACCCGCGCAACCTCCGCCCACCTCCGTATCCACGACACCTGCGTCGTCCTCGCTACAGCCTGTAACACGCGCACACGTGGCACGGTTTTTATATTTCGCCTCGGCTCTCGGCAGCGCGCCATCGCGCGAAACACACGGATCGAATCTCGAATCACGCGTTTAAGCCTTGCCGCCTGCCGGCACCATCCTGCAGCGTGTATACATACACAGTTGAAAAACTTGTATTAAATCTAACATAAGTCACACATGTCCCAAACGGCCCACTCAAATTTTTGTGTTATAATTTAACATAATATGAATGCGTTAAATGGTAACACTGATTCTCTCTCTCTCTCTCTCTCTCTCTCTCTCTCTCTCTCTCTCTCTCTCTCTCTCTCTCTCTCTCTCTCTCTCTCTCTCTCTCTCTCTCTCTCTCTCTCTCTCTCTCTCGCTCTCGCTCTCTCTCTCTATGTTAATATTTCAACAAAAAAGAAATGTAATTTGAAGTTAATTGGGTGTACAATTAACATAACGTTTATAATGAAATTAACACATAAAAAATATTCTTTTTACATTTTACAAATGTAACAACTCAAACAGAATGTTGATTTTATAAATACGTACACATTTAATAAATACGTACAAATTGTATTACTTTAACATATTTTTTAAATTATTTTAATAATTTTACATTTTATATTAGTTAAGTTTAGTTAACATAGTAGACATGTGTTAAATTTACACATGAATATGTTGATTATTTAACACCAAAACTTTAACCAGCAGATTTTTCACAAAAGTACCTAAACAAATTTTCCAACTGTTATATATAATTTGTTTTCAAATAGTTATTCTATAATCGATTTCTCCATTTTCGAAATCGCCATTTCCCTATCGAGAATCGAAGAATTTTTGTATTCAGAATTTAATGAAATCAATCCTACCTTGATTTTTTTCAAATTTATACTTGATATTTTCGTTCTCCTGAAAAGAGTTGTCTACCGTTGCACTGGATTCTTTAATCAATATCGTTTTGACGCGTACGAAAAGAAGCGTGCTTGATAACGCGAATTTTGTAAGAATAATACAGATAAACAACATAATTTCAGTGAGAATTCAGTTATCGATTGATAAACACAGGATGTTGCACGAGCAAATAGATATAAAACGATTTCTCTGTGTTTACTCGTACAACGGAAGCAGCTAGTGTAAAATGCATTTTCGCATTTCTTCGAAATTATACATTGAGTTTATTTTGAGTTTTATCCTTAATTACCGGATAAAACTCGATTTATTCAGTTTGCATTTTGCGATGCGAGTACCGCGAATAAACGGTATATTGCCAGATGGAAATCTGGCACGTTCCATTCAGTTTTAATCAGGGATTGAAACGCGTTTGGAACTACGCTGAGTTCAGATTTTGACGCCACAGAGAGACAAAGATAACCCTCTATGTAATAGTGAAATCCAATCGACATTGTCACCATCTTTATCGCATCAAAAACTATACATCCTAGTTATAATATGCTTGTGTGATTCCTATCACTTGTATATAAAATACTTGGATCGAGCATTTTTGAACGTGACACACAGGTAAATCAAACCGTCATTTTTCGAAAAGATAAGAAACGACGTGCGTATACAAGATGTCAAAAAAAAAAGAATTCGAGACAGAAACGTATATAGCAAAGCAAATGCACAAAAGTAGTAAAAAATACGTTCTTAAAACGTTAAACCTTTCTCAACATCCTATATGTGTATTTATGTATACCTCCATGTGTCTATCTTTACGTTATTTCATTAACAATGTTAATTTTTCAACTTGAATTAAAAGCTTGCAAATGAGACATAGAAGTTTTACCAAATTTATTTCGGTAAGCGCGCTATACGTCATAGATATAATTTAAATAGCTTGATTAATATCTGACGATATCTAATAAATAGAAGATTATATTCAAAATATGATTGCTACTGCTATTTTCATTTAGCATCAGTTTTTCGACCGAATTTCCATAAATGTTAGCAATCCAGGTGATCTATATAAAAGTCTGTGGTTCTCTGAAATATCTTTCGATAACACGATGTTAATACATGCGGATCATTATTTACACGAAATGAAGATAAATAAGATCTCATGCGTATATTACGATTTGACAATAGAGAACTAAGAATTGTAGAATAGAATCAGGCATCTCGTTTTTGGCACGCAATCTCATGCAGACACAATACCGTCTGTGAATAAACAATACCGGCTATATGTGACATTTTTATGCAAATACCCTTTTTGACTTAATTAGCTCCGTATCATCATTCTACAGGATTTGGGTCAACAAGTTTCATGAAAACATATTATTTATAGATTTTTGTCTCTCCTGAAAACTTTACTAATCGTCACATATACTACGTTTACGCGAGCGTTATTTCTGTAGTACCTTACGATAATTCACTCGTTTACACTCTGTGTAGTGAATTATCGTAAGTCACTACAAAACCCCGTTTACGCGGAAGAATTATCGTAAGTTACTACAGAAGTAACGCTCGCGTAAACATAGCAATAGGCGGTATTGTTTACTCATCATTGACGATATATTCCGTGTGGCGTAATCAATCCTTAAAACGTCTCACTATTTAAATTTATATTCATGTCGAGTTAAGTGTCTAATGACATGATCAAATATCTAATTGAAAAGATTATATCCCGATCACATAATTTCACGTTTCGTAGTCGTAAATTCTTAGTCAATTATGTTTGAGAAATTAAGTGGTTAACAATACAATCAAATATCTAATGCAATGTACTACGTTTACGCGAGCGTTACTTCTGTAGTAACTTACGATAATTCCTTCGCGTAAACGGGATTTTGTAGTATAACTTACGATAATTTACTCCGCGTAAACGAGTGAATTATCGTAAGTTACTACAGAAGTAACGCTCGCGTAAACGTAGTAATATAGTTGAAAAGTCTCATTCTTTAAAAACTGACTTCATTAAACGTTTAATAACTTAATATTAAAAAATTACATATATGTAGGGGAGACCGGGGCTAAAAGGTCAACGGGGTTGAAGCGTCAAATCGAATATCTGTATATTGTGTGAACTCGCTATTAACATTGTAAACGCTGCTTATGGTACCCATGTGACCAACGGAGTTTCGGCAGGTTACCTGCCGTATTATGATTTTTACGAGGGCAAACGTGTTTTCGGAAGGTGAAAGTTACATTTTCTGCGCGTGGAAATTTTGTAATATCTGCAATAATATTTGCTCTCCAAATCTCGAGGTACGTGATTATAAAGAGTAATGCATGCTGAACACGAATCCAGTGTAGTTTTTTCATTATCGTTGATGTCTAATATTTCGTGGGCGATCAGACCTGAAATTTGTGTTTGGGGCTAATCGGTCAGTAAGCAGTCCGGATGCATTTCCAAGGCATTTCCGGGCATTTCCAGGCTCACTGCATATGGAATATGGATGAGACGGGAATTAAAACCGTTCAGACACCGAATAGAGTCATCGTCGGACGTCGAGGAGTGAAACAAGTCGGGCGAGTGACTTCTGCGGAAAGAGGAACCCTCGGAACTATTTTTTAATAATGTTTCGCATAAAAATTTTAAATAAATTTTTATATTTTTCTCTTAAAAAACAATTATTAAAATGTATCCTATCATTTTTCAGGATTAGATGTACGTATATGTATTGAAAATGCAGTGTGACGTTTAAACCCCGGCATTTTTGAGATTTCAATTTTTCCACCGTTGTCGTTTTTGCTCTATACCGGTTAAACAAAGCGACGTAGACAAAAATTTCCTATATAAATTTTGTAGCTAAAGGTTCACTCTTTACAGTGGTATACCACATTTAACTAAAATTATTTATTTTGTTGTTAAAAATCGGCACCGAAAAAAAACTGACCTTTTAGCCCCGGTCTCCCCTACGTATTAGAACGAATTATATTTACATATAACTGGTTATAGATATTCGTATAAAATTGTAAATTATATTTAGATCGCGTGTCTCTTTGTCATCGAGATATTAATGTCCTACCCCACGATGGGATGCTGCGTGCTCGAAGCGAGACAGCGAAGCCGGCTATGTATTCGGGATTCTCCGAGTTGGACCGCACGTGCAAGATTGGCGGCGATCAATCAGCTACGCGTATCTGGCGGCGGGTATCGGTTTACACGTGCGATGCGCGGAGTTAATCGTGACTACCTTCGCCAATTGCCAATACGCAATGGCCGGGTCGCCGCGTCAGTCGCATAATCCCCGGCGTGACGCACGTGCATCGGTGTGTGCACACGCATGTGTGGAATGCGTATATGTACGTCCGCCTGGAAAAAGAGACGCGTGCGCGATAGACACAATCGAATCGCGTAGAGATAGGGCGTAACGCCAAAATGCAAGAGAAAGAAATACGCGATGAGCGCTGCCAAATGTTTCGCGGCGCCGCGCTATTAGGTACATATATACGGGAATGCGTCTAAATGCATCTCTACATATCCACCGATGCGACGCTCAACCACGTTGTTGATCGAACGGCAATGACGTGTCGATTTCTGGTGGCAAAGAGAAAAGAAAAAACAATGCCGATTAAATCAAGGAATTTTTCGACGGAAACGAATATCTCGAAATTGAAGGTAGAGCAGTCCCAGTAAACACTAAGTAACATGTAACTTATATGTTTGTTGTATAAGGTAAATGTATCAATGCCTGGACCGTCAGAGGACATGTACCTATGTCCGGACACCTTTATCATTTTAGTTCTTAAATAAGTATAAACGCAAATTAACGTTTCGATACTATAACTAAAGTTTCAAAATACAAGAAAAATATTTTTATCTTTGATTTTAATTCGCGTTATACTTAATATTTAAATAATTAAACTAAAATGATAAAGGTGTCCAGACACAGGTACATGTCCACTGACTGTCCAGGAATTGGTATAGATTTACCTTAATTTCCTACTCACCAATGTAAATGCAATATAACACATGTGTTTTGTGAGTCATTCTTAATTGTTGAGTAGGAAATTACAATTACCATGTAGGTAATAAGTTACATCTTACTTGGTGTTTGCTGAGGTCAGTCCAGAACGATTCTCGAAGAATGATCCTCTTGCTGCCATACTTTCGATATCGTTGAGAATCGTTTGATACATTCCAAGTAATTTTGAACGAGAAATATTATAGAATAATGCTTTATAATATAAAGACAAATATATATCTATTTAATTTGTGATTCATAGGATCTTTCAAAAATAAAGATTCGCAGAACGTATTATATCGTAAATTTTGTAAATAATGAAACATTAACACACACACACACACACACACACACACACACATTACCTCCTACAATAAACATATAGAATATTATAATTCACATGTAATCCTGAAGATTCTGTCTTAAAACTCTATGAATCGATAGCAGTGTATTCGCAGCACATCCACACTCATGCGATTCGTACACGGAATGAAGAACATCGTTCAGGTACGAACCCGTCTAACAAAACCTTGGAACTTTTGAGAAATTTTCCACATATGTAATCACTTAATTGTATCAGTTGCAATTTTTGATGTTTTCGAACCCAACAATCGTGATTAGCCGATCATTGATCACGCACATAAATAGGATAAAACATAAATAGGAAGATTGAATTTTCGTAATCCCGGATAGAAATGAATATTCGCGTTATTCCTAGCCACCATTTACATCACATTGTTGACGTGTCCTTAACTTGAATGGCACACACGTGTTATGCACGTGCGATAGAAAAAGAAGCCGTGACGACGGGGAGGGAGCGTGTCAATCGGGGAGTAACATTATTCATGTACAAAGGTGTGTCAAAAGAATGAATGTTAAAAAAAACGTGACGCAGAGTGAAGGGCATGCAGGATGTGGGTACACGAAATATGAGAAAAAGTGTGTTTTTACATGGCCGCTTGAATTTTCGACAAACCTATTGTCGGTGTGATCGGATTAAAATGTCCTTCCTGCTCGACGTACGATGTCCCACCGATAAATTAATTCGTATACGTGCTAATGATACTGATGTCGACGTCGGGCTGATTGCGGTGCGTTTAACGATTTATATATTAGCAGCCACGTCCACGAATTGAACTCGTAACGAATTAATATTTAATTACTATGAATTAAAATCTTTTACGTCGTGTGTGTGCAAACGATTAAACCGAGAGGGAGAGGGAAGAAGAGAGGAAGAGAACTTTTAAATAATTTTCTTCTTCCGTATTAATTTAAATTCTCAATGCCTAGTATGTTCAAATAAGGATATTTTTCAAACTTTGTTAAAAGGAACAAACAAAATTTATTTTAAGATATTTCAATAAATAAAGTCCTTGAATTTTATAACATGTATAATTTTAATTTAAAAATTTCAATATTAAAAAATTAATTGTTCATATAAAAGCACTGAATCCGTAATCTGCATTAATTTGTATGTCAATACCATCTCGAAATTGACGATTTCAACTAAATATGACAAATTTCTGTTTATTGTCTTTTGTATTTTTGATTATATTACTTTTATCTATTCAAAAAAGCTAAAATGTATTCTTATGGAAACTGTATTTATATATTTATCTTTTATTATATTATTATATTCTAGTAACATGTAATATATAATATAGAATATGTAATACTCGGACAGATTCGGATAAGAGAGTGTCGGAGAAGCGCGGTTGGGCGTGCAAGCCATGTACAGAAACGTCTGCAAATGCGCAGAATTTCTCGTAGCTATGCTCGCGGCGATCGTGCGCGGTGCGAATCTCACACCAGGCATGGTATATTAATCTCGCGTAGGTAGATAGGTGGATACATACGCGCACACGCGGCATTTGCTGCGAAAATGCTATAGTCGTAAGTCAATGCGCGTAAGTTTGCGCGCTGCCGTAATTAATATGCTGTTACACGGTAACTTTGCGAAATCGGAAACGACACTCGGCAACGCTATGCGAGCTCCTAAATACAGACGCAAGACAATCTTCTTGAACGTACCGTTTAATTAAAGACTAGACTAGCTGCACTAAGCGGTTCTGTCACCGAATCTACATCTGTTTCGGTTTTGTAAAAATTGTTGACTGAACTTTCACAAATAGCAAAATATTTTTTAATAACAATATTATTAACATGTATTTTAATAATATTAGTAATCGTTATTTAAAAAATAATATTTTATTATTCTTTTTAAAATAAAAATGGGCACTTATTATAGGTTTTCGACTGATGTGTTTTGGTGTTTATCATAATTAATTATTGTTATAAACTTAAGTTATTATAAATTGGACCTAGTTATTCAATAATTTTGTCATTTTAATAATATATATTATTTATTTTTAATTCTTTTAGACAGAGATTAATTTTATTCGATCCCTTGGAGTTAGTTACAAAGGATTCCGTTTTTTATATACCTACATATGACATACATAGAACATACAAAAAATTTTAACGTAAAAAACTTAAATCTATAATAGACCCAACTATCTGTTATCTATATGACACATATAATACGCATACACACACACAAACATGCTCTTACATCCTATAATCTAAATTATTGATTTTTATATATTAGTATTTTAAAGTACAATTATCACGCGTCATTTTTTTTAAGCTTCGAAAATTAAAACCTGAATTGATAGAGAAATAAATATACGACGATGTAATTTTTTTATTCGAAAACGCATTTTAAGCGTATAAAAACATACTAGCGGTCGTTTTCCATCGTTTGCAAGCGTTAATCAAAAGCTACGAGGCAAACGGGAAGTTGGCTGTATCTCTCCGGATTGCGTCCGGAGAGCACGCTCACGGCTTCCACGAAGACGAACTTTGCTCGCCGTGAGGCCGATAAGAGACGTCGAAACGGGTCAGAGCCGTGACCTTTCTTGCCTTCCTATGTACGCGATCCATGAAGCTCGGCGTCGTGGTGGAGCTATGTCGCTTATGCTTTTAATTGCGCGCCCAGCGTAACGAAATAATAAACGCGATACCGAGCATTCCGAAACGACGAACGTTTCGCAATTCATCTGTGTGCTCCTTCTTACGTAAAAAATAACGAGAGGCTTGCCCTTTGTTATGGAAATGGAAACTTTTTGTGATAGCGTGTTCCGAATTCAGTAATCGTTAACGTTGTATCAAGTGTTATCGAGTACGAGAAACGATAATGTAAATTTCGTAATACGAAGAAAATTGAGTAATCGTAAAAAAATTATTCTCTAAATTTGAGATGAAAATTAATGGTGAATTGAAGAACTCGAGCTCGCATCGAATAACGAATATGAGGCTTCAGGAGTGCGCGCGCGTTAAGATATCGCGAAGTACTTGGCCGATACCTTACGAAGCAAACACTTTATGGAAGGTAAACACTTTTGCGAGCCATGACGTAATACTCGACGCAATTTCGCCATCTTCGCGCTTCCCCTGCATAGGGCAAGGGTTAACTTCGCCGCGAGCGTTAACGCGAGCGCGCGATTCGCCGCGAGTGTGCGAGCGCGAAGGCGAAGCGAAGCCTTCCCGCGAACTGTCTGTCCTCGGGAGGAAGAGACGCGCCACAAATGACGTCAGCGGAATGTGGAAACCGGCGTATAGCAAATTGCGAGCAATACCGTGCAATCTCGGATACTCGGGACTCGGGAGAGCGCTCACACGGCGCGCGCCGCGCGCGGCGACGCGATGCCGGGCCGTGCGTTGTTGAATCGCGTGACAAAAAGGACGAGATTAATATAGAGCCACCTTTTGTGTACGTCGGCAGCGCCGCATTGCGTAACGACGTCGAAATACATATACATCTGGACTAAATTAAATAATATTTATGCGTCAATATCACCAGGCATAAAATCCCATGTGATGACAAACGTAGAGCTTTGAGAATTGTGGAATTTGATCTGAAATAAATTGTTTCAAGCTTCCTATATACTCCTGTCTTTGCTGAAACAGTCGCGCTGTTCCTTTCGTCAATCCGGCAGGATAATTACGACGGAAAAAAATGTAACATTGAGATATCTTTCAACAATAGTCTATAAAAATTGTTAACAAAAATCAGAAGAGATGATAATGAAGAATTTAAGGACATACAAATGAGATCTCCTTTATCTCTTATTCGCACGCAATCATGAAACTTCGTTTTATTAATTCATTTATGATTCTTAACAATTTGATAACGTAAATACTTAGAAAAATAAAGATTTATTTAGCACTTGAAGAGGTTATAGCTGATTCAATTATCCGGGTGGATTTTTTTAAATTGACATAAAAATCAAATATTTTTTTCTGTATGTTAATATAATAACATTACACGTACAAGATGCGCTATATATAGAGATATAAAACCTTGAAGATGACTATCGGTTAGCTTACTGAAAAATATCGCTGAGTCACATTTATCCACCGCCACAATAATACCGATTGACCATACGTTCCTTTTTTTTTCTTTATTGAAGCGCGTGACGCGTAACCTAATTTCACGAAGTCTCATAAAGACACGCGCGCGCGTACATACATTCTATTCGCGGACGAATTTGCAAGACGACATTTCCTGGGATTATCATCTCCGCAGACAGCAGCATCAATTGTTCCTCGAGAGTGGGTAGTTCGCGACACGCGATTGCTGCACAAGTCCCTGAAATTTCGCGCGTAAATTACTGAGGAAAACGTAACAATAACATTTAAGATCAGAAAGCGGATGTAGAAATACTTTTTTAGAAATTGCGGTAATTTGTAAGTATTTACGTTATCAAATTGTTAAGAATTATAAATGAATTAATAAAACAAAGTTGTTTCATTATGATATTGCGTGCGAAGAGATAAGGGAGATCTCATTTGTAGTTCTTTAAATTCTTCACTATCATCTCTTCTTATTTTTGTCAACAATGTATTAATTCGTTACCGATATTGGAAGATTCCATTCCATCACTAAATAATTGTTTTTACAAGCTTGATAATTTTTTGTCGTTTCCACGTAAGATAGGGGTACGTTACAAAACGCGCGTTGGGATAAAAGTAGCAATGATTCCACGTATCAGCGGTATCGCGGAATAAGTCGCGTATTATCGCGTAACAATCATTCGATTCCCTGAATAATGTGGTCGTTCACGTTATCATTACTGCACGATATGCAAATATATCGAGATACTTTCTTGCGGGTTTGTCTGGTGCGTCGTCACGGAAAACCGCAATTTCCGCCGTTTCTTACTTTATAACGCTGATTACATTTATGGTTCGATGCCATCGATTACGCGTAAACTTCCAGTTACTCGTGTAAATGCGCATTCCAGTGGCATGGCATATGACATCATTGGAATTATATATGCTGACCGCTACACGGAAAAAAAAGATTAGCTACTATAGCTAAAATAAGTCGTAATATAGGGATAACTAACATTTTTTGCAGCGAGAACAAAAGGTTTTGCTACTATTGCTAAACTTTAGCTCTCGCTGCAAAAAATATAGCTCTTGCTGCAAAAAAATTAGTTATCCCTATTTTACGACTAAATTTAGCTAAATTTTTTTCCGTGTACACAAATATTTAAAGAGATATCGCTTCATTTGTTTATTTTACCGCGATATATCACTTGTATATTTTAAATAATTTATAAAATAATAATGTAGTATAGTAATATGTAATCGCTGTAAAAAGTTCAACAATCTTTTTAGATAATTAAATAAAGAAGACAATTCTATATGGGTTCTATATGATGGCTAGTATGGCAGCCGGTTTTCTGACGACCGCCCATATCTACGGAATGCCGATAAAAAAGACGATCGGTGGGCAGGGCCTTAAAGAGCCGGGGAGGATAGAGGCGCGCGCGCGCTTACGTCATCCGGCAACGTGGATTAAGCCGTAAAGGCGCGTTCGCACGGCGCCGAAGATATGGATGGGCGAACGAACGAGGTCCCTGGGTCGCGTGTGCGTCGCTGCCGACCACGGCACGGTGCTAAGTAAACGATTTCTCGGAGAGGTCATTGAGCTTGCTAGGGCGCGGGCGGCTGCCGCCATCTTCCAGAACGTTAAAACCACTTCGACGCGCTCCCATAAACGCGCGGCGCGGTGTGCGGCGCGGTAATCCGCGCGCTTGTCCTACCAATCAAAATTATTGAGCAACCACCGACATACACGCAGGCACCGGTCCTGGATGTGTGCGCGTGTGGAACGAAGGAAATAAAATATGCCCGAACGCGATCCCGGCCCAGTATCATAACATCAATGAAGGAGAAGAAGCCAAGATGGCGCGGGGGTTCGAGAATGAGCCACGTGTCTTGCGGGAGATTATACGATTATACGCGTATACGAGGCGCGCCGCAAATCGCGCCCTTGATTTTAACGACAGACGCAGAATTCCGTTTTCCTCCACTTATGAGAATGATCGTCATTCGAGTATTATATTACGTTTCATAACTTGCATACATTATCTTGACGAAGAAGCTTAAAAAAATTAGAATTCTATCGTCCTATTGTTGTCTCTAATGCCAATCGACTGGCTCTCACCAAGAGTCGGTTTGGCACATGCTAGTGAAATCATTGGAGCTAGCAGCAGCAATCGCAACAGCCAACAGCACACCTTGCTATATCTCTAAAGAGACAGATTTCCATTGACGTGTGTTTCATTCGAAAATGTGCGTGAAAATCATTTGAATTATGTTGACGAAATAATCTTTATTACGTACTGCTCTATATATAATGATCATGCAATATAAAGTTTTCAAATAAATTGCAATGTGCGAACACTTGCATGATACGATCAGCATTTTATGTATGTGTGTGTATATGTAATTTAAAAGAATATATGTATATTTATGGACTATGGATATTTTTCCTTATTAAATTACAATTAAATTAAGTTACAATTAAATGACAGATATAATTCTGTTATCTCTATTCGCCTTTCTGTAGCCTCTCTTTACGAAAGGATCTTCTTTTTCATTCGTTATTAATTCGGAAATTATTAGTATCCTGATATTAACGATCTATTAATGATCTATTAACGCATCTCAGATAGCACAATTGTCGTCCTCAGGACGTCCTGGATGTACTGAGAATGACCTGACGTATGTGCTATCTGAGATTAATGCAAACGTCTTGTAATGCCCGATGATAACGAGTTGCTAGAAAACAAGACGCATATTATGCAAATAGGTAAAACAGTTTACACTACTCGTTAATCGTAACATACGAACACGATCACAAAATCGTTATCTGCGAGAGAAATATTGACGCGTTTCTCAATTACTGAGAAAAATTGAACTCGGGTAATGACTGGCACGATTTTATCTGTTCGGAGTCGCGTGAGTCGTATTATCTTACGTAGACCGTGTCAAAAAGCTCATGCTGTTTCCGAAGCAAAGAAGTACAATGTTAAAATTTCTGGATTTTAAAAATAAAAGTTATTAAACATCTCATTTTCTTTTTCACGAAAGAAATAAAATGCACACAGTGAAAATTCGCGTTGCTTGTCACTTTCTTTTAAAGGGAGGATGTTTTCTTGTAAAAATATGGAATTAAAATAGCGTTTGTTCACGCGCATTAAATAGAAAGAATTGAACCAATACGATATATTGATAAAAGAGTACAAGAGGCCGCAAAAAAAAATACAGATATATATCCAGGCCTGGTTCATTCATCCCGCTCTGAAGCACGGGGTGAACATTATCTTTCCACGAGAACAATGCGCTTCCTCGCTCGTGCACGTGGATGCACGCGCTGCATAAACAGCATCGAATTCCGGCCTTGTCCCTTTGAGAGACGCGCCGGTAAAGTATAATGCCCTAATGTCAAAGAAATCTGTTCGATCGCACTTTTCACAGAATGTGACAGCTATCTCTGGTTAATTGCTCCTTTGTTAATTATCGCTTCTGTCTTGATTTTACGGTGCAAAATTTTACTGTATTTTTCGTTGTTTTAAACATGATGCGAAAATAATTTCTATATCAAATCGAAACAATGGCAGCCCAATGAGACTTAAAGCTGTTTCATTTGCATCGAAAATTAAACTCCGTGAATTTATAACAGTTTTAATTCTTAGTAATTATCTTCGTAATATCGCACAAACACTTTTATTTCGAAATACGAAACATAATAGAAATAAATATCGAAGGGAGTAAATTCGGCTAGTGAACCAAGTTGTTGTTATTGCTAAATATACATGTATTGTCCTCTAAATAAGTATCACCAATATATAATGTCAAACGTTTCGACCTGTAATGAGATCATCTTCAGTGTGCGGACAAAGAATAACGGCGGCAATTCGAAACGTAAGACGTTATTAGTTACGTAAATACGAACGGAATTTGAGATATATGTGCAACGCTTACAATTTTCTTGTTGATGTGATAAAAAGCAATTTTGTTGGAAAAGCTAATTAAGTCTCGAGAAATAAAGTTAGAACTGTGTCGTCATTCCCCAAGACTGCAGTGTCAAATTGCATTGTGAGTAGAAACTGGAAACTAAAAACGGTTAATTCCACACCGAAAGAGAAATTTCATATGTATATCTTGTGGATATTTAGGTAAAAAGGTGGACGCGTTTAGGTAAAAAAAAAAAAAGAAAAGAAAAAGTTTATTCACCCACGACTCATGTTTCGAGTTATTCTTTGTCTGCGTATTCAAGATGACTCATAGCAAGTCGAAACGTTTGACATTATATTGGTGAGATTTATTATTAGAAGACACTATCATCACTGAATAAATAATACCGTCAATCTATGTGTGACAAAATTAATTAAGTTTTCAGGAGAGACAAAATACTGTGCCAAAAATGAAACATACATGTAACTTCTTGAATGAGCATTGAAACTCATCTGTAATTAATACGTATGTGGTCAAAAAACTTGTTGGCCCAAATCCTGCAAAATGATGATACGGAATAATCGAAGCCATTTGCAGAAAAATGTCATATAGGCAGTATTATTTATTCACAGACAATTTTAATTTAGCAATAACAATTAGCTTGGTTCACTACCCCTATTTAGTTCCCTTCGGTTTTAATCTATTGAACTTTAATGACTTATTTGAGAAATAAATATAACTTTTATTACCTATTTGCATTGCTTCTTCATATCAATCTTCATAATCTTCTTCTTCTTTTAACTCTCGTTAGTTCTTTGCTTTAGTATATCTCAGAAATGTTATAGGCACCATGCCTACGTATTTAATGGGAAATTTCGCTACGTTTAATGCATTTTTTAACGCAAAAACGGTCTACGGAAAACTGTCTAAACTTAGCCGCGTGAGGCACGGTCACAGAAACGACGTATATGCTTTTCTATACACGCGCAACTTTTGTTTGGCTATATATTGTAGCCGTAGAGACGAAAATAAAAGCCGGCGTTTTCGTGCGCCAATATTAGGAATAGTTAAATATTTTCGTACGGAGCACGACTTCGTTGCTACCTGACTCGGTGTGTAATCACCGGTCACACATCCGCGCCCGCGCGCCATATCAGACTGGCTCCACTCGCGTTTGCTGGGCCGCGCCGCGCGGGAAGCACGCCGACGCCGAGAGTTGATTTTTGGCTTTCCGCGAGTTTCGGGTTACGTGCCTCGCGCCGCTCTTCGGTGATCGAGATCGACACGATCGTCGAAATTCGAATCGTCTAGGAACTATATACATAGGTGTTTTTCTACATCACTTTGTTATTTCTCTTTGTTTGTTATATCTCTTTGTTTCTCGCAGCAGGAGGATTTTAAAGGGTCTCGAATCTCCCCTCCCTTCCCAGGCAACCTATTCAAACGCATGAAGGGGCAATTAAATGAACTTTCCGTATGTAACGTTATTTATTTATTCTGTTTTTTTAAAATAAAAATCACATTCTTTGAAAATGTTACATTATATCACATAAAATATAATAAATATTGTACATACATTATAAATGATATAGAAACAATATAATAAGTATTACACAATGTAATCAATAATATTACAGAAACTTTAAATGCATCTTTCTTACCAGATTATAGCATATGTCTTCCTTCCAGTTAACATTTAAATTTTATAGTCAGTCCAACAGATTTACTTTCAAATAAAGACTGCAAATAAAAATAAAAATTGTTTTTGAATTTAAAAAAACATGATCTTTTTTACACAATGGAAAGTATTGGATTAAGATCGAATCTAATTTGACCATAAACATATTTTTAATTTCCAGTTTCCTTCAGAATTTCTCCGAAGGAATATCAGGTTTCTCTTTTAGTTGCAATTTCTAGCCATTTTGAAAATTGCATTTTACGCTTCTTTCTACAAAAGATATATAGAGCTTTATAAAGAAAATGAAGTAGCCTTTGTCAGAAGATAAAACTCTTTTAACAGAGTAAAAGGTAACGATATTAGACGATTAATTGAATTTTCTGATTGAAATACAGTAAAGAATATTAGAAACTTCCATACAATCTCAAGCCATTTGAGAAATCACTTAACAGTATTTTGCAACTTTGTTATCACTAGAGACAGAAACTAAAGATTTCTTTTAAGAAAAGAACAGTCTTTCGTACGAGAAGAATCTTTTCAAGAAATGAGATGTCGGCCTTTGTTTGTACCTTCGTATATATTTCTTTAAATTTAGAAAACTTTTGGATTGTAAATATATTTTTAAACAATTTAATTAAGACGACTTGTTGTAGTATATTTGCAAGTAAAATTAAAATTCAAAATTAATTAGTTTGGAGCAAAATTAACAAATTAAATACTGGAGATTCTGATTTACGCTTTTATTAAAATATAATTGAAGATCATGTCGGCAAAAAATAAGAGTAGAAAATGCGATTTATAAATTTAATTATTACCTCACTTATAATTTCTTCACTTTTATCAGCGGTTCTCTAAATTATCTACGTTGTTTGTATTTTGTATGTACATCAATGTGTGAGAAATATCAGTATTTTTTTATAGCGTTCAATGGCGTAAAATCGGTATCTTTTTTTTCTGCATAATCAGTGGTACGCGACTAATCGTACTTACGAATGATGAGTGGTGATGGGCCTATCAAGGTCTAAAACTGATGATGCGTATATCGCGAGAATAGTAAGACTCATTAATGGGTAAATCGGCCAAGGTGGATCTTGCATCTTCTATGCATTTGTACAAGGCGAAAGGAATGGTAATAAATTGGACTATGTCACAAATATGGGTCAATATAGGAATTTAAAAAAAAACCGTATTATACACACAACTGTCGACAATATCGAATTCTGTATTTCAATTTGGCTTATAATTTTTTGAACACTTCATGCAATAACGTAATCCAATCCGTCAAAATATATAAACAAATCAAATCGTAATAAATTTTCTTATGTCAAAGTCTAATAGAATAATGGCTTATATCTTCTCACTTTCCTTGCTATCTATGTAATACGGCATGTTTTTAGTGTATTCATAATTTCATGTATAAAATATGACTCATAAAACTGATTAAATATACTATACAATTATTTATAATTGATTGGAAGAAGGTGATCGGCGAAAACGGTTTTTCAATATCAATATAGCATATATGAACTGACAAATATCTATAATCTTGCTACAGATATATCTTTGTTCACGAATTTTTTCAAAGAAATTCGTAACAATGGTACGATTTAATCAGTTTCGTGAGTCCCTGTACGTTGAAAAAAGTAGAATAAATTTTAAAAATCAAAAAGAGTATGAAAGATAATAATCTAAGGTAATTTTATTTTAATTGCTTTAATATCAAGATCATAGAAAATTATTGATGATTATACAATATCAGGATGACAATAATCTTGTTTCTTTTTTTAAAACACTTCGTAGATTTAGACTATGTCATTGAAATTTTATTCAATTTTTATTTATATTTATTAAGAACTGGTTTAATTTGCTGTACTTTAATTGTGTGAAATTTGTGAGAAACAAGAACGATCACGAGATAAAATGACTTCCTTATAGGAGTTATTATCTAGGAACGATGCTGGGCCCGGTATCGATTTTCGTGAAACAGGAGACGATGGACAGTCGACAGTGAAGTCAATCGCAGATGCTCTGCCTCGTCCATTAAATGCCGCCTTATATCACGCAGGCGATATAGGTCGCGCACGTGCAGCGGCACGCGTTCTGCGAATTTTCCGAGACTCATCGAGTCGAAAACCAGATGATGAAGTTATGCATCCGCGCCTACGCGAAAATCGAATTCTGTATACGAGGTGTCTTGACACGTTTCGTTTAGACTTTCATACTTCAGAGTTCATTTAGCGATCCACGGGCTTTCTGATTGACTTGAGGTTGATAACCAAGTCGCAAAATAAGACTTAAAAAAATTGATTATTCTCGTTAACACGATACGTCACATTTATCGAATATGTTTTTAGGTTTAATATGTACCTTGATTAATGCACTTTTTAAATTACAGTAGCTTTTAAGCCATAAGCAGAGACGACGAATAAGTCTCTATTTGACCTTTCCATGCAATATTTAAATCAACACCCTGTATATATAAAGGAAATGGTTAATATATTCTGAATAATTTAATAGTGTATTCTATTTTTATCGTAAATTATTTACTTATTATTCTATAAAAGATTACGAATTTCAACACAAAAGAGTATTTAAATGAGCAGAATTTTTTTGCTATTTTTTTTAAGTTTGCTTAGCCCAACCTATTATTAATTACAATGAATAGATTAATTTAATTTGATAATACTTTGAAAGCAAGAAAGACTATCAATATCCAAACTAAACAATTATTTAAAACAAACAAAATAAGTATTCGTATTTTTTCTAAAAATTGTGTTTTCTGCTATGTTTATATCTAAATTAATTGTCTAATATTATTAAATTTAAAAATATTGCTTATAATATACATATATATCTTTACGCAATGATTATACTTATTTGTTTAAAATATTTGTTAAATTTAAAAGAAATATTAAATTTGATCTCTCAAATTAGTCAAGAAATGAAGAGGAAACCAAGAATCGCAAGACACATGTCAATGTACGTTCGGTGTTACTGGGTGATTTAGATACTTTTTTCGAAGAATTTCGGAATACATAAAAGAATTGCGGATCATAATTGCGTCGATAATGCTGCATAGTTCAATGATTCGCGATTTTGTGTATTTCGGAATTATAATATTAAAAAAAATATCTTAATCTCATTGTATACAACATACGCGCGGTTAAGCGCTCCCAAAAAAATGACACTCCCATATGCCATGCTAATTCGCTTAGTTGTGTGTTACGCCGTCCCTGGCCATAAGGTTAGATTAAAATTTAAAAGCTACTGAGAAATTAAGCTTTAGGATCGCAAACATCTTTTATACAATTTTAAATGAACTTTAATAGAGTTCCAATATTTAAAGATTAATTATTTAATATTAAAAATTAAAAGGTGATGCTCTTTGTGTGAGAGAGAGAGTAGTCAATTCATAATCGACAAATTCCATATTCAATCCTGATTGTCATTCCATGTGTGCCTCGGTTTTATAAGAAGTTCAATTGAAGAGTTAAAGAATGTTAGTGAAAAAGTATGAAATGTATGATAACCCGTTTAAAGAATCCAGATTTCGTTTCATTTAATATTCAATAAATATTAAAAAAACTAAAGCTCTCTACAAATTATATATATATATTTCTTTTCGATATGTTTGTTAAAGTAAACTTGTCGTTAGTTAAGAGATGCATATAGAAAATAACTGTCATCTATATATAATAAACATCTAAAACATGAATCTTCTCAAATGGATACAATACACTCGTCAATATTGACGAGTGACTTCTAATTACGTGACAGAGTAATGTTTGACAAGACAAACGAATCAAAGCAGTAAATAAAAGAACAAATAATTTTATTTGGACAAAAGATGTCCAATAACACTTGCCACAGCAAATCCGTATTCCGTAATTACTCCAAATTTTCCCAATTTATCGGCTTTTTTTCTATATTAGAAGAAAACGCCGAGTCTGTTGAGTCAAGCAACGTTCATATTCGGGGCTTACCTTTGAACGAATTTCGGACGAGAGTCATGCTCATATTCGCGGGAGCCGGTGCCTCGAGGGTTACGTCCGGCGGCTCCTCTTCCTCCTCTTCCTCCACCTCCTCCTCCTCCAGCTCCGGCTTCGGCTCCTCGACGTCGCGGCCAGGTTCCGTTTTCCGGCGTGGGGAGGCGTCAGCTCGGTTTTCGCCTCACGACGACGAGTTCGTTGTCCATCGGCGTTCTAAGGCACAGCGGCGCATCAACATCGCTGCAGCAAATTTTCCTCGCTCTTCCCTCTTGTCAGGTCTCCGCCTCTCACGCGTATACTTTCAACTTGAACTCTCGCTGCCCTCGTCGCGAAGCCTCGTCGCGGCCCGCGCGCGCGCGCGCATGCGGATCCACTCCGTTTTATCGCGCTCCCTTGTCACCCGATCATCTATCCTCCCTTTCAGGCCGCTCTAATCACCGCGCTCTCACCGCGCGACTGTGCGTGCGATGTGGTGCAATGTGCGATCTATCGCGGTTCGAGACACAGACCGACAGGACGAATCGCTCGTCTCATCGTCGCGGGCACGGCTACTCCTGTCGTAGACTCCGTAGACGATGACTCCGGCGATGACGTTGGGCGTCGCGACGCGACGTGATCGACGACCGCGTGAAGGAACGGCGCACTACCGCTCGACCACGTACCACCGACGGACATCGAAGAAACACGCGCGTCACTGCCGCTGATCGCGCTTGATCCCGCGGTTACGACGATCGAGAGCTTGATCGGCGCGTCGCGGAGACGATGGCGGGAGAGGCACGGAAACGTGGAGGAAACCCACGGTGAAGGCTGTGCGCGAGAGGAGAGTCGCTTCTCGACGGGGACGGAGAATTCCAATTGTCGAAGATATATGCGCCTGATGGGGTGCCTCCGTCTGGACCGGACCGGACCGTTCGCTCCGTTTCGGCCACCTCCTCGCGCACGGAAGACTCGCGCGGCGCGAGAAGAAGAGACGCAGATACAGAGGCGGATGGGCGGGACGTGAGTCCCGCTTTATATTCGGCGAGTTTTCCCCGCGAGGGATTTCAGGTGAGCCGAGATCCGCGCGAATCGACTCCCGCTGGAACGTGGAGACCTGGCCGGTTTCCGCGGCGCGTCATTCTTCCCCCTCGCCGGGCTCTTCTCTCCCTCGCGTCTTCCTCGTCGCGCCGCCGTGACTTTTCCGTGGTCGTTGTCGAAGACGGTGGACGGTTGAGACCGGTTGAAACGCGGCTGGCCAACTACGCTTTGTAAATAATCATTTCACTCGCGGCGCGCGCGGGTGTCTCGCGCGGAGAGATCGCGCGGAAACGCCGAAAAGGGAGAGAGGGTGAGAGAGAAAGAGAGTGAGCTGGAACGAGAAACACAAACGAAAGGTAGAGAGAGAGAGTGAGAGGGAAAGAGGGAGAGAAAAGGAGAGAAAAGGGAGAGGCTACTCCGTGCTCCGGGTATATTTCGCGGGAATGTCGCGCGCGAGAATGTTGCACGCTCCTTTCTCGATCACTCCTCTTGTATCGCTTCTTCTTTCTTCTCCTCCTCCATCTCCGCGTCTTTTACCTTCTCCCCTCCCCTACTCCATCACTTCCTCCTCCACCTTCGACACCTTCTACGTACGAGACGACCGTCTCTTCGCGCCACGCACCGAGAGACGTATATGGAGAAAAAGGGAAAAAAAAGGGGAGCACACTCGCGATCGCGATCTCGCGGGGCGAGAAGACGGACAATGACGGCGGGCGACTGTACACGCGCGGACACACACGGCGAGTAAGAGGGGGGGCGGGGAGGGGGAAGGAAAGGGGACGCGAGACGGATGCGAGACGGGTCAAAGAGCGTGGTGGAAGGAACGCGAGAAAACGGGAAAAGCGAAAGAGAGAAGAGGTGAGAGGAGGATGGCGGGCGGCGGGCGGACGGTGTGTCAAGACATAGCAGAGAGAAAACGGAGCAGAGGGCGACAAGGCGGAGAGGCAGAGGCAGAAAACGGTTACGGTGCGTTACTAGCGGCCTCGCGCCGAGTAGAGAAGCCAGAAGCACCGGGTAAAACGCGATTCCCTAACTAACACACACGGAGACGGATCGGGGACTGCTTTGGAGTTTTACTATAGGATGGGACACGGATGGTGATGGCGGCCGTGTAGCCGTAGCAGCCACCGCCCCCATACTTCTTCTCTTTCTCGCCCCCTCTATCTCCGTCGCGCTCGCGCGCGCCGTCGCCCGCTCGCCGTCCACCCTCTCCCCCTCCAACGCGCGCCGAGCCGCCCCCTCTCCCGGCACCGTGAGATCGGGTCTCTCTCTTTCTCTCTCTTATCTATCTCCCTTTCTCCCTATCGCCCCCTCCGGCGATATAAACGACGATGGACACGCTGGAATATCCCTCCACTCCTCTCGCTTTCCTACACGCGCTCCCCTCGTAGCTACCGGCCGATGAAATCGCTCCCCTGCATCCTCCGCCTACGGTGTGCCGCCGCTCGGTCCCCTCGTCTCGCCCCTCGGTCGCCCCATGTCGCCCACCACCGACGCGCGGGCCCCCCTCTGCCGCGCTGCTGCCCGCCGCTCCTGGGAGCCTGGGACAGCGAGATGTTATCCTCGAGCGATTCGTGCGTGTGCTATATATCCGTTTGTCCGCCGTGCCGTGCCGTCGCCACATCCCCTACCTGCGTCGCGTTCCCCTGCGTCAACGTCGGCGTGTGCGTCGGCCGCAATCAAGGCGCAGGAGCGTAGCCACTGCCCGCGCGTGCCCCGCGCTCCACAGCTGCACATTGGTCAAGCAGCACGAGCGAAAGGTCGTAAAAAAAACATTATGACGTGTACTCCACATTGTTTGAGCGCTTAGAATGTTTTCGGTCGTTCTAAGAATGTCTAATTTACGTGACGCATTTAAGAATGCTTACACTATATTTAACCGAATAACGAGATCCGTTCGTTTTCGTTGCGTTATCTTGTACATACGCGCTTATTTTCCTGCACTGTAAATAAAATTAAATAAATACGTGTACAACGTAAAATATAAAGTGAATATTGAGACAAGTATAATTAAGTATCAATTGAAAAGTATTTTCACGTCCGTAAGAATTCTATTTTCGAGCTCTATGAAAAGATTGTGCTGAATAATAAGAATTAAATTACAAATGGAATATTTTGAAATATTCCTTACCCGAAAAGAATCGTATTTCATATTAATATACATGTCAGCTAAAGAGAATTTTCATAAATAAGAGATCTACGTCTGTTGCTTCAAAGTCGTGTAAAAGGAGTTATTTTTATTCTGCAAACATATTAAAATTACTCTGGTTTAATAGTGAGCATTTTAGAATAAAATTACTCCCCCGAAAATAAACTCTCTGATTGTTCACTATATTCAAGTAGAGTTTAATATATTGAGTTTAATGTATCTTCACTATTATTGCGATATATTTGATTTATTGTTGTTTTATAATACCTCCCACAATTAATATAAAATAATAAAACGTCTCTCACGATGCACGATCATCGTGACGTTCGCGGCACGTAGAATCGATCATAAATCAAAGAGAGGTCAGATTCACGAGGTTCTGATGTAGTTCTCGTATATCGACAAAAAAGCAGTTCTTATCACGACGCGCTCATTAACCGGAAGCCATATAGTATCTTCGGCTTTAGCTGGCACGCGGACGTTGTTGCTCCATTCTTTATCTGGCAAATGAAAGGATACGCACGTTATATGGAGACGCGTATGGTATATGGCCTAATGGCCATTTCCTTCGAAGCATGATGGAAATGGACCTCCTCTTTCCCTTTCTCGAAACCTGGTTCTCGTAGAGGAAGAAAACTGGTTTCCGGAGAAAATGGTACGCTTAGCAGATCTCGGAAAAGAATTATAGTAAACGAAATAAGGAAAAGAATTACGGCAAAAGAAGTAAAGAAAAGAATTATAACATGGTCTGACCTGCAAGCTCATAAATGCGAACAGGAACTGCTTTCTTTAATCTGTCTAACACCGAAGTTTCCGACCGACTGTTCGATATTTAACATGTATGTTTTTTTCGACGACGTTGTTCTATTTTTAAAATGGAGTCACTGCACTACGTTTTTTTATGAGCTGAAGTTGATAAGAAAAATTACGAGCACACTTTTATGATCGGCAAAATGTTAAATTGTTATGAAAATAGTGATAATTAAGAAGAGATGAAGAATATTTCTCTAGCAAGTAGGACAGTGCTTTTTATAGTTAAAATAATATTTCTTTGAAAAGAATACTAATAATAAATGAATGGAGTTTATAGATGAAAGAAAAAGTTTCGAGCTTCCTCTAATTTAAAATTAAGTCCTGAGAGAGACTTAATTTCCGTATAGATATACAAATAAATAATTAAATTTTAAGAAAAAGTTCAATCGATGAGTCAGAACATTTTAATTATTAAGAATTGATAAGTATCTATTATTATCTAGAAATTTAACAATATTACATAATAAAAAAATACAATTTATTAAATTAAAAAATTTGATAATTAAAAATTAATTAAATCTACAATAATCACCAATCTAGATCTTGCAATATGTATCTATATCGTATCATAAAATGCAAGTTATAATTTTTCATAAATATGCACACAGCAGTGGTACGTTTAACGAAGTTAAACGCAGAACCTCGCAGAACGTTAATTATGCGGTGAGAACGGAGAAGTAGCAGAAATAGCGCGCGCGATAAGGTTCGGTTATCTGCGTTTAATTCCCTTGACTTTTCACCGCTGTGGAGCAGAGGCGATACGTCCGCGAAGTAAGTACACGGGAATCGCCTATTCGACGCGTGTAATGCGTAGACGCACATCTCTACGAAAATTCATTCTTATTCCTTCCTCTTCCAGGAAATAGTAACAGTTAAGGACCAGATATTAATGACATATGTTTTTTCAGTATCCTAATCACGGACAACGAGGTTGTCTGGTGTATGTCCGGACTTTATCCGGAATTTCCCGGTTGTAAAAATATGTTTATCAATTGTTATCATTCTGTTTGTTATTCCGTTCTTCAGGTCGGGTTTTCCATTACTTCGTATTATTTTATTTTGTTTTTAACCGACTTCATTATATTTAATATTTAAAAAGAAATCAAAGATTTGAAATAAATTCTTAGATCGATCATGTAAGATTTTTAAAGAAATATAAAAACGTTTATATATTTTGATATGATTTTATTTTAAGATCATTAAAATCCAGGTGCTAATCATAATGATATTCGTAATTATTTTCAAGGTTAGTTTATACCTACATAATTTTCAATGATTTTAATCTATATAAAAATATTGTTTTGATAGAATAGTTATAATACCTACTGACTTTTAACGATTAACAATTTGTTCTTGGAATAAATTTATATACCTACTACTCTTTTCCTGGAATTTCCTGGACTTTCTGAGAAAGGAGAGCAGATATATTTCGTATTGCGAAGAAATCATTGATTATTATAGTTAAAACAAGACGCGCGTAAATAAGATATAGCGACGTGAAATACATTGGACGTTATGTTTTGCCGAGACTTTATCTATAATGTTTTCAATAACGTACACGATTACAATTTACATTTCCGATATGCAATGATGCTTTAAATCGTGCTCGCACTCTTCTAAACGTCACATTGCTGATCGATGATGATGGGAAAGGTTCCCGAAATGAAGGATCGTGTCTATTTTCGAAGGTGGCATCGAGTTACTCGCGATATCACGTATTATCTATGATAAAATATTCACGGGACAACGAGATACGTATCGCGAGCCTCTGTCGTATTCTCATCCCGCGACCGAATTGTAGTTAATCAATCGCCTGGTAAGACCGAGTCACGAGTTCTTAGTCACGGGTTCTTCCAAATTCAGCGGTCGGAATCAATGTGGCGATTCCGTCCCTCCCTCGACTCCGCTGCCACACCTCGCTCGCGCGGCGCGGCTCCCACTGTCTTCCTCTTCTCTCATCTTCTCGAGCACGTCCGCTCGTTTTCCTCCCGTCGTCGTTACGTCGAAGGCAGTGAGAACGCGGCGACGTGGTAGCGGCACTGTCCGCTACTATTATTAGTGTGCAGCTGCCTGCGAATTACTGAATGAAAACGGAGGACCGTCACACGGAACAATGTCCGAGAGAAAGGGAGAAAGAATGAGAGAAGTGGGCACCGCACACATCGCGCGCGGCGAGTAAGCTAACAGGCGTCGTCGGGCAATGATCGTAATCGGAGCTGAACCGCCGTCTCGCGCGCGAGCGGTAGACATGTTACAAATTAATCGCTCCTCGCTGCGTAGCTTCTTCATTGTTTACCGATGTGTGCCTTCCCGACATACAAATCGAATCCCGATTCTTCTCGAATATTAAATCTTTCCGTACGCGTTGCAATCTTAATACACCTCGGATATACGTTTGACACATTATTCCAATATTCCAATACTCTGTGAAATTGACTTTACAATTTAACACCGCTTCGGTTTCTGGAAAATTATTGATTAGAAAAAGAAGACTCTTAAATCTTCAGGGCCCATTTTAGATCTTAACTTTCAGGGATCTAATCTGTTCATACGCTATTATTATTGAATAAAATCATGATGATCATCGTCATGATTCATTGTGAGTTTTATATTCTACCTGGGGTTCTACTTACTGAGCTATTACTGAGTTGTTACTGAGTATTACTAAATATATTTTTACAACCAGAAAACTTTGAATAAAGTTTATATGTATACACTGCACACTGTGCAACCAGTTGAAAAGTCATTTATCTATTTTTTATTTAAAAAATTTGTTTATTTAACTATATATCAATTGATTATAAAAAATAATAATAATACCAAGAAATTTAATAAATAACTTTTCAAAATTCTAAATAATTATCATATTATTATAAAAATGTTATGAATATTAAGAGAACCACTGGAGCTTAACACTCTTCGGTAAAGGTGAAGGTACGATTACGAGACAGGGCAATATAATGCATGAACAAACTGTTAGTTTTCTATTGCGACAGTCGGTCAAACCTCCATTTAAAAAATAATTGCCATTTCTCTCATAGTTTGTTCCCTAATATCCATCTTTCGAGCAGACATTTAAATGTTTCTCAAATATTTCAACGTGTATTCAAACTTCCTTTAACTTTAAAAAATAATACACGTGAGTATCTATTATAAAGTCATTTATAATAGTCATTTAGAGTCATTTATAATAAAGTTACATATTTTTGATGATTTCATATACTTTCATATTTTCAGCCACCTTGTAACTTCTCTCTTAACATCGGATTACACTGGCGCAAATATAGCGCCAATCCAATCGTGCCTCGTTTTTTGCCTGTACACGTCGATCCGCAGTTGCGGAGCCATCGCTCCGGGGCAAGATGGCCTGCGAAAGATCAACGAGGCGCATTCGCTGCGCAGACAAGCGCGGACGGCTCAGGCAACGGCCGAACGAAAATGTATGACACTTCCTCTTGCCTACATTTTTTTGTGTCGGTATGTTAAACGAGAGGCATCGAGCAAAGCGGCGATCGCGCGATACAGAGTGGCAAAGCCCAGACGAGCGAGGAGAGAGCAAATCGCCTTCTATTCGGCCAGTACTGGCAATTAGAGCCAATAGCGTCTTCTCCTCCCTCTCCCTCCCTAGCACTTCTCTTCAACCGCCTTTTCCTTCGCTTCTTTCTCCTCCTCCTCCTCCTCCTCCTCCTCTTTGACTCGTCTCGTATTTAATCACGCTGCTCTCGAGGTGTTGAATTTCTTGGTACGATGTTAATCTTCCCCTTTCTGTTAACGACGCCCGTCATCGTCGAGGGCGTCTTGATGAATAACACCGATGACCGGTCGATCGGCTGGACGCGCGATTTAAGCGCGATGCGATCGATCATGCGCCGCCGCCACGCAGCAAGAAGCGATCATACAAATTCCCTCGCACGATATATCGCGACACTTAGAAACAAAGAAAGAGAGAGGAAAGGGAAAACAGCGATAGTATAGAAACTATTCCCGAGAGGCTAAAATAATTCGGTCTCAGTTTGAAACCAGTTAAAGGCTACATTAGTTGCTTTCCATTTACATAAAAACTCAGATAATTCTCACTTGTGACGTCATAACTCAGTTGAATGCTTTTGCATGCTGGCAAGTGAGATTCAACTGAGTTTTCATCCAAAATCGAGACCATGTGCTTTAATGAATCTAATAGACTCACATTAAAAGTGAGGCTACGAATCTGTATTGTTATGCGATAGCTTTGTCACCAAAATAAGCAGGTAAGTACAAAATGACTTATCTTACCCGAATATAAAATACTCACATAACTGAGTGACTCAAATCACTTGAGTGTAAATGGAAAGCAACTAATATTATTATTGTATATATCATTTAATGTCTTTGGCATGTCAGTGTGGTTTTCTTTCTTCGGTTGCTATTCAGAAAAATCAAGTGGATGGTTGATACAAACAATATTGTACTTTACCTGTCTCTGTAGGGGGATGAAGGACATTTCCTTCTAAAACCTTCCATTGAACCTTTTTTATTTTCTTCTTAGAACTAGAAGGAGAAGAAGGGGTTAAATCTTAGGGTTTTTTAAAAATAATTTTTAAAGGTTTTCACAATACAATTTCAAATGTTTTTAAAATGTTTCTTTCAGCTGTTAGTCCATATGTAACTATTATAATATTACCAGAATTAATTTACTAAAATTTAAAGCTACATGTTATCACGGTTTACTATTCATTGGATCGATTTCTAACTGACAGATCCATTAAAGTTCTTCGTGTACCAAGAATTGAATCAACATTAACATCAACATAGTGCGGCAAAAGTAGAATCATGCAGTCGCAGTCTGAATTTAGCACGAGTATTATTAGTATCTGGTATTAATAATGATATTACTCGGTATCATCTTACTATTGACAATTAATATCGGCTATGTATAGTTACTATATTAGTAATAGTTGATATTAATATCAACAGAGCGTAGTTAGTCATACCGTTGTCATATCATTACCAGATTAGCTAATATCGGCGTCGGTACCAGCAGTAATGCGATATACCGATATCATAATTAATGGAGCATCATACCGGCGTTACGGTATGTCCATCGGGGGGAGGTACCCGCGGATGCTACAGCACTGCCCTGATCTCCGGCACGTCGCGGTCCAGACGCGAAGCGGAGATCACCGAGCGCGCTCGAAGCGCACCGAGCCTGGGCTGTTTTGGGAGGAGAATGGAGGAGAAGCGGTAGGTGCGGCACGAAGTGGGGTGGCATCTCTCCCCCTCGACGCACGGTGCAGCACGGGTGGAGGGGAATTTCTCCCCCTTCCCCTTACCGCGCCGCGCGGTGGCCACTCTGTGTCCCTTTTTGTTGCCGCCCATTAGGCGCCACCGCAGCGTGATTCGCAACTGTGTTTCTTTATCTTCGCCGTATCCTATATGGCTATACGGACCTCTACGAACGATCGTACGCGTTCCTGCGTATTTCTTTTCCTTCGTCCCGTCTTCGTCTTCTCCCTCGCTCTCTGGCTCTCTCTCCGTCGCTCCTCCGCTTCGTCCATCATTGTGTCCGCCTGTTTCCTTTCCGCTAACTCCCTGATTCCGAGGCGCTGTGTCTCCTCTCTTGTTTTTTTTATTCCTTCTTCGTTCTCTTTCCTCGCGTGAGACGGGACAATAGTCCCGTGAATCAGCGATAGGTGTAACAACCTTCCCGTGTTTTTCACATGGAGCTGAGTCGCTCCGCGACTGTGGTTTAAAGTTCTTGGACGATTTAAAATGCGGTTTAAAGTCCTTTTAAGCTCTAAATACATTCGCGCTGTGCATTATACTGCGCGCAAGGTATTGCGCTGTTGTCTTTGATAAGGCATCATGTCTTATTCGTGTTAATCATACGGTCATATGATTTTTCCTTTTTACCTTGTTTCCATTTTTTTCCTTTTTTCCTTTCAATACCTTTGACCGATTACACGTGTCGCACGTCTTCGTGTATTGTCATCAATGAAGACAAAAAAAGAATAGTGTTTCACAGAAGAGACGCCATTTTTGCTGAAGATTCCGTCCAAAGGTTAAATAAACTCTTTAACATCTCGGCCCTAAGATTATATCTTTTAGTATTCTTAGGAGTGTAGAGGTAGGTAGATAATACTCATGTTTCTTTTACGGTTTATTGTTTACGAGACACGTGTGATTACCTTGGTCTCTTATAGGTATACACTTTGTAGTCTCCGCGACCCCAAATAAAGTTCGAAACCATTGGAAAATGATACAATTTTACCACACGTGTTTATTGGTATTTATACATATATTTATGATTTTTAACTAATTCTAAATAAATGTACGTATTTTTTTAGTTTATTTACGATCGGGAAAAAAGAAGCCAAAATACGGTGATTGTCTCGAAAGTTATATAATAAAAAAAAAGTTGCGGGATTCTCCAAACCTACTAATTGTAAGTGTGGTATCTACACGAAAAATAAGTGTGTATATCTAGGGATATACATATTCACGAAATGTGTTTATGTAGTAAACAAATTGAACTATCGACAAGGAATTTGCTTTATTGTTTTATTGACAAAGAATGTTTTTTGTCTTTCTAAATACAAAAAAAATACAATACATTTATTAATATTGCACTCTATAACCATTCACACTCACAAAGTTATTGTGTTATCATAGTCTCATTAAAAAAAAAAATTATTTTTTGTTTTACATTTTCAATTATTAGTTACATTTGCAATTAATCTTTAAATTATCTGTTGAAATGAGATACAATCTTTGAAAAGATTAAGTCGACAAGTCGAATTTCAAAGAGAGATACCTACAGTCTTTGAAGTTAAAAGTAAAGGTTTTCATTTTCAAAAATCTTATCTTTTTTTATTTGTTGATAACTCAAAAACTTACGGGTAACGCGTGGCGCAATATATGAGTGATTCGTAATTAGTGGATTTCAGATTTGATCTAGACCCTTATTCCATGTATGATGCTAATTTTATAAGAAGTTGATTGGAAAGCTGAAAATTGTGAGTGAAAAAGTATGAAACGAATGATAACACAGGTCTGCAAAATTTGACTATAGAAAATTACTTTTCTTTTCCAGACCGCAAAAATCATGTAGACTTGTGTAATTATTTCGGGAATACATGTTTCACATTGGCGGTTTCACAGCCTTACAACTTTTTTCAGGGGTGGGGGAGGCAGAATGTAAATGTACTGATTGTTAGGGATTTACCATTTTTGTTCAGGTTGTGAAGGGCCGGGGGGGGGGGGGGTGATTAAGAAGTAAGACATGATGAAACTATAAAGATAAAATAAAAGATAAGATAAAAATAGCTAGATAAGATAAATATGGGCAATGATACCGAAACATCTAAAGAACAATTAATATATTAGTAATATATAATTAATATATAATATATAGTATATAATATATATATAATATTATATAATTAATTATATACATTTTGTTTTTACTTAATTTTATTTATTCTTACTTAATCTTTTCACATGCACAGTGCACAGTGCTTTAAACTGAAAGAGTTAAGTAAGAACAAGTAGGTAAATAAGTCCACACACAGCAAATGACACATTGTGAATATTATATGGAGTTTCCGCATCCGCGTAATCTGAACTGGGCGAGCAGCGAGCCATGGACATATTTACACGTCCGGCGTTAAATGGTAAACAAAAGTGTTAAAAACTGAAGCGTGTCATAGGCAGTTAAGTATTTCACGCACGCACGATCCATTTGTCAAAAATATTCAGCATATTAAAAAGGATTAAAATTGAAATTAAAATACCATTTACATTAAAAAATCACTTTCTACTTACAAATAATTATATCTTACTCACATTGTTAGGGTCAGATCTATACAAAGAAGAAATTTACATTATCACAGAATATCGGTTTAATTCTCAGTACTATTTTTTGAGGTTGAGCATTTACGCGTAAAATATAATAATCTACATCCACATGTATACAATGTAAACTATTTAACGTGTCATGTCTGTAAATAATGAGTAATCTGTGAAAAGGACTTTTTCGAAGTTTTATATATTTTGTCGGAGAAATATCGGAAATTTATATATTTTGTTTGCAATTTTATTTTCAACGCTATTACTTAACTTGAGCACAATTTTTAGGATATCATAAAAAATTAACAATGGTTTTAAAGATTTTGATTTTATACTTGAAAAAAAGAAATGAACATTATGCATATTGTGTGCGTTGTAATTGTGAGCTAAATACTGCTTTTTGTCGTTTAAAAGTTTGTAGAGAGCAACGTATAAATAATATTTCTATAATAATATTTCTATATCATACATCTTTTATGTTACTGTATAGTTAATAAATAAATTAAAATTGAAATGCAGCATCTAATCTAATCTAGTTTAAAACTACTTTTTATTTTTGTAGGACTGCTCGCAAAAAAATAGCTCAAAGAAATCAATCATTCAATTTATAATAATTTACATTGGTTACATTGTCTACATGAAAAAGGTTCGCGTAAACATAACGTAAACAATCCATGTAGCTGTAATATTGGAATTTATGGCACAATTTTTTTATTGCTTCATATTTTTTACTTCTGTGCGGCTGTTGCTAAGAAAATTCACTCGTCTTCTTTCGGTCGATGGTCACGATACCTCGCAGAGACTTTTATCGCTCCCCTGCGTTTTCTCGAGAGAGGCGGTTCAAGTTTCACTATATCTTTCGACCTTTAGCCTAGCTCTCGGTTCCGGTCACCTATATACAGTGGACGTAAAGTTCGACGTTCGATAATTTGTTCTAGGCAAATAGGCGGCGTGGGGTCTGGAATAGAAATGCAAAGTAGAATTCTCACTAACCAGACTCACCAAAGTGAAGAAAACTCAGCCGGACTCGATACTAAAATCCCGAGAGTAACGAAACCGAACAAAAACCTGATCTCTGAGCAACTGCGCGCCATGTGGGCGCCACTTGTGTTCCATTCTCGTTCTCTTTTGCTCTCATTATTGTGATGACCCTTCTATTCCACGCCCTTTCTTTCTTTCCCATCGATTCTGAAATCCTGCTGCACGTGCTTTCGGTTTTCTCGAAAACGAAATCACAGGTAGAACACGAATGTTTTTTTACTTTACCATTATCAAACTGATGTTAGGTATTTATAATTTATGAGAGATACCTATATAGGAAATAAAGCCTTCAATTTCTTACTTTTTCTATAATTCTAATATTTTCCTTGAATTACAAATGCAGTGCTCTATCTTGCATCTTGTTAAAGTATTATTTTCAGTTAAAGATATGCTATAAAAAATAGCGTTGGAATATATAAGCAAAACATTCTTCACTTTCCAAGATTTATAACAAGGTTGGTTACAAACAATGAAACAGATTTGGACGCATCAGTGAATGTTCTTTACTCCAGAATTAATCCTTGCTCTAATTGTCAACCTGGTCGACTTTAAAAGTTTTGGCGTTTTATTTTATATGCTAACTCAGTTATTAGCAGTAACAATGAGCAATGAAATTGTGCCAAATTCAAATAAAATTACAGATTATATAAATACACACAAAAATACTACATTATTACCAACAAGGTGTAATGTGTTGTTCCATTCTTGACACATACCTATAAATAAATATAAGAAGTACAAGATGCATTTTATGAATTCGCGAATTAACACTGTGGGACGCACGGAATAAACTTAATATTATGTAAAAATCTATGAAGCGTAAAGGGTTAAGTTACAAATCTAAACTTTAGTTCTTGTATGTTTCTACTTAAAAATGACGTGCGGTAAACGCTGGAGAATAAAGCCGCACTCATAATTCGATGTGAATAATATTCCATTAATAGCGAACAGTAAATAATCAAACTCGAGCTCTAACGATCGATGCCAAGTCATGAGAATCATTGTTACTCATTGTTATAATTTTATCACCAAGTAATAACCAAACGACAGAAGAACACGTGGATCAGTCACACAGATTTTCTGCATTCCCTTATCTGCCGTAGGTTTAGATTACGCGCCACATTACTCATTACGGCGAAGCGTGTGGCTATGAAAATAAGCGCGGTAGTCCAAAGCCAATATCTCACATTATACGAGGACACTCAGAAGATAAACAGAAATCCGAACACCATACGCGCGCACGCTCGCTTTCTAGATCGTAACAAATATTTGCCTCCTGACCCCGAGATAGAGAGGGAGAGGGAGAGGGAGGGGGAGCGCGTTATACCTAATGCTTAACTTTCTTCGATCGTGTGTGGGCATAACTGACTGGACTTATCTGGCGAATATATGAGAAGTATCCGAAGTAGTATTATCAAATTTTCTCTCTACGTGACACATGCATGCTATATATTGAGTCATCTCATAAGTAATGCGGTACAAAAGGGAGCTTGATTTATTCTTTACCTCTACACAATCAAAAGACTCCCTTTCGCCAGGAAATTAAAAATTAAGATTAAGATGGGAAGAAGTTGTAAATAATAATGAAAAATATATTTTGGATTATGAAATTAAGATGTCAATTTTTTTTTTCAAAAATAATTTCAAAAATATCTCTAAAAAACTGCATTATTACTTATGGGATGATCCAATATATTTATTATACGTTACATATCATATGTTATATAGAAGTCTCTCTCTCTCTCTCTCTCTCTCTCTCTCTCTCTCTCTCTCTCTCTCTCTCTCTCTCACTTAACTTATCTTAAATATTTTTCAAGATATTTATTCTTTCAAAATATATAAATTACATGTCATAGATTAATTATATCTATGATTATGTGTCTTTTTGCATTGTGTAGTGTTCATGTTTACAATAAAAAATGTCTAGTTTCTTTCCGTTAATGATTTCTCTGCAAATCTATGATATATTGCAACGATTTTTATATATATTGTTTAACATATTAAAAATTAATTTATTTAATTAGAATTCAATACTAAACAACAAAATCACATTAAAATCCTCACATTAAGATCATATATTAACAGAAATTGGATTCGCAACTTAAAAAAATATACTATAAAATAAACCGTGTGTTTCGTTTTTCCATCATCAACAGAAATAGCTTCCGACAAGTCATCCTGTGTCGAGATTTTTGTCGCGCGATGAGAACAATTTTAACTTTAACTGGAACTATGGCGGTTTCGTGTGGTACACGAGTTCCTGGCGTTCTCGTTTTCACCATCTCTTTCTTTTTCCTTTCGCTGTCCTTTCACGCGATGACGTCTCCTCCGAAAGAGATAAACTCGACGGTGCGAGATATCGCAGTCGTATGACTTTTTACTGACAAAGGTGACGTTATAACGTTTCGAAAATTATTTCTACGCTTGTTACACTTATCTCGAAAATTTGCGTGTTGTTTATTTAGAAATGTTGACTGGTGCGAGCGCAATTAAAAAACATATATGATACAATAAGATTATTTAAAAAAGAATCAATTTTAAATTGAATAAGGAAGAATTATTTATAATATTATTTGTAATATTGCATCATAAGATGCAATAGGATGCACAATATTTTCCTTCTTCTATTTGCAAACGACAGTCCTGATTGTTGCGCGTTATTACTTTTTACATTGAGACAATTAATCGATGAAATATTTGGGGGTTTTTGGTTTGATACTTTACTTGTTGGTTTCAAAATTGTATTAAATCTGGCATTAATACGAGTGTATTATAATTTCGAGGGCGAGTTTGATCTTATTTAATCTTTTGTTTGTCTTCTGATATAATATAATATTTGTATAAATATAGAAAAATAAGTAATGTGCCGACCATATGCACACATGGAATGACTAGAATGGGAACGATCCCATATATGGTGTCATTTTTCCAACATGCCATTGAAATTTTAGGACGTTTTATTGTTTTCGAACCTTGTGTAAAATTTAGTGACGATATAACAGTAGGGCAGGTTCGTCGCGGTACATGAAAGGTGGACAGATTGTATGCCTAGCCAAATCTACAGGAGATCGGAGTAGTTTACCCATGGGTTACTGACGCAACGCGCCATATGGATAACGGCCTGAGGGCTCACCTCCAATTTCTAGTACCGTGGTACGAGCCGCATTCAAGGTATCGAAAAGGTACGCATGAATACGCCATGCTATACACCCATGGTTTCCCAACTACACCCCCTTCTGCCCCTTAGCGAAACGATTCTGCAAAAACGTGCTGGCAGGAGATCTCGCGCACGTGAGTCATCGATATATTCGCCGCTGAACGGTCTGCGATCGTCGTTCCCACGACGTACACTCTGCGGAGGAAATGATATTCTTTCCGTGTACGCGAGAATCGAAAGGTTCCATTATATGTCGATGGGATATTGCACACCTTATATAAGCAGATAGTAGAATAAATATTTTCGAACGTATAGATACAATTATTAACGCGATGTCATTAGCATACTATTCTCTTGATAGAAGAAGAACTTGTGAGAGTAAAACGGGGGGGGGTGGCGGGAGGGGGAGGAAAAGCTTGTTTTGCAAAATTGAAGGGTCGACATGTCACTATGGAATTATGCAACGTCAGTACGGAAGGCCAAATGCAGTTTGAACTAATTGAAAAGTACCGCACGTGTGCGAACCGTTAGCCATAAATCTGTCGCGATACGCGTACGAATTGTGGACGTAGGGCGTGTTTTATCGCGGGCGACAGGCATCGCGGGATAGGTCTTTCGTTAATACGTGACGAATCGCGGGCACGCGTATCGCGATAAATTTCGATTCCGCCGACACGCGACGACTGCACCGGTGCTTTGTTCGAGGAACGATCGCGACGAATTTGTCATAGCAGGTATATTGTAAACAGAAGTCGCTCGATTGGATTTTCTGCTTAGTGAATTGTCATTAAATTATGCCTGCAACAAAAGAGCATTGCTTTTTTAATATTTTGTAGAGTTTAATTTTAAAAATAAATTCTTTTTTAGTTTTATATTCATGAATTTTGTTTTTACTTATATAGATATATATAAAGTAATGATTATATATATATAAAGTATATGTAATCAATTTTAAAATACGCTGTGAATCGGAGAGTGGATTAATTTCAATCGCTATATATAGTAGATATTGTTAAATCGATTAGGATACCGCTTCAACCGAATTAATTGTGATGCTAAATCAGCATCGGTAATTACAGTACTGGTAGATTTTATTAATTAGGTATTAATAAGGTCGGCGTAATTGCGCCGAGTCGATTTGACGAAGCCTCTTTGAGACAACGGGCGCACCACAATTTCTGCTATGTGCGTCAGCGTCCTTTCTTCTGCTTCCAATCAACGATTTATCGTGCCACGAGGGTACCTCTCGGTGCATGATTTGCCTGACATATTCCAGATAACGAGACGTGAATATTATTGTGCGCGTGTGTTATTGCGCGAAGTATAGTAAGAGTGGATATAAAGACCATCGTTTTTAAGTTTTATTTTAAATATAAACACGCGTCCAGAATGAAGTTTTTATGGGAACACAATTACATTTTATTATTAGAGATATGACATTATTACAAAATATATGTATCTATATCTTTTTGTATTCCTGCTTTTTAGTGAGGACGATTTAATAATTTTTACTATCGAATATATTCTAAAAATTATTATAATATATTATTATTATTATTATTATTATCATCTAAATAAAATTATTATAATATATATAAAGTGTGCAAAGCTAAGCATTTCTATAGAAGCATATAGATGACAAATCTGCTTATTGTCTTCAACAATAATGTGTTATCTTTAACAATCTGTCGCGCTCCGAATGCCTGGGACAATTACTCATCTATAGACAGCGGACGGCCATTAATCCGAAAACACTCACACAGACAGGTATTCGGACGGTGTAAGAGAGATGGAGTTTAAAGGGATTCGGCGGTTATGCATTCTGCGAAGGTGTGCACTGCGAAATGCAGCCGCGGTGGATATTGGATGTGAATGATGGGGTAGCCGCGCCGTTCCGCGCACGGGAAAAGGGGCGGCTATGGGGTAGCAAAGCTAAGCCAGTAATGCAATAACTTGAATAGAGGGGCACGCAGGCGGAAAGAACATAACCTACCCCTCCGAGCGTCCCTTTTCCCATCTCCTCTTCTCTCTCTCTCTCTCTTTGTCCTTCTTTTCGGGGGTGCATAAGTACATACGAATCTGCGCACGTATAACTACTCGCACGGTGCGCGGAACGTGGCTCGAGGGTGGTTGCGGGGTTCTTCACCCCCCTGACTGGGAAGGTACCCCACGTACAGTCGGTCACGTTAAAAGGCTTTTAGTACTTACTCGTTCGCCGTTATTGAATCTCGAGCCGCTCGCACGAGGGCCGAGTAATAACTGGAGGAATAGCATTCGTATCGTTCACAAGGTGGATCTTTGCGTTATCATTTTAGCTCGTGAAGAAGTCGATGTCAGGTCCCTTATAAAAGATTTGAATCTCCCTCGTGAAAGGATTGAAAGTCGCTGTAATATCGATAAATTCAATTTTTGACGTTATTTAGGTAAGAAGAAATGTATCTACCAATTGCAATGCATTTTCAATATTGCAAAAACATGAAATATACTGTATTTCATGAACTTACATTATTAAAATTTATTCTGAATTTATTTATTGATATTGTATCGATATCGATCTTTACTTCAATATTCGTGAAATATTTTATATTACGAATTACATGTTTTAGTTGATTTGATTTTTATATATGTATAAGTTAAAAATCAAGTTATAATGCATTATATCTGCAAGTTATAACGAAATTAATCTTTCGAAAGAGATAAACGATACGCTAGCGATAAAAATTGCCATCGCAAGTTGTAGTTGTCTGTATCAGGGAACTTCATCGCTCGCCGTTAGTTGCCGTACGTTACATTGCAGCATTACAAAGACTCCCTAATGAAACTTAGAATTAGTGACGCGATTGACTGTACCTGTACCGCAGGAGGGTGATCCCGAGAGTTAAACTCCACGATTCGAGAAGGGGGAGGGGGCGGGGGGTGAGACGGGGGTGGTCGATGCTCTCTCGGTCAAATACAGGGGAAAAAGACAGGGCGAGCGAGTGAATGAATGGCTTCCAATCTGTTCCATCCCTTTGTTGGAGCGGCTCGTGCCGCGTGTGCAAATCTACCCCTGTTTCGCCCCCTCTGCCCCGCTTTCCCCATGATCCCCTGGTCACCCCTGCAGATCCTACCATCGCGCGCACACGCCTCACACCTGAGCACAATGGACCGCCGATTTCATTCTCCCCTGGTCTTACCTTCTCGTGTTTAAATACTGACATGCCCGCGAGTCTGTAACGTCCGCACGTATTTCGCCGTCTCCGTGATTTTCCCTCTGTTTTCGTCTCCGCGAGAACGTCACATGTATCTCGTTGGATGTTGGAATACTGAAGTCGTCAAGTGGAAACTGAACCTGAATACTGTGGCGATAAAATTGCACTTTCAGAAAAGATTTCTAGATACAATACTATTAGGATCGAAATAGGGCCAATCATATTTAGTATTGAAAGAAGAATATTTTAATCTTAAATAGAGGAATTTTTAAATTAGACTTCTAGAAAGAAGAATATTTTAATCTTAAATAGAGGAATTCTTAAATCTAGAATAAAATAATCTTGATGCTATCCCTCTAATTTACTCAGAATTATTCTAGATTTAAGAATTTCTCTATTTAAGATTAAAATATATTCTTCTTTCAATACTAAATATGATTGGCCCTATTTCGATCCTAATAGTATTGTATCTAGAAATCTTTTCTGTGGGTGTGTAAAGAGTTAGTTTGATTAACGCCAGCACAATTTTAATCTATGTTCTATTGATTCCTAGCATTTTTATATAGTTGAAAATAGTATACAGCTTTTAAAATAAAATAATTAAAGTTTGTGATTTAATATCGTTTAAATGTTCATTAGTATTAAATAGATATAAGAGGTATAAATATATCATACTTAGAATATCTATTAAATAAACTTGTCATGAAATAAATGTATTTTGTTTCAAGATATTTCGATTTTTTAATTCTCTTTTCCTATCTTATTTCAAAAATTTATATGATAAGAGAGAATCGAAGAAAATATGCTGTTAGAAAAATAATTCTTTCAAATCATATTAAATTATATATTGCTGTACTTTTCGCACAAATAAATATTGTATTTTGTATATTATATTTTATTATAAAAAATCATTTTCATATAGGTTTATAAAAAATATTACAATTCCTTTTTTAAATAATAATAATAATAATAATAATAATAATAATATAATTACGCTGTCTGCGTTATTATAAGGAAACTTGATATAGGAGAGTCGATCAAATGAGGAAAATAAAGCAGAGTGACTTATCGCTATCAACGTGTGCAGAAGCGAGCAAAGGTGAGGGCACTCACGTAAGCTGTAAATAAAGATTATACTGCGCACATTCATATGCATAGAACATATATCGACTCTGCAGTATTAATTTCTTCTTCTATGAAAAAATTTCTATCTACAATTCTGCGAATTGTTTGATAACCATATGGATTGAGCGGTATAAATGATTGAAAGTAATAGTAGTAGAAGGTCAATAAAAATAAAGCTTTGGCATGTATAAGATTCCAAGTGTAATTAAAGATTTCTCAATGCAGCAGCGATTTAAGCTACTTTTCTAAAACTTAAGAAAATAGTTTTGAAGTTTAACTTTCTCAACTTTAAGGGGATTAATTCTCTCAACTTCTCAAAGTAGGTTAAATTATAAATTGTTGCACTGAACTATCTTAATTATTCTTCATCGCGTAGAATTTTCAAGCGTTTGCTTTTAGTTTCTTATTGATCTGTATATTATAATATTTTTTGTATCATACTTCGTTATGTTTTACATATTCCTCTACTATAATGCTTTATTATTATATTCTCTATATGATTTATATACGCTATTATTATATTTTTTTATTTTAAAAAATTACTAAAATTAGGTATACTTTTTAACAATTATATTTTAGATATTTTTATAAATTTTTCTCTTTCCTTAAAATAAGGAAGATGCTTTATGCCACTTTTTCCAGATATAATACCAGTGTCTTCGCGTATCTCGACGAATATTTCGCAGGGTCGACAATTTCCACTCGAATTATCACAGCGGCTTTTCACCCGTACGTCCACCATAATCGTAAACTTATCGTCAATCTCAATTTCGGTCAATCTCATGATTCATAAATTTCGATACATGTGGGTCCACGTGTACCTGATCAAAGGCTATTTAGCTCGGTGTCTGCGTATACCTTAACAGATCGTAGGTGCGCACGAATGACGATCGTTAACGAACATGCGGGCACCGCGGTGGGAATTCCACTCAATTTAAGTGTAATTGTTTAATTGAGGATCCTCGCTCCGAGGCGCTCACCGCATGAATTGGTCGTTTACGGTTCCGTTCTCTGGTCGCATATTTTCGAGAGTCTCACCACACAGCACAGAAACTTCAATCAAAATTTTATTTTGTGCCATACGCCATTTTTCATCTACCTTTTTTATTTTTTAATAATAACAATTAGCAAATGAGAACAAAGAACATTTAATAATAATTAATTATTTTCCTGGCATTTCAGAATAATATATATGGATGTATGCTATTTTCATTAAAAATTTTAAATTATATATATAGATAAAAGATGCATATACCAGACAAGTCTAAGTACGCATCTTTTACTAAGGTACAATAATATTATTGGCAGAATGCTGATAAAAATATAGTTTATTAATAAAATGTGATGGCAGATTAACGGCAGAAATCCAGCAGATTTTTACATATTTACTACATAATTTGATGTAGATTGACAGCAGAAATAAAGCTGAATCTGCATTCGATAGATTCTGCTCAGTTTCCGCTGTCAATTGCTAACAATTTCTCATTGAATTAATTCTCCAATTTGCTGCCATACTGTGGAAGGCTTACTGGAATAAAAAATAAATAAAAGTAAAAACAATATATATATATTGGTATCCAAATAATCTTATTTTAATTTTTATTAAAAAGAGTTAATTCTATATTTTAATGTTTGTCAAATATGTATATTTCCATAAATGCATAGCACTATATCAAGACACTAGAGAAGAAAATGCATAAACATAAAAATACACTTTTATCATCTATGGATTGATAAACTGTTATTCGCAATTAATAAATCCATATCGGTATCTCTGCGAAGTATAAAGTTACAAAATGTATACGTATCACTAATGAGCGCTCTGGCATGCATCGTTTGGTGTTACAATTGCTGCAGTTTTATAAAATGGCTCGCAGATATCATCTGGATCTGAATGTAAGAATCGCGAGAGGCGAGATACGCGAGGAAGTAATCGCGATAAGATGATGGGGAGACAGCACAAGCCGTCGCCGTCGGTCGAGTCCGTCCGCGATCGCGTGGAAACGATATAATACATATCTCACGACGACGGTCGACGGAGAGATCGTTGCCACGATCGCTACTGGAAGGATATAGCGACGGGGGTGAAAATCGTGCCACGTGGCCCGCGGGTACTCCAGGAAGAACAAGGGGAGAACTCGGACTAGTATTGCTGGCCCCGGCCATGGCGAACGTGAGTTACCTTTACTGCATTTGCTATTCTCCATTGTGCACGGCTGCGATACGGGACCGTACGGGAACAGGGGAAGCTGCGCGCGCGAGAGAGAGAGAGATCGTGTGAGTCATACCGAGGCGAGCGAAGCTCCGCTCGCATTGGCGTAGAACGTCTTCCCTAAGGGCGTCTTGTCTTCCGAGGCATATCACGGTACCTATAATTGTGCTCGTCTTCTCACCATCAAATCGAATTTTGGTCGAAGTCTTCCTTAACATATTTCTTTAGCAGAGGCGTGTTGTTGCCACCTTGTAACAATCGAAGTTATTTAGCTATAGCTACAACTGTAATAACTGCAAATTACAACTGTAATTATGTTCGACTGCCGCTTAGTAATTGTAACTTCCGTCTCTGCTTAGTCTACGCTAAATGTAGCCGTTATCTCGCTTTTCGCACGCTTTTAGCATGTTCAGGATGCAAAAGTTAGTGATCTATAATGTCGTTTCTTATATTAATGTCTTGAAAATGGTTTTAATAAAAGAAAAATGTATTTCTCACTTAGCGGTAACAATAGCTATTTAAGAACGGGAAACTCCAATATTTAAAAATTATGCACGGCATTGCTCCTGCATGATTAGCGCGCGTATCGCGTAAAAATTGATGTCTCATGTAGTAGCGTGTTTTCACAAAGATAATGTCTGATTGATCATCGAGACAGAAAAGGCGCGCTGTTTGCTTTGGCTCACCGGATACGCAGTTGTTGATAAACGCGAGATGCAATAATTCAAGTGACGAATGCATAATGAAAACGGTATATAGGAGAAAAAAAATATTTAAAGAGACATTTTGTTTTAAAAATAAAATGGAATACGATTCAAATTAATATAATCTCTTTCTTATCTCAAAGATCTGAATATGTGATCTAAAAAATGATATAAGAACTCTAGCTGTCGAATAAAAAAATCCTTAGATTTTAACGGAAAATGCAACAATTCTCTTTTAATGTTTCCATCGTACTTTTGGTCTTTTATTAAAAATCCTCTCTTCTCTTTCTGTAATATTTTTAATGCAAATATTTCTCGACTATATGAAGCAAAGTTTCTGCAAAAAGAGGAGTAACAGCGAAATATCGAAGTAAATTTGAGCAAAATTATTCTAACAAGAATATGAGAAAACTGAATGACTATAAAATGAATATTCGGTGAAGTAGTTCAGGAGGTCAATCGATCAGCCCTAGATTATTCCAAAATTGCAGAGAATCTTTCTAATTAGACAAAATTACAGTAACGGAGGTCGTCGACACGAGCAATCGTGGATAAGAAAAGCGTCTGCCGCGACACGTGGGATACCTACGTCACTGCGCTCGGTCAATGCATCAATCCGGCCTGCATCTGTATGTATTTACGCTTGGCAGAGAGAAGGGAAGAAGAGGGGAGGGGAAAGGAATGGACAAGGGGGAAACCCCTATGTGACATCATCCCCCACACGAGCGAGCGCCCGCTTCGTTTCGCTGGCTGACTTCTGTCGCCTAACTCCAAAACACCCCTGGACCCTCTGCCACCTCCCTTTACCTTTAATCTTTATCAATCCATCCGCAGCCGAGTCGCCGAATCGAACACACGAGCATGAACGAGACGGGACGCACGGGACGCGTACGCCACCGCGCATTATTCACGGCCGATAGCGCCTTCACCCCCTCGGATTCGTCTACCTCTTTCACCGAGTTTCACCCTCTCACCGTCCTCCATCCTGTTTCACTCGCGTGCCCTTCGTAGCCCCGTACCCTAAAGTCCGTCCTTCGACGAATGGAGCCGAATCACTGATTGAGACACAGATCACGAGTCTCACATTTGACGTAAACGTCTTTCGATGTAATACGTCTGTACTTGCTTGAATATTAACAGCTTAATGATATTGATATTAATATTAGCAATTTTAATAACAATGGCCTGTATTTTTCACCTTAATAAACATTTCTTATCGCCGTTCGTGATAATAACGTTGTATTAATTTCACTATATATATTATATGTAGCGATCATTTTTATACATGTATGTTTCTAGTTAAAGATTTTATAAATTGATTCGGATTGAATCGGAAGCACTGTAAAAAAAATAAATATATAGATATTTGGATTCGCCATAACTACTCGTAATTTAATATTGTGCTTGATTTGCATAATTTTATATCAGTTGTTATATATTGTTATATAAACAATATTCTTTTTAATTTAAATAGGTATGAAATGTATATAGTAGGATGAAAGTGGACGTTAATGTTACGTTTTAATTTCTAATTGATATAATTCTCTTATTTCTTTGACCATTATTTTCTTTTTATTTCTTTTTTCTCATAAAGTCACGTTGCACACAAAGAGTAGGTAGAATATATCTCCTATCTCACCCAAATGGACCCACATCGAGGGCGAGCAAAAACGAAAGATCACGATTGCGAAATTATTCAGACAAAATTTTAAAAATGTATTAAAGTATATATTTAATTCTTTTTAATATGTAACAGCAAATAAAATTTGTACGCCAAAAACGGATAAATAAATAAATATATATATATATATATATAGTATGTACTTTTATTTATTAAAATCCATCTGACGCAAAACATGAACTTTATAAAATTTATACGAGATTTTAGTTTTTTTTATTTTGAGAAGCTGGTTTGAGATAAAAAATAAAAAGTCCATTAATAATCGGACAATCAGTATATTTATAGCAGTATATTAATTATTAAATGACATTATCATCTCTTTACATTTTTTAATACATTTTTTTTCAAATAGTGTATGTATAGCGCGATAATTATTTTATAAAAGCGTTTCTATCGGTGGCGCCATCTTCCTCAATAATTTCGTTCATCGTTGCGTCAAGACCTTATCGTTATGCATTGGACTTGAAAGAAATCCTTGCTTTCTATTCCTCTTAATCAAATCTCATGCTGTCTGAATTTCAATACGTAATGATACAAATTTTGGGAGTAACTTCGACCAAACTCTGATTAAATTAATCGATGATTAACTTGTCATATGTAATATTTTATTGTAAGTAGAATATTTTATATCAATGTCTTGTTGCTTAACATATGAAAAGAATTATTAGATTATGGACATAAAAAATTGTGTAGTGAGAAATACTGCTTTAAACTATGCTGATTGAATAAATCGCCGATTAAATTAATTAATATTTTATAAAAATGGCCTTAAAACCACACAAACTATTATAAGAACTTCTACTATATCGAAAATGTGTGTGTGTATCACACAAAATACGTGATTATTCGTATTAATTTAGTAATTTGCACGTGAAAAAATCAGAGAACATATTCCATGCTTTAGGGCCAATTTCACCATCACGGTTAGCTTAACCGACGGTTAAAGTTAGCAGGATTGACCAATAGAAATGAATCCACCCTGCTTTCTATTGGTCAATCCTGCTAACTTTAACCGTCGGTTAAGCTAACCGTGGTTGGTGAAATTGGCCCTTAATTTGGTATAATATGGGTACGTTCCTAAAGGTACTAACAGAATTGAAAATTTATTTTAAAAATGTAGTTTTGCGGCAATATATGATATTATTGGGTCGTAAATATGCACTTTTATTTATGAAGTATCTATATAATAATTTGTATTAATAAAGTATGAATTTAAAAGATAATGTAAATTCGTTAAAAGATAATTATTTAACCTTCGGAGAACACACCTATTTTTTCATTCACGGAGAACACTCTGGGTCAATCTGACCCTACACACACTTTGATCGTCCACCATTTTAAATTGACGAGTGCGATCAGCTTAAAAAAATTTCCAGATGTACTTGAAACATTGTTAAATCAATTGATATAAATAAAAAGTGCCTTTGGAATTATTTACATATTTAAAAAAATTAAAAAAAAATTATTTTTTTGAAAAAAACGTAATTTACGAAAAAAATTGTATTTTTTTAATTTTTGATATTTCTGCCAATTTTCAAAATGCTTTCAAGATATTTATGATAAAACTCGAGGTAAGAGTCAAATTGACCCTGTGTGTTCTCTGAGGGTTAAACATGTCGGTAATTGAAAAAATTTTACATATCGATAGTCGATAATATCGATATTCTTCAATTATCTCCGGAACTTCTCATTGATTTTATATAACATATCACCAATAAAACTTTTAATAAAATCAAATATGGCGTGCTTAAGAATGCGCTCAGCGTCTCATTGGTTGATACATTTATAGCCAGTGCATGTGTTTTATCAATTTTGTCTTTAAACCTTTGTCAAAGCTTTAAACAAATAATATATATATATATATTTTTTTTGAGATTGTTTATCTCATCTACTTCTCTATTTTATGTCAATTTATGTACACATATATAGATTTTAGATGACGACATACACGCAATCATCTGCAGATGGCACTGCGATCGCAAGTTCCCGCGTTTCTAACGGAAAACGGAACTCTCAACTCCTCCTTCTCGTTTTTACTCCTGGTTGAAGAGAACGGTAGTTCAACGGTGATGCCTGATGCTTGCGTTGGGAATTTTGTGGCGCCAATTACGCTACTTTCGGATTTCACACGTTTTATTTGATCATCTTCAAGAATGCCGGCGTTCTTGAAGCATATCGAAGTCGAGAATTTCAAGTCTTACAAAGGGAAGCTTATTATCGGCCCACTGAAGTCCTTTACAGCAGTGGTTGGCCCCAATGGATCCGGTAGGTTATCGTTCTGTGTGTCAACAATAGATGCGTTCGGCAAATGCAACGCTTGAGCGATGGCTGTTTGTCGGAGATAGCTGTACACTTCTAGATTTATCGAGTTAGATCCTAGTTTTCCAAAAATCGCTCGCTCAATCGTTGTTCGTTGAACGCAAGGTACGCGGCGCAAACGTATGACGTTTTGTGCTGACAGACGTGATAAGGAAACTATGTGACTGTGACTCTCCTTGTTGCATGCCACAGGAAAGTCTAATTTCATGGACGCTATCAGTTTCGTCATGGGCGAGAAGACTAGCAGTCTGCGAGTCAAGAGATTCAGCGAGCTCATTCACGGCGCGTCCATTGGAATGCCAGTAGCACGAAGGTAATTTGACATGTGCACAACGATGCTGATTTACAGATTCCTGGAGTTGTGCGTTACAATTTGTATGTTTCATCTCTTGAATTATGTAAAAACCATAAGCTTTCTGTTGAATATAGCGCTTCGGTAACAGCTGTATTCGAGTTGGAAGACGGAACTGAGAAAAGCTTTATGCGTTCAGTACAAGGTTCTTCTTCAGAACACAGAATCAATAACAATGTGAGTTTAATAGCTGGATCTTTATTCAGTTGCACGTACGTAATTCAAGATCCTCAAAATGTTTTTCGCCACAGGTTGTCACCAGCCAAGTGTATCTTAATGAGTTGGAGCACCTTGGTATTAATGTTAAAGCAAAGAACTTTTTGGTATTCCAAGGTGCGGTCGAATCTATAGCCATGAAAAATCCAAAGGAACGCACTGCTCTATTTGAGGAGATCAGCAACTCTGGTTCATTAAAAACAGAATATGAAAGGTAAGTTCTCAAATGCCATTGCACATAGCTATGCTTGGTAATGTGCTTGTAAATAATAAAAGTAATATTGTAGATTAAAAACAGAAATGTTGAAAGCTGAAGAGGAAACCCAGTTTTCGTATCAGAAAAAGAAAGGGATTGCTGCTGAAAGAAAAGAAGCAAAGTTAGAAAAAGAAGAGGCTGAAAAATATCAACGTCTCAAGGAAGAATACGTGCGTATTCTTTAAGTTTTCTGTAATATTTAATATTATACGTATTGAGCAAGAAATTAGAATTATATATATATATCTTTTCTTTTACCTATGTATTTACGTAACTGTTAATCACAAAAATTTATCTTTTGTTTTTAGATGGAAAAGCAAGTAGAATTACATCTGTTTCGATTATATCACAATGAAAGGAGTACTACTTTGCTTGAGAAAGCTCAAGAGAAGAAGCAGACCGAAATTGTAAAAGTCGAGAAGAGGAAGGAGAAGGCTGAAGAATTGTTGAAAGAGAAGAAAAAAGAAGCCGCTAAACTGGGCAGAGATCTTGCTAAGATAGAGCAAGATATCAGAGAAGTGGAAGTAGAAATCACGAAAAAGAGACCAACGTTTATTAAAGCTAAAGAACGTGTCGCACATATGCAGAAGAAGGTGGAATCTGCACGCAAATCTTTAGCTCAGGCGCGTATCGCGGACGAAGCTCATAAAAAGGATATACACGAACTGCAGGAGGAATTGCGACAGGTGGAGGAAGCTAAAGCTGCTTACGAAGCGAGTATAGCAGGGCAATCCCAATTACAAGGGAGAGATGTGCAATTGGAAGATGAACAGGTACATATAAATTACGTAATATTCGCAAAATCTCAAGGCACGCCATTATTTAATTTACAGCTATTTTGAATAAAACGCAAATTGCATTGTAATGGTCTAATTAACTGAAATAATTTAAGGTACAGGAATATAATCGTCTAAAAGAGGAAGCTGGCAAGCAATCCGCGAGGTACCTTCAGCTTCTCGATTCTATTAATCGTGAACAAAAGTCAGATCAAGATAGGCTCGACAATGAAGGTAGGAAGAAGACCGAGATAGAGAATAAGCATAAACAGAAAGGTCATATGCGAGACGAGGCGCTCAAGCGAGTGGAAAAGTTGGAGGAGCATATAAAAACATCGGAGGCTGCATTGGAGGATCAGAAAAAGCTCAGAGCTGACTTGCAGTCCGATGTAGGCACGTCGAAGGATAAGATTCAGAATTTGCAACGAGAGTTGGAGAGCATCTCCGAACAGCTCGGTGATGCTAAAGTTGATAAGCACGAAGTATCTAGGAACAAGAAAAAGACAGAAATTGTGGAGAATTTTAAGCGTCTGTTTCCTGGAGTGGTGCGTTATCTCTTCTTCCTATTTTCTTTAAAATAAAAAAAAAACGAAATGACTCAAGTGTTTCTTTTTCTTCAGTATGATCGGATGTACAACATGTGCGAACCAATTCACAAGCGATATAATGTTGCGATTACGAAAGTACTTGGTAAGTACATGGAGGCTATTGTAGTGGATACCGAGAAAACGGCCAGACAGTGTATCCAATATTTGAAGGAGCAGTATCTCGAGCCAGAAACATTTCTTCCGCTTGATTACATACAAGCTAAACCACTTAAAGAACGTCTTCGGTAAATAAATTAATCGTTACATGATTCTATTTTAACATTACTATATCTTTTTGTTATTTTATAATGATTATATACTGTTTTGCAGCAACATACAAGAACCTAAGAACGTGAAGTTGTTGTACGATGTGTTGCATTTTTCCCCAAAGGACATTGATAGAGCAGTTCTCTTTGCAACTAATAATGCTCTTGTATGCGAAACACCGGAGGATGCTAATAAAGTAGCGTACGAGATGGACAAGAAAACTAGATATGATGTAAGTGTATACATATTATCTTTATCTTTGCTTAAACAAAGTAATAATCTAAACTATGATATATATGCAAAATATTTACAGTGCGTCGCATTAGACGGTACATTTTACCAGAAAGCTGGTATAATATCTGGAGGCAGTTTGGATCTTGCAAAGAAAGCGAAGAGATGGGATGAAAAACAGATGTCTCAATTAAAGGCGCAAAAGGTAATGCATTTTTTATTTCTATATATTATAGGGATAAAAATGTATTTTATTTTTTTATTTACAGGAAAAATTAACGGAAGAACTGAGAGAATCTTTGAAAAAATCGCGCAAGGAATCCGAATTGAACACGGTTGAATCTCAAATACGTGGTTTAGAGACTCGCTTAAAATACAACAAAAGCGACTTGTCTGCAACAGTGAGTATTATGCATTGCATTGTTTATGCTTTATGCGATTATATAATTATTTAAAAACCATGTGGATACAATTTTTATTATAGCAAAAACAAATCGCGGATCTTGAAGTGGAGTTAGAGGGTCTGCAAAACGAGTTAAATATGTTTGGTGTAAGTTTTAAGAAGTAGATTTTGTATATTTGCATACATATATTTATTCATATTTGAACGAAATGTTTCAATACTTTTTATGTATAGCCTGCAATAGCTGCTATTGAGAAGACTATGGCTGAAAGAGATCAAGAAATACAAAACATCAAAGAAAAAATGAACAATGTTGAGGACGACGTATTTGCCAGTTTTTGTGAACAGATAGGAGTTTCTAATATCCGTCAATATGAAGAAAGAGAATTAAGGTACGAAGAAATTATGTTAGATAATAGCATTGTATTATCTTAGATTTAGATGCTAAAGTGTCGAATGTACTATTATTCCAGATCGCAACAAGAAAGAGCAAAGAAAAGAATGGAGTTTGACAATCAATGCAATCGTATTTATAATCAATTGGATTTTGAGAAGCAACGTGATACAGAAAGTATGTTATGAAAATATATAAACTTTTGCATAAAATCTCACATTATATGAAGAAGTGTTTTTATTTTATACTCTGTATGTACTATGTTATCAGTTTTTGCATTTTGATATTACTTATACCATAGGCAATGTTTTGCGATGGGAACGAGCGGTGCAAGATGCAGAGGATAAACTTGAATCCGCGAAGCAAACCGAATCTAATCAAAAAGCAGAGATCGACCACTTTGAACAACAAATGGAACAATTGAAATCGTCTCGCAATGTTAAAAAGATGGAGGTTGATCAGAAAGAAGACGAAATTGGTAAAGCTAGGCGTGAAGTGGGAGCTATCGCAAAGGACATTCAGGCAGCTCAGAAGCAGTTTAACATAATTGAATCAAAAATCGAACAGAAGAAGGCCGAACGACATGCTATTTTGATGCAATGCAAGGTTTGTTGAGTCGTCAAAATGAGATTGCATCATTCGAGTATATATTATGCGTATTATTTTAAATTACTAATGTATTTAATAATATGTAGATGGAAGATATTGCAATACCTATGTTGCACGGAAATATGGAAGATATAGCAGGTGAGACGAGTGCGGCAAATGGAAGTGAAACTAATAATGATTCATCAGTAAGTACGCAACAGCAGTATGAACGCGAAAAGAGGATTACCATAGACTATGCGCTTTTGTCTGAAAATCTGAAAGATGTGGACGAAGAAGATATCAAAAAGACAACCGACAAGTTAACGAAAACAATCAACGATTTGCAAAATACAATACAACGCATACAAGCTCCAAATATGAAGGTTTGCAACAAATTGTATATTAGAAATGATATGTCGGTAAACGTAAAAAGTTATGAAAATATAAAAATATTTTCTCTCTCTTAGGCAATTCAAAAATTATATTTGGCGAAAGAGAAATTACAAGAGACTAATGAAGAGTTCGAGCAGTCTCGTAAGAAAGCGAAGAAAGCGAAGACACAATTCGAGAAGGTGAAAAAAGAACGACACGACAGATTCATGGCATGTTTTGAACATGTGGCGAACGAGATTGATCCTATTTATAAGGTTTGTGAAATAATGAGTTTGTAAAAATATTTATACAATAATTTGTCTACAAATAAATATATAAATATAAAAGACCAAAACCTATGGTCGAAACGTCTTGATGATTAATCCGACCAAAACCAATGGTCGAATTGTCACGACACTGCCAAATGTTGTCGATTAAAAAATAGAGTCTTTCTTGTCAATCACTTATTGGCGAAACAAATATATACTTTTCAAATAAATATATAATTTATATTAATCATATTTATCATCATATATTTATCATATATATTGTGGCTATTTCAGAGTCTGGCAAAGAATCAATCCGCTCAGGCATTCCTTGGACCAGAAAATCCTGAAGAACCCTACTTGGACGGCATTAATTATAACTGCGTGGCTCCTGGCAAACGATTTCAGCCAATGTCTAATTTGTCTGGTGGAGAAAAAACCGTCGCTGCACTAGCTCTATTATTCGCAATTCACAGGTTAATATTTTTTACGCAAAATCAAGTTGATGATATAATTCGAATACGACGGATGGTTAATTAACATTTATTGTTCGTCTATGTTCAGTTTCCAACCTGCGCCATTTTTCGTTCTGGATGAGATCGACGCGGCCCTCGATAATACTAACATAGGAAAGGTGGCCAGCTACATCCGCGACAAAACGAGCTCGCTGCAGACGATTGTTATATCATTGAAAGAGGAATTTTACTCGCACGCAGATGCGCTCATCGGAATATGCCCGGATGTAAGTAGATTGCAAATCATTTCACATGTGACTCGTCATTAGAGTCGACTATACTTGTTATATATGAATTACAGGTAGGCGAGTGTTTGGAGAGCAAAGTGTTAACACTCGACCTGACTACATGTCCTACACATGTTTCGTAGACGTTTATTATGTAAAAGAAATAACTATTTTCTTTTCTTACATATATATTTATATATATATATATTCGCTGTGGATGATTTTTAATTTTGTCTTCAAAGAAGAATATATAAATATTACAAAATATTAACGTATTATTATTATTATTTCTAAATTTATTCACATTTTTCATATTACTTTGAAATCACTGCACGACTATCATACTTTTTGATAAATTAGGTCATATATATATCTATAGTATAAGTTAGAATAAGCCTGATAGCAATTGCGAGTGTGAGACATGAGTTATGTTGTGAGTAATGTAAATAGCTTTCAAAACTTGACTTTAATAAAAACTTGCGAACAAACTGCTAGAACAAACAATTGATTTTATTGCGTTAATCAGACGTGTGTATCCGAGAGCAGCAATTTATTACACATATTTTAACAATAATGATAAAGCAGTAACTTAATATGCAACATCGCGCTTGTGCGTATTTTAATTTGTTATACAACATACATTCTATTTTGCAAATCTGTTTCACATTTAAGCAATGATGCGATAATCACATTTTTATTCTGGTTGGTTGAAATAAAAACAAATACATATATTTCAATAAAAGTGAGATCGCACAACATGAACGCCATCGTTCATGTTGTGCGATCTCACTTTTATTAAAATATATGTATTCGTTTTTATTTCGTAAACTCATAACTAACTTATAAAATAGTTTGTTAATTTACCGTTAAACCCGGTTAAATCTTCGCGCCCTACAGTTAAACCTATCTCACGACGCGACACTTCTGCTGCATCCAGGAGCACAACCGCTCAGTGAGCGGCTAAGTAAATAGCAATTAAGTGTGATTGGTTGGATCCAAAGATAAGAACCAATCACATTCTATTGCTACTTAGCAGCTCAATGCACCCTTTGGAATTTGCAAATTGGTAACCCTGCGTTATTTCGAATTCGGAGCATTCCGGAGTTTCGAGAGTTTCGGAGTTTGACCAACGGTCACTTGCTCACTGGTCTATTCGCATTCGATAAACGCTTTGCCTTAACAATGCCAATTTCTTTAGATAGTATCGTGATTTCCAACTTCAAGTCGTTCTTTGGAAGAACAACGATCGGCCCTCTCCGATCATTTACAGCAATAATCGGTCCAAATGGATCCGGTGAGATTCTTATGCTCTTTCCAACGTTCATTTTATTCGATTTAGAACGAAACTATTTTCCCGCATATCAAATAGCTTGTTCTTATTTCTTCATTATTGTATAATAAATAATTATATATTAAATAAATATAGAAAATAATTATTTATTAAGAGATTATTAATAGATTATTTACCTCAACGATATTTATTACTTGATTTGATTTGGTTTAATGAAATAACAAATAAGATTATTGATTAAGGTATTATTGATTAAGGTTGATTTAAATTTTTTAAGAGAAATTTAAATTTTTAATTTTTTTTCTTTTACTCTCTTTTATTTCGTATAAATTTTTCTTTGTTCCTTTTACTATATTACTTTTATATTCTAATTAAGATATGCAAATGTTTTATGTATTTTAGGAAAATCAAATATTATGGACGCCATAAGTTTTGCATTAGGGGAGAAGCCGAGCTCTTTGCGTGTTAAAAACCTCAATGAACTCATTTATGGATATAGTGTTGGAGGCCCAATGAAAAAGTATTAGAAATATATTTTCTTTATTTCTCAATTAATTTCATGTCGTGCTGTTAGATATTTTAAAAGTTTAATATATTACAGTAGTACTTATGTAAACGTGATCTTCAAGATAGACGACGAAACGAAAAAGAGTTTCAAAAGGAAGATATTAGGCGAAGTCAGTCAGTACGACATAGATGACAAGGTGGAATTCTACAGCATTATTTACAATCTTGTCAAATTGTTTTCTTATTTTATTACACTACTTGATACTGATTGATTATCCATCTCTTGCCATACAGATTGTTACGAATGTATTTTATTTAAATGAACTACGAGAAATGGGTTTGGACATAAAGGCAGGGAATTTTTTGATACCTCAGGGTTACATCGAATGTTTCGCAATGAAAACGCCGAAAGATCTAACCGCGATATTCGAACAGACTAGTAATTCAATTACGTACAAAGCAGATTATAATAGGTACAAGTTTTGTTTTGTTCTAACTGATGGTACAAATTTTGCTATAAGATTTGGTAAATTTAGATTTTGATGTTTACGGCAGATTAAAATTAGAACTTTCGAAAGCGGAAGAAGCAGTATATTTTGAACATCAAAGAAAAAAACAGATATTAATTCAAAAGAAATACGCCGCTGCGGAAAAAGCAGAAACAGAAACATATTTACAGTTGAAAAAACAATATGTATGTTACATTTGTTTTCAAACTATAAAAATCTTTAGAAATTACTGTTTATATCTTTCTTCATATAGTTGTGATAAAATAATTATCGAACATTACAGAATAAGAAAAAATCAAAATTTCAATTAATTCGATTGCTCCTCATTAAGAAGGAAGCTGAACTCTTACAAGATGAGGAAAAAGAAGTCAAATCGCTAATAGATAAGTATTTAAGCGATAAGGAAGCTGCGATACATTTACTAAAACGTACACAATCAAAATTTAAGTCATTATTCAGTTCTCTCGAAAATATTGAACAAGGTATTTTGGAAATGGAGAAGATTATTCGCCCGAAGAAGCTGGAATATGTTGTTTTTGAGGATAACGTCTCACATTGGCAGAAAAAACGTGATTGTGCTCGCGTATCTCTAGACAGTGCAAGTAAAGCGCGTGATACTAAAAAGAGAATAATCGAAGAACTAAAAGATGAGCTAAAACAAATAGGCAACAAATTAGCGGAGTTAAAAAAAGCGTCACAGACGAGCACTATAGAACTCAGCAACTCTCAGGTATACCGTTGCAAATCCATAATATTTATACGATATCTGTAGATATTTATATTTTAATAGTTTATGAAAAAAATATTTTCGTTTTCCATTACTTTATAATAAATTTTTGCCTAATATAATGATGCACACATAAGGTTAAACGTTACATGGAATTGACGAACGAAACTGAATACCGGACAACGAATTTAGTAAAGCAAATAAATAGCCTGATGCGCGATCAACAAAAGGATCAGGATAAACTTGATAACGAAAATAGACGCAAGCAAGATTTGGAGTACAAAGTAAAGCAGACAAGATTAACGAAGGAGAATTTCGAAACGCGGCTCAAAAAATTGCAAAGTGTCGAACCTAAAGTAACGTTAATGGAAAAGAGAGCTGAGAAATTAAAGCAGAAAAAAACTGATGCAATGAATAAATCGTTCAGTCTGGAGAACGATATTGCAAAGATTTCAGAGAAGCTTTCCCAGATTGATATCGATAAGAATACTATTTCGCGACAGATTAAAAAAAATGAAACAATCCAACAGTTGAAACAGTCCTACCCTGGCGTGGTATCGTTTCTATTAATTATTATTAAAATTTAGATATATATAATGAAGATTATAAAAGTTCACAAAGAGTTAATACAACTTTATTTTTTAGTATGGTCGCTTATCTGATTTTTGTAAGCCTATTCATCCACGTTATAATGTTGCGGTAACTAAAATTTTCGGTAAAAATATGGATGCCATCGTCGTTGATACCAGACGTACAGCAATGCAATACATTAAATTTTTAAAAGAGGAACAAATAGGCATTGAAACATTTTTACCGCTTGATTCAATAAAAACGACATTGTTAAAAGAACACTTACGGTGAGTAATTAGAGGAAAAAAAAAGTATTTTTGGATAATATAACATATAATGTTATTACTTTACAGTAATATAAAAGAGCCGCAAAATGTTAAATTATTATATGACGTGTTGAAAATTTCATCAACACAAATAAGCAAAGCGGTTTTATTTGTCACTCAGAATACTTTAGTTTGCGAGACTATTGAAGATGCGAGACTAATAGCGCAACCTGATGATAAAAAACAAAAAGAATATGATGTAATTATATGTGTATATATATATATATATATATATGTGTATATATATATATATATATGTATATTTTATTATTATTTTCTTTATCTTTATATATCAATTTTATTTATGAAACTAGTATATATTTATTACGTTTAGTGTGTTTCATTGGATGGATGTTTTTATCGTAAAGATGGTACAATGTCCGGTGGGCAGGCTGATTTAATTATAAAAGCAAAACAATGGGGGGACCTACAAGTATTGGCATTGAAGGAACAAAAGGTTGTAAATTTTTTGCAAGATCAGTGCAGCAATTTAACATATAGTGGTTTACATAATATGTACAATTTTATAGGCACAATTAATGAAAGAATTCAGAGATGATTTGTCCAAAATCTCTCTTATGCAATCTGAACTTAATGAAATTAATGTAACAATGAAAGAACTCAAGCGCCAAAATGAATACATTGAGAAAGATATAAAAGACACTGTACGTAATTAAGAAGCAGGAACAATTTATATTTTAGTTTTATTACATATGATATAGTTTTATTACATATGATCTATCATCAAATAATAATACATAAAATCTACATTTTGTAGGAAGACAAAATCGTTCAGCTAAATGAAGAATTAGACAGGCTTGATAGAGAAATAATTGAATTAAATGTATGTATTTTAATGTATAATTCAAAATGTATTTAATGTATAATGTATAATTCATATACATATATATCTCTTTTAAAACTTTTTATTGATCTGTACAAGAGAAAGATATTTCTATTATTCGTAAAACTTTTAGATGGCAATATCTGAAATTGAAGACAATATTAAAAAACGAGTTGAAAAAACTAAAAGCATGGAGAAACAGGTTAATGCAATTAAAGATAAAATCTTTGTTGATTTTTGTAAAGATATTAATGTGCCGGATATTGACTACTATGAGAAGAATAATTTGCGGTATAAAATTTTTATTTAATTTTTTATATGATTTTTAATCTAGGTGTATAAAAAAATAAGTGTAATATTAATTTTTAGACTGTATCAAGAGCAGAAAAAGAGGCAAATGGAACTTGAACAACAATATGATCGTATCAAGAATCAATTGCACTTTGAAAACGAGAATGATACAGAAAGTAAATTTCCAAATTATATTTTTGTTAATGTATGGTCGCTAGTCAATTAATGTTCTCATATATGTGCGAATTTTGTGTGAAAAGGTAAAATATTAAAATGGAAAAGCGCTGTAGAACAAGCTGATGCAGAACTGAAAAAGGCATATCAGCAAAAACGTAATGCAAAGATTAAAATTGAGCGAGAAGAAACGGAAATGTCGAAGTTAAAAGATTATTACACAAACAAAAAAAAGGTTTTAGAAAATATGGAAAAAAAATTGGCTCAGTACAGCTTGCAAGTTGACGTTATCGGAAATGTATATTTGGGGAGTCAGATGGGGCTCATTGCTGTACAAAAAAAAATAGAAGAGAAAAAAATAGAATGCAACACTATAATTAATGAATGCAAGGTTTGCGAGTTTTCAAAACAATTAAAGGACTCATATATTGTAAAAGATGAGGTTTAAGAGATTTGTTAATACAAATATTAAATATCACTTGAAATTAGGTTTGACTCTCGCTTAACATCAGTTATACTTAATAACATAATTATTATTACAGATAGAAGACTTTATTATTCCAATGTCAGAGACATCACATCGTACGCCAGAAGACAGCTTTTTTACAACTAGCTCAAGTTCAAACGCGGAATCGTCAGATGGTTGTAAAGTGTTAAGAAAAATTGATTTCTCGCGATTTCCTGAAAACATCCGTAATTGTACAAAAGAAAATTTACACGACATGGCTACACAACTTAATGAAAAGCTTACAAAGATTCAAAATGAATTTAAAGATATAAATCCCAATCTTAAGGTATATAACATTTATAATTTTACATGATATACATTATGTATATTTATGTCAGATATGCTAAAAAATCTCATGAATTTGGATAAATACAGGTTGATGAAAAGATAAGTTCGATAGCGCAGCAAATACAAGAGATAAATAAGAACTTCCAAACCTGCCGTAATGAGTGTGATAAAATACAAAAGCGATTTAAGTCAGTGAAGGCAGAAAGATGCAAACAGTTTAAAGATTGCCTGGATTTTGTTGCTGCGGAAATAGATTCTATACTCAAAGTCGGCATTTTTAATTTTACTTTAAGATTTTGTTTATTATATAGTTTATTTTTATGTGTATTTTATAATTTATATCTGACTTGCTTTATTGTCTATGCAGAGTTTAGTTAATGATACGTCGGCTCAAGCAACTATCTTCGCAGATAACTTCGAGGAACCGTACGCGGGCAATATAATTTACAACTGCATAGCGCCATCTAAATACTTTCAGCCATTGCAATATTTGTCTGGTGGAGAGAAATCACTCGCTAGTTTAGCATTACTATTTGCATTTCAACGGTATATCTTTATCCTAAGATTAATACATTTACATGCATTTTGATGCTTTTATAATGCAGATAATAACCGACAGTAAAGAGTTAAGAACATAATTTTAATCTATTTTCCCCCCATTTCACAGTTACAAGAAAATACCGTTTCTCCTTATGGACGAAGGTGATGCGGCATTAGACAAGGCGAATATCAAGAATGTTATTCGCTTTATTCAATCCCAAATAAACACAATGCAAATCATCACGATATCCTTACATAAGGAATTATATTCTAATGCCGATATGCTTCTAGGGGTTACTGTTCAAGTAAGTTGATAATTTATGTTATTTTACAATATCTTTTATGATCCGTACATTTTATTGTTGATTTTAGCGTAACACAAGAAGTCCCCGCAGCAAAGTATTTGCCATTTCGTTAAGTGAATATCGAAAAGCGATATTCAGGAACCGTATTACGAACCGTAATAACGCGAACAATCTTAAATTATTTCAAATACCACTATCAGTATAATTCAGAGTTATTGTTATCAGAGTTATTGTTATGAATAATTTGTGTTAAGAATATTTTTCTATATATATTATTATATATATTATATATCTTCTATATATTATTTGGAGATACATTTTCTTTTAAATTGTTATATTGTTAGATATGAATTAGAGAAACATTTTATAAGTAGACTGAGATTTAACAAGTTTTCATATCTAACAAGTTTCCATATCTAACAAGTTTCTATATCTAAGATACAATATAATTCAGACAAGTCAGTCTTTAATTTACATATTTTCTATGATTTGTGTAATTTTTTTATACATACTTATGTATAAAAAAGTTTTATTAAATACACTATATTAATATATTTAATTTAATTTGTACTAACAATTTGTATTAAATTGTGTTTGTAACTTGTGTTAAAAATAACATTTTAAATTAACGAACATAAAATAACACATTGTAGTATTATAATGTGAAATAAAATATCTTTTATACAAAGTGTTTTGTAAAAAATTATTCTGTTTATTTTAATCTAGATAACACATAATACCATTTGCATAATTTCCCTAACAATAAGATAAGTTCCGCGATGACGTCACGCGCGCGCGTGTATAAAGGTACTACAATATTTAGAGCACTTACCATTATCTCTATGATTGCATTAGTGCTCGTACTCAGATCTGTAGTTTCCATCAGTGTATACATCTGACGTATTCATTTATGTTTTTTTACCGCATTTAATTGTAAAACGACAAATTATATAAATTTTTCTTTGCTCTCTCTCTCTCTCTCTCTCTCTCTCTCTCTCTCTCTCTCTCTCTCTCTCTCTCTCTCTCTCTCTCTCTCTCTCTCTCTCTCTCTCTCTCTCTCTCTCTCTCTCTCTCTCTCTCTCTCTCTCTCTCTCTCTCTCTCTCTCTCTCTCTCTCTCTCTCTCTCTCTCTCTCTCTCTCTCTCTCTCTCTCTCTCTCTCTCTCTCTCTCTCTCTCTCTCTCTCTCTTCTCTCTCTCTCTCTCTCTCTCTCTCTCTCTCTCTCTCTCTCTATATATATATATATATATATATATTTTTTTTTTTATCATAACTTCCATTTTGCTAGAAATGCAGGACGCGTGCTTTGAATTATACATGTATCTACTAATGAAAAAAAATAATAAAAAGAGCGTCTCGGTATATTCTATCAATCCTATCAATATAGAACGCGAATTCACGCGAATATGAAAAAATAAGTAATTTCTTCTAACATATAATGAAGGAAAAAAGGAATACGATTTCTCGTTTCTATAATAATGTAATTTGATATGACCGTAATGAGCAAGAGTCTCAAGAACAGTTCTAATCGAATGTCAATACGAATTCTACGACGAAACTGTGCCGATTGCGTTGCTCCGGTTTTGCTTACATTAAACATAGTAGTAAGTCTGATTTATAGTCGCCAGTAACGAATGGAGGAGCCGAGGAGGTGCAGGTCAACCCAGCCTATTGCGGCTAACGCCTTGTAAAATAAGACGTATGCTCCGGGAATGCGGCCAAAATGATGATTGTCGTTTAATAAACTTATTAAGTGGAAACGGCAGCATCTTGGTATCGGAGCCCGAGTGCTTCTCCTGGTGCTAACTGATAAAAATGAGGCGGAACGCTTATCGTGAACTAGGTCGTCGCAGCTCGCGTTTCAATGGATGCATTCGCGTTCAACACAAAGATGCGTACATGGTGACCGTAACAAAACGAATTACTCGGTGCCAGAAGGCTCCACACAGCTTTATAAGTTCCTACACTCTAAAGGCCTCTGATTAAACGAAATAATTAAAATGAAATCAGAAACGTGTGCTGCAAATTAATGTGTTCAAGTTCTTATAGAAAAGAACTTTTCTCGAAAATAAAAGCATTCTTTTAATTCTTTTAATTTAATTTTAAAGTTTGTTTCGTGCTACTGCGTCCCTTTTAACATTAAACAAAATTCATTGTTCATTTCTACCAATGACGGTTAACTTTAATTTCGGTTTAACTCACTTTTTATCCTTTTCTAGTTCTAAAAGTCAGAAAAAAATTAAAAAGTCAGTTAAACCCCGAGATTAATGTTAATTTGTATTGATGGAAATGGACATCAGTTGTATTCAAATCGCTCTAATATCAGTTATCCAATTAAGATAGCTAATTACCTATTAGGAGCAAATGGAATTAGATTATTAATTTATATGACAGTCGAAAAAAGGAGCAGATAAAAATATGAATAGCGAATAAATTCCGTATCACTTCTAAGATAAATTGCGGATTATCTATGTTACGATTTAGACTTCATGAGACCTCGATACGTCGTTACCCAGAAAATTTATGATTAATTAAAAAATCGGATGTAATGACAACGACGCCATGATGCATGTCGCATGCAACCCTTAAACGTAAGGTGATGACCTCCATTGTGCGGCGTCATATCGCTTCTGACAGTACGCAGAATAATGATTCTACGCTGACAATACTGACATATATGGTCTCTCATATAAACTTCCATGAACTCACCGCGACATTATTTAACGAGGACTTTGAAGACACATTCAAATACATAAGTTTTTTCATTTATTGCTAATATTTACAGATGAGAGTGATGAGGCATATTAATTATTATTTAAAATTATAATCTGAAGTTATAATTTACAGCTAGATATTATATATATTGATTAAGCAAAAAAAAATAGTTATAATAAAAAAAATGCTTCGAATGATCATAGATACCGATCAGTATCTCTTCCGAATTTTTTGCTATTATTACTGTCGAGATTATACATATATTATACATATATACATATGTATATCTACACAGATTGATAATATTAGACAAAACTGCGAAGGATGAAAAAATTAAAAAATATATAAATATATATATAAATTATTTATTTCTGTAAAATGAAATATTCTTTAAAAGCAAAGTTTGATTTGAAAAAATTGGTTGGATTGCGTTTTATCCATTAATATTCGCAATATATCAGAATTACACTTGGATTTTATTAAAATGATAGAAAACAAGAGTCATTTATTCCAAAATCTTACGTACAAAGAAGTGTACAGACCAGGGGAAGAACGGCGAGAGGGTGGCCGCGGAATAAGATGGCGGGAGAACCACGTGCATCTTGTAAAATGAAGGATGATGACTTCCCCTACATCATGCAGAGCATCTGCTAAATAGATGACACGCCGGTTACTACGAGTCTAGTTGCCCTCAGCCTCGCGATGCAGGCGAATCGGGACTAGGATCTATACTTTCTCCGTTCTCCAGTGGAGTTTTTCCACCCCTGCCGGATAGAGGAACTTCACGATGAGACGGCAGGCTCTAGAGCTGATCACGGGTCTGCTCGTGGTCCAGCTGCTGCTGCCCTTGCCGGATCAAGTGAACGCCGTGAAGAACCGATTGAGGAAACAACGATCTAAGCCGCAAGAGCACCAGGCTCATCACTCTCAGCAGCCTGGCAACAATTATGATGAATATGAATATAATTACGAGAACTACGACGAATACGAGGACAAGAACGGTGAGTATTCCGTGAGTGCTCCAAAAAATTAGACTATGTAATAATAAATAAAAGAAAGGAGAGAAATTTTTAATTTAACAATATCTTTTTTTTTTACTAATTTCTTCTATGAGGATACACACGTTAGACAACATATTTAAGATTTTTTTTTAAATAGATAATAGTGATTAGTATTACTATAGAATAACGACGAGTCTCGATTCCCACCTGTGCGAAAAATCAGATAACACGCGATATCTATAAAGTATTTGATTTAATTTCTATAATCCAAATTAACACCAAATTAACAGAATTAAGATTGTTTTAAATAAAACTGCATCTTTTTATTAAAATTAAGTTGAAAGATTAGAGGAAATTCTTACTTTTCAAACGTCTTTCAGACTTTGTATCTTTTATTTTGTATATTTTTTGTCTTGTTCAATAATATGCAAAATTCTATTCTATTCTATAATTATCATAATAGCAACGTAATTTTATCTAAAAATGAGTAAGAATGTAGTTATAAATGGAGAACAGTTCTTCGACAATTGTCTCGAACCGCCGGAAGGCTTGCGTCACAGATTAATCTCATTAAGGCGCCGTATGAAATAATTAATCTCTCGTTTTAATCAGCGCAATCTAATTAATACCATTTATTTCAATCTATTAATTGCAAATGCAACTTACTACGACCCACAGCTAGAGATAGCTTCCGGATTAGCTTCTACTTCCTTGCGGATGTTAGAGCTATAATATGTTCCGAACATATGGACTTGTGTTAAATTTGCACGATTATTGTTGCAATAACAATTTTTCGCAAACAATAATAATTTTTTAATCTTTTTCGATTTAGTAACAATAAGAATATTATCTGTTTAGAGACTACAACAATGTTACCATCACTAATAATACCATCAGATGCCACGCGACTTTCAGGTAAGCGTGCGAAAACGTTTTACACATTATTATTATAATAATACAATAAAAATTATTATGAAGTTATTTTCGATAGTTGTTAAAATAAATCAATTATCATGAGCGATGGCATGTAATTATTTAATATAGGATGGTCCGAAACACCGACCGAAACACTCTTGAGACAATCAGAACCTACACACTTACCGGCTCCTACGCAATTTTATGATCATGGTATGTGTGGAGTTAATTTAAAAATTACTTTTTATAATAAAAAACGAAAGAAAATAAGTAGATGATTAGAATAAAATACTTTTTTAGTCGCGTTCTGTGATATCTCAATTTTGATTATTTGCATTCTACAGATTTAGAGGAGACCAGTCCTACATCTGAACGGAATTACTCAGTAAGCACAACTATTTGGTAATAAAAAAAATTAAGGAAATCGGATTCTGTAAGGAATAGTGATTGTTACGTTTCTTTTCAACAGGTTTCACCTACGGAAATTTTACCGGGTGAGAGTAACATATATAGTTCTGTAGCGCTACCAGGACCACGAGTAAGTAATTGTTCGTAAACTTATAATTATAATAAAGTTATCTAAAAAAATGAAAATTTACAAGAAAGTAACTTACAAATTAGGGTCAACCTGGTCGACCTGGAGATACTGGTCGTCCCGGTGATACGGGATTTCCTGGACAACCCGGTACGCCTGGGACCCCAGGGCCACCTGGACCTCCAGGACCTGTACCTGATGTATAAGAAGTTTAAAACTGTTTTTATTTTTTTATCATTTAAATATACGTATAAGTCATTTATTAATAATCTATATTCAATATGTGTTACATAATTTATATTAATGTATAATAATTTATTATTAACATACCTATAAATGTTTATAATAATAGGTATCTCTATATTATCAACAATTGGCTTTGTCTCAAGCAAATGAAGATAAAGGCCCGACAGGTGCAGCGGCGTCATTGTATGGACCAGAAGCATTATCTTACATTCAAGCGCAAGTAGGCCCGATGGGTCCGCGAGGCCCTCCAGGTAGGCGATAATTCTTTTAATAATTTTGTTTAATCTTATCTAAATAATTTTTTTAAAGTAACAATTGATTTAACAAATTTATCCAATTTTATTTAAAGAATATCGAAATGTCATTTAAAAATAATATTATTTATCGTTCGATCTAGGTTCGCCTGGTGCTCCTGGTCCTCAAGGTTTTCAAGGTACACGAGGTGAAACTGGTGAATTGGGTTCCCCAGGTCCTCCTGGCATGCCAGGTCCTAGAGGCTTGCCAGGATTACCCGGAAAGGATGTAAGATTATTTTTAAGTAATTTTATATGGATTTAGTTTGTTTCTTTAGAATAAATTTAGGTTCTCCTACATTTATTTAATTTGATTCGCAAGTTATAAATATATATAAATAAATATATATTATATTTAAATAAAATATTTAATATTTTATTGATGACAGGGTATCAGTGGAGAAGATGGCGAAACCGGTCCACTGGGATCGCCTGGTCCTGTGGGACCACGTGGTCCTTCAGGAATACCTGGGCTTCCAGGGTTAAAAGGCCATCGTGGTTTCCCAGGTCTAGACGGTGCTAAAGGTGAGCAAGGAGCTCCTGGTGAAAAAGGATCCATGGGCTCGCCTGGGCCGATGGGGCCAGTAGGACCGATGGTATGTAAATATTATCATCTGTATCACGGAATCTGTATATACTTAAATTTTAATAAATTTATAAAAATATATTGTTTAGTCATGAAGTAAATTTTAATGTTAACCTGTAACTGCACGGGCGGGGTCTGGCTGGACCGCTGGACGCTATTTTTGTATTTTCTTAGTTATGCGAGATATTAGTTGTGTGTTTATTTATTATGTACTCTAAAACTTACATATCTTACATTACTTTTAGAGAAAACAAAAAAAACTTGTGGGGATCTCTGTAGATCCCGCCTGTGACTATGTTACTAAAAATAACGCGCGTACTTAAAGGTTAAGAACATATTAGAAATCATAAAACATTTTTCTGCGCAAATGTTGGTTATTGCTGACGCAGGGTCCAGCAGGGCCTCGTGGTGAAAGAGGTAGGGAAGGTTCACCGGGTCCTCCTGGATTGAGAGGCCTTGACGGAATTGCTGGGCCGCCTGGACAACCCGTAAGTCAATTATTCAATTTACACACAATTTAGAGATTGATCAATTAAGGTATACTTCAAAGATCTTTGAGAAATTATAATTCTTTCTAGATGTTCATTCATCTTAATAATGTTTTCTGTTGATTATGTTAATAAATGTATACTTATCACGTTTATTTAAATATACTAATATACTAATATATACTAATATACTAATATTGTTTGTAGGGTGCTATAGGAAAACCTGGCTCACCAGGTTTTCCAGGAAATCCTGGAATAAAAGGTGATCAAGGACCACAAGGGCCAACAGGAAGCCAGGGTTTGCAAGGTCCGCGAGGTAAGACATTTCAATTCTTATTTAAATAAAGTTGCTGATTTTTTTATAAACATATGTTATATTGAGAAGATAATTATATTTATTTTTTCGACTTTAATTAATATTTTATAACAAAGGTGAAAGTGGCCGCCCAGGACAACCTGGTGAGACTGGTCCACAAGGTCCTCAAGGCAAAGATGGAATTTCCGGTGAGAAGGGAGTCACTGGAGCGACAGGACCCATTGGTTTGCCCGGATTTCCAGGTGCTCGAGGTCAACCCGGAACACCGGGTAATCCTGGTATCCCTGGCGCTAAAGGAGCACCCGTATGCATAATTAGCATACCATTCAAGAACTGTAAAAATTACTTAGATTGTATAAAATTTTGGCCATTCTTGCAGGGCCTTCCTGGTGAAAGAGGTTTTAAAGGAGACGCTGGAGTGAAAGGTGATGCAGGAATGCCTGGTCCGCGTGGACTTCCGGGACCTACCGGGAACGAAGGCAAAAGGGGCAAGAGAGGAATACGTGGACCAATCGGCGCTGCGGGGCCTACTGGAGAACGTGGCGCACCTGGAGCGCGTGGTCTTCCTGGCTCGGATGGTCCTGTCGGGCCTCAAGGTATTGCTTATTATTGTAAAATTAAAGTGTCTTTAAAAAATTTCAAGATGCTGCTGTAAATACCGTTACATATTTTGCGTTTCTTTATTAATAATAATTTGAATATTTTGTTTTGTTATTCTACTTTTCATGAGAGTTACAATTAGAAAAAAATGTTTTTAAATAATATAAAAATATACCAAACGGTTAAAATAATAATACCAGAAATAATATTTTAATTTATATTTTTTATATTTTACTCACTCTAAATTTTAGTTTTTAACTTTAATTTTTGGTTAATGATAGAATTATTTAATAATTCTGTTGAGTTGTAACAAAATCTATACTTTATTTTCCAAAGACTCAATAAATAAAATATAAGTAAAAACATAATAAATAAAGAAAAACATAATAAGTAAATATAATAATAATTACAAGTAATCAAGATTATGGTTAAATAATAGATTAAATAATTGTCAGGGCAACCTGGTGATCGTGGTCCTGCCGGAGCTGTTGGACCGAAAGGCACCGCTGGAGATCCTGGACGACCTGGGCCACCAGGATTACAGGTATATAGTAATATTTCATCATTATGTTTTGTAAAAGTATTATAATCGAAGTATAACTATTGAATAAAAATTTCAGGGTGCGCGTGGTTTAATGGGTAGGCCCGGAGCTCCCGGAAAACCAGGTAATCCTGGAGAACGTGGAATTCAAGGTGCGGATGGCAAGCCTGGAGAACAAGGGCCGCCTGGACTGCAGGGTCTACCAGGACCATTAGGACCAACAGGAGAAAGAGGATATCCTGTAATTATTAATTCTTCATAATAAAAGTATATAATAAAAGTATATACACTAGCAAATATAATCTAATATAACTTAAATATGAAAACATTCTCATACACAATATAAAAATGAAACGTAACAATATGAGTATCAATACAAATTTTAACATTGCATTATCTCTAATTTTACGATAATTTTTTAAACTTTTATTGTATTAGGGAGAACGCGGAAAAGATGGTGAGCCGGGCAATCCAGGTTCGCCTGGTCCAAGGGGAGATACCGGTAAAGAAGGGGCTCCAGGGGCACAGGGTCCACCAGGTCCATCGGGAAGTGACGGCGCGCGAGGTCCTCCGGGACTCACCGGTCCTAGAGGTTTTCAAGTACGCAATGTAGAAATATATTGCATTTCTCATAGTGAGAAGGCTGAAGCGATGTAATTTATCGTGCAAATAAAACATGCGCTTGTTCACAGGGTCTACCAGGAGCCGCCGGTAATCCGGGTGTTCCAGGCAAGGACGGAGAAGCGGGAGTACAAGGACGTCCCGGTCCGCCGGGATTAACCGGCAATAGAGGCGAGAGAGGACTTCCGGGAGAAAGAGGACTTATGGGACCCCCAGGACTTATGGGTCCTAGAGGAGAAACGGGAGCACAGGGTGCTGATGGTCTCATTGTATGTTGTTATTATTTTTTATCTATTTATCTATATTTATCATTACATATGGAACATATATAAAAAGCGTTCAAAGTTACAACAAAAAGCCTATGATTAAAAATAAATTTAATCTTAATCTATTTCTTAATTATAAAAGATTTTGTAATATGTCTAATTTTATTTTCATTCTTTAAAATTAGTTTTAATAAAAATGACTTTTTAAATTTAAAAATAACTTTATATTTACATTAAATTTACGAATTGTTGATTTGATTCGACAGCTTTGAACACTTTGTATGATAGCGTGCGACAGTTCGTGTATATCACTATGATAGATATGAATTTTATATATTACATTCCAGGGTTTACCAGGACTTAAAGGAGATAAAGGAAGTTTTGGTTCGCCGGGACTACTAGGACTTCCTGGTGCGAGAGGATTATCCGGAGAACCTGGACAGAAAGGAGAGAGGGGTACACCTGGACCAATCGGCCCCGAAGGTCCATCAGGTAGTATTTTATGTTACTTATACTTAAATCAGTGATATTTAAATTTATGTGTAAAATATTAATATCAATCTAATATAATAATATTTTGTCAAAAACAATTTTATTAATAAATATTAATATTTTTTTCTTTCAATATCACAGGACATATTGGAGAGCGTGGTCCACAAGGAGAAGTTGGACCTCCTGGCCCTCCCGGGGAACCAGCAGAACGAGGCGATCCAGGTCCTCCTGGTCCTATTGGTGAGACCGGAGCACCTGGAAATCCAGGAGAAAGAGGACCTCATGGATTACAGGGCTCGCAAGGTTTTCCAGGTCCACAAGGATTAATCGGACTTCCTGGTTTGAAAGGCGATCGCGGATATCCTGGCTTAAAAGGAGAACAAGGAAATCTGGGACTGCCTGGTAATAAACAGATCATTCAAAATTGTTATAATTAATAATAACATGATTGTTTATGAGATATTTTGTATTCTTGTTATATATAAATATATACATATATTTAATATAATATATTATGTACTAATACATAATAAAATTATTTTTTATGTGTACACAAAATATGTAAATTACAATGATTAACAGGCAATCGCGGCGAAATCGGATTACCTGGACCTATTGGACTCACTGGTGCTAAGGGAATTAGAGGCGAACCTGGTGCACGAGGCGAGCCCGGTTTAATGGGCCCACCTGGTATCACGGGACATGTTGGACCATCAGTAAGTCATTAAATTCCGCGAATTGTATTAAATTTTACTAAACAGATGTGAATGGTATATGCTGTTATAAATAAATAAAACATCGGAGACTAAAGAATAAATAAAGTATTGGATTTAAAATGTTATAGGGACCACCAGGAAATGTGGGACCACCTGGTGCTCCTGGATTTCCGGGTATTAAAGGCGATTCAGGCGATATTGGACGTCCTGGAAATCCAGGTCCAATCGGTAACCCTGGTCCACCTGGAATAGACGGAATTAAAGGCGAAAGTGGATCCCCAGGATCTCAAGGACCAATGGGTCCTCAAGGACCTCAAGGTTTACCCGGCGAGAGAGGTTTACCAGGCTTACCTGGTTCTGCTGGTCCTATAGGAAATAGAGGATTACGCGGAGCTCCTGTAAGTAAAAATATGTAGTTATACTTGAAAAAATTTGTGCAGTTTTATAGTTAATTATATTTTTATTATATCTTTATTATATTATATATTATTAACATATAGCATATAAATGCTATATTTTTTAAATAATTTAATAAAAAAATAATTTATTTGTATTGCAGGGTGAAACAGGACAACCCGGAAAACCAGGAGCGGAAGGTCCATCCGGACCTCCCGGATTAATAGGTCCTCCAGGTTCTCCTGGTCATGTAGGAGAAGCAGGACCAGAGGGACCAATTGGAAAACCAGGACCACCGGGTATAGGAGGCCGACCAGGTGACAAGGGACCTCCTGGGGTATCTGGTGCTGCAGGACCGTCAGGTCCTCCTGGATTACCAGTATGTTATGACTTCTACTTTCTTTATCTCTTCCTATATAAATATAATAAAGTAATAATATCATATCAGTAATAATTTATTTGTTCCTATTAATAGGGACCACCTGGATCCATTGGACCTACCGGACTCACTGGAGAACGTGGCTCGAAAGGTGAAACAGGACCGCAAGGTGTGGAAGGACCACAGGTAATGTACTTTCAGTTAAATTAATGTAACTCTAATAACTTAATTAATTAAAATTAATTAAAAATAAAAATAATAGATTAATTTTAATTAAATTAGTTTTAAGTCTATTAAAAAAAAATTTCTTTATAATATAACTTACATATAAATTTAATCTTGCATATATATATTATAATATTTTTAGGGACCACGAGGAAAACCTGGCCTAACGGGTCTCGAAGGTGCAAAAGGGGATCGCGGAGAAGAGGGGCAGAAAGGAGCCAAGGGACATCGGGGATTTACTGGTTTGCAAGGATTGCCCGGGTCTCCTGGTTTAGTAGGAGAAAAGGGTGCATCTGGTCTGCCAGGACCTCCCGGTAAAGACGGAGAGCCAGGTATTAGAGGTAATCCTGGACGGGAGGGTAATCCAGGACCTATCGGACCTGCGGGAAATCCCGGACCAAGAGGTCCAGCTGGGGAAGAAGGTCGCCATGGGTCACCAGGTCTTCCAGGACCACCCGGACCACCTGGTCCGCCTGGAGAAATAGGTTTCGGCTACGATGCTGCATCTCTAGCAGCACTTATAGGTATGTTTCAATTAACTCAAATCATAGTGTCGAGATAATCTAATTAATTAACAGGTATTATATAAAAGATGTCTAAAGTCATCAGAACATCGGAACTAAACGTTATTATAGATTTTTTATATTATTTAAATTCTTATATCTCTAATATATTTAAAAAACTGAACTAAAAAATATTTAATAAATTATAGTAAATTATAATAAATTATTATAATGTTAAAAACATTATTTATTGTAGGACAAGGCCAAACTAAAGGACCAGATCCACTTGGTGATGAACCACCAAGAATATTTGGTAAAGATATTACTGAAAAGGAACGAAGAGAGTTGCTTTTGAAAGCGTACGAAAATCTAAAATCGTCGTTCCAAAAATTGGTGAAGCCGGATGGTGAAAAAAATTCGCCTGCTAAAACCTGTCGAGATCTATTTGCTGCTTACCCGGACAAATTATCTGGTGAATCTTAAGCATCATAGTTTATAAAATTATAACTACTGTACTTTCTGTTTATTTCGATTTTTAAATTTTGTTTTTTTGAAATAAAAAATGTAAAATAAGTAAAATAATATATAAAAATATTAAATATATGAAAACTAATTAAATTCCTTTGTAGGAAAAATCTGAGTTAAGAAAAATTTTAATTAAAAGTAAATATTAAGAGTGGCAAAAGTATAGAACTAGTACATTTTATATTTAAGAGTAAATATTAAGAGTGGCAAAAGTATAGAACTAGTACATTTTATATTTAAATATTAAAATTAATATAAATTTATGCATCATTAACAGGCGAGTACTGGATTGATCCAAACGAAGGAGATATTCGAGACGCGATCTTGGTGTATTGCGATGCCGAGAAACGTGCAACTTGCATATTACCGAATCCATCGCGTTCACCAGAAATGACTCACATTACTGATCAACAGGAGACCTGGCTAAGCGAAATAGATGGCAGTATGAAGGTTACATTATATTCTACATACTTCCTTTAATTTCAATTTTTAATTTTCACAACAAAAAATATAAATTACAATAATGAATAAACTTTCTTGACTATAACTGGCAAATTTATTAATGTATTAACACATTAATAAATTTGCCAGTTATAGTCAAGAAAGTTTATTCATTATTGTATTTTATTCACTGGCAAAGAAAATCTCCTATTTGTTGTTAAAAAAATATAAAATTTTTTAGTAGATAAATATTTATAAAATAAATTTTAATTATTGCATTTAGATTACATACAAAGCGGACAGTAATCAAATTAGTTTCTTGCAATTGCTCTCCAAACACGCGAATCAGAACATTACGTATCACTGCAAAAATAGTGTGGCTTACTTCGATTACGAGAAAAAGACGTACAGAAAGGGCCTGAAGTTTTTGGCTTGGAACGACGTTGAATTAACACCACGAGGCAATCAGCGTCTTAGATATGAAATGATAATGGATGAATGCAGGGTAAGTCAATTTACAATACAACAATGTCTTCGATTTGATTTAACATAGCTTTTTTAAGAGTAAATTGTACATTGTCTATTATGTAACATTAATTAAAATGATAATATATAATATATATCACATGTTATCATTTTAATTAATTTTATAAAATGTAACGTCGATAAAATAAGTAAATTTAAGACCATATAAAATAACTAATAACTTTCAAAAAAAAAAAAAGATGCCAACAGTACGCGGTGTTCCCAAACGGTCACCCATTTAAGTACTAACCACGCTCAATGCCGCTTGACTTAAGTGATCGGACGAGAACTTGTAGGTTTGGCGTGATTTGACCGTTGACGAAAGTATCTTTCTTAGGAAGAGAAGATACACTTCTTCATCAACTTTCCTGGTTATTATTATAATAATTATATATTTTAATAAATATAACATGAAAATTGTTATTTCATGTTACATTGTCATGTTACATTTATTATTACAATATATAATTATTATACAATCAATAATAATACATTTATTATAATATAGATAAACACACCGAACATACAAGTTCTCGTTCTATAACCAGGAAAGTTGAAGAAGTGTATCTTTCCTTTCTAAGAAAGATACTTTCGTCAACGGTCAAATCACGCCAAACCTACAAGTTCTCGTCCGATCACTTAAGTCAAGCGGCATTGAGCGTGGTTAGTACTTAAATGGGTGACCGTTTGGGAACACCGCGTACTGTTGGCATCTTTTTTTTTTTTTTTTTTTTGAAAGTTATTAGTTATTTTATATGGTCTTAAATTTACTTATTTTATATCGTTATAATTTTTAAATTTTACATGTCATTTCTAACTTTATAAATAATTATAGTTATTTAATAATTGGCTAAATTTGACTTAAATTATATCAAAATACAGACGTTTGTTTAAATTTCACAACACTAAATATACGTTAAAAAAATAGAATACACACACACACATACATACTAGGCAATAAAACATTATGTTGCTTTACATGTGTTTTGTATTCGTAGTTCCATCAAGACCGCTGGGGTAAAACTATCGTCTCATATGAAACGGATAAACCCGTAAGACTTCCCATCTTAGACGTGGCTTTGCGAGATATCGGGAAACCCGAACAGAGTTTCTCCATTGAGATCGGTGCAGCGTGTTACGATTAAGACAAAGTACGACATTGCGATTGTTATCTCATGCCTACAACACCGCCGTCTTCCATTGTATAATCCTAAAAAAAGAATTGTCTTCCAATTTTAAGGAGATAACTGTATATTAATTTTATCTCAAGTGGCAATTAAAATGTGAAACGTAATTAAACATTACTTTACAAGTGGCAATTAAACATTACTTAACTTAATCTGTAATAATTTTACGTCGCTATTTTTTACTCAAATTTTCAAGTAGTGAAAATAATTTAGGAATATTTAATAAAATTATCTCTAAGTTAATTATAGTATCTTTTCTTTCTTGGATGAACGCAAAGTTAAATTAAACAAAAAGATATGCAATTTGAAGAAATGTATCACTCGGATATTTTATAATATATATACCAATTAGAAAAATTCTCAGCGTACTTAAATATTACCCAATCAAGTATTAAGTGTCCAAATATTGAAGTGTAAAAGTATTAGCGCGACAACTATAGATTTAGTTTTATACTCAACACGCACAAAGTATTATTGTGTACATAATAACGCGTAAAAGAGTCACGGTGGTCTCGCTCCGCGCGTACTTGGCGTGAGACACTACCGTGTCTCTTGATAGAGAACATATTTCATTTATGTCATTGTTATTACATACAGCTATTTAGAAAAAATAAAATTGTGCATAATCAAAGTTATATTAATTTTATATTTCTATTCTAGTCCCCTACACGCAGAGATCTTTTGCAGCGCGCATTTCTTTTGTCAATTTGTAACGTTTCACATTTATTTCTTCCTGTATTAATAATATGTTAATGGACATAATTCGAGTATATTTCCTTTAACTAGGAAAAGCGAAGTTCTTCACAGTTATTATTTCATTTTTCGTTTTCCTTCGCCTTTCTTTAAAATGTATAAAACATGTGCTTGCTTCATTCTTAATAATGTAAAAAAGAATGTGCTGAAAAACCGTATTTATTACCTAGAAGCGTACATACAAAAATATGAACATACAAACTACAAAGAAAGAAATATGAACATACAAACTACATTATCTGCTGAATAAGTTCCATTTAATCATGAATTCCGACGCATCTATAGTTACTGTTGGCGCATGCGTGGATGGAACTTTCCTCGTGACATCAAACACACCGACCAGTGCTGTATCAAAACAATTTCACACCTAAGAATGAGAACGAAATGTGTGTAGTCGTATAAAATTTACGTTTACAATTAGGTTTCTGAGCTTCTTTTTATTTAGTACCGTATTGAGAAATATTGAGAAAAATAGTATTAAAATATATTTATATTATTCATATCTAAATTATAAATTATTTGTTATATATACATTTTTAGCACTGTTAAAATATATCGTAAAAAATATTACGTTAATAGAGACGACATTAAAACTCGGTAAAACCTCTTTCTATTTTTTATATTAAGTTATAATTGTGATACAGTATTAAACATTATATACCATGATTGTACAAATTATATAAATTATGTAAGATACACAATTTATAATTATAATTTATAATTATATTATAACTTTTTGTAACATAATAAAACAATGTTAAGACTACATATATCAAAACGGATAAACTCAGTGTCTGGCTGATGTCATCCTCTGCTATTCATGGCATTCGTGCCGCGGCGATACTTGGTGGCGAAAGGGAGCAAGGAGCATGACACGTCGCGGCCGGCGCGGCGGCAGGGCTCCCTTACTTCAATCAACTCAGTCGTGCTCCAACCGTTTGCGTTACGCGTAGTGCCGTTCATCGTGAGGTCCGTGAGGAACGCGATCGAGATCGTCCCGTGACGAGCGAGAGAGAGACGCGAATCCGCGAAAGTCCAGGGCATCAAACGTCGCCGCCGACGATATTAGCTCGCGGTTAAGTCGGATTCCCAGGTACGAGTCTCTCGAACATCGAAATACACGTGGCAGTGTTTTTCGTTACGACCACGCGTCCCGCTAGACGCCCGTGCCTTCCTTCTTCCGTTTTATCGATCCCCATAAAGCCATTTTCGCGCCCAATCTTTCCGACGGGCGACGCGGGCATGGGGGTGAAAGAGAAAACCGGTTGCAGGTCGCGGGTTAAAAGATTGACGTTGGTCTATTCGAGCTTGTCTGCGAGTCGCCACTGACCCGTGAATGAAAGCTTTTCGCCGCTTATTACCGCGGCGTCAGCAGCTCATTGTGTTCAATCGTTATTGCCCTTGGTGACGACACAATTATTTGGACGTTTCGGAGCGGCGCTATTTATTAGGACGATATTAGATCCGTCGTTTTAAAAAAGTTTTGCTAATAATGAAAAAATATTCAATTTTATAAAAATATTTTGTATAGCATAGTATTGTACAAAAGTTTAAGTTGTAAATATTTAACATAATTTATAATTATAGACACAGATTTCAATCTTACAGTTTATGACGATTCGATTATCAATCCGATTTATAATTACAATTGAATAAGAGAGGTGTTATTTGAGTAATTACAGCACTAAAATCGCGGCAAAGTCAAAAAGTCGTGTTTGTGAAAGAAATAATGAGTTTGTAGAAGAAAAGAATAATGATTTTTTTCCCCTTTGACGTGACTTTAACGATAAATCAAATAGTCATATTTGACGACGTGATATTTATGTTTACCGGCTGACATTGACGAGTCCGGTTTTACATTGTGAATCAATAACATTCGTAAGTGTATTACGTACTAAAATAAAATTAGAAACGTGCAACTCTGCCAAATTCAACGAACGTAATGTCATAGAGAAGGTGTGGCTTATAATATCAATTTGTTTTGTCTAATTATCCATAAATAATCGATAAACCTCTGATTTTTAGGAAGGTATTGTTTCGCGAATAAAACGCGTGGTACCAACGTTTACATTTATTTACTTGTAAAATGAGATTGCAAACTTATTATTGAGTTTCAACGCGAATTCTTTTGTATTTCTTTTATAATTTTGTTCTTATAATTGTTATCACGTGAACAAGACGTATGTACAATTAATGACGTAACATTTTCCCGCAATTGTACACTTGTGTTAATTACATAAGAATGCGAATAATTGCTTTTCGCAGAAGCAGAAGCATGAACGGACCACTTTGAAATATCTAACATAACTCTGACGAAAGTTTGAAAATTATTGCGAATTCCGCAATTGTGGAATTGTCTGATATGTATCGCTCAGCTTTTCTTACCGATAGAATCTTTCTGATTGAAATATTCCGCTTTTGCGAAAATATCCCGCGATGTAGACAGCTGTGCGGCCGAGTGTCATAACGTGTCATCGAATCAGCGAGTGATTGTGATTAATTTTATCAACCGTCCGTAGATACGTAATCCAAGTGATTCACACATTCAGAAGTCGAATAATGTTTGTAAGTGCAAAATCTGTACCCGGAAGTGTCATGTTAAGACAATTTGAAATAAAGTGCTCTTTCATTAGTAGTAGAAATACTATAGATGAAGGTAACGACCAGTAAGGAACGAGTAAGTTCGATAATTGAAGAATTTGCGAATTTACTGTTTTCAAGGAACTTGGAAAAATAAATTAAAATTTAATTTTTACAATTTCAAATTACGTGTTTTTCTCTTTCTCGAGTTTATAAAATTTAATTAATTTATATTTTTTATAATACAAATTTTACTTGAGAAGCATATGCCACACAGAGAATTGGTGACGGAAGAAGAATATTGTTGAACAACACAAGTAGTTGTTTTATTTATAATTTGTCTAATTTATAATTATGTGACAATTAAAATTTGCAAAATACGATATTGTTTTGCAAATATAAGGTTGTTATATCAGTAGCTGTCTGCTCTAATGTCTAGTCACTCAATGGCATTTCTTATAACTGTTTACACATTGTAATTAAAGATGAAGGTTCATATTCCCGGTGTAACATTGCAGCGCTAAACAGATAACTCATGCACTCGGTTTCATGTTTTTTCTTATCTTGCGTCCGATGCTCATTGGCAAACAATAAAGAATTAAAAATGAAATAAAGAGATTCAGCGTTAAAAGCACATAGTGTCAACGAAAAGAAAGCTCTGAATAAATGTCTTGAAAATATTGCATTCGAGGTGGAGGTCGGCCGATGAACGTTAAAATCTGGCGAACTTATCACATTTTTTCGTATCGATTACGTTAATATTACATAATGTGACACGTAATTATATATCCGTCGTTTTTGTGATTTTTTAATTAAAAAAAAAATACTTTTTAAATCTTTTACAAAATTAATTCGCGCATTCGTGAGCAAACTATAATATAACTTTTTTTTTATAAATCGATAAGTTTAGAAATTCAACGATCCAATATTCGCTCGAACACTTGAGATAACTATTTTGATATTCGTCCATGCAGTATACATGTATATTTTCTGTACAATAATAATCAACAAGTACAGCAACAGTTTCAAACGTTCGCTAGTTCCAATTAACGTATCCTTTCAGAATATCTCAACTTACAGCTAACGAGATAAATTCATTAGTAACTTGCAGTTTCCCAAAATTTACAATCAATTCTCACGTATAGATTTATCACGTCAGCATATTATATCATTGCGCAAGTTCGGGCAATGTTGTTGACGGATGAAATATAGCAGGATATGCGCATTACGATAGACGCCAATACGGGGAGACTTTAGATCCTATGGAAAATTTACGAGATTACCGAAATATTGATTACTAAAATATTGATTAATCTTATTACTGTGAAATAGTAAATAATAAAAGAGGAATAAAGATATAAATAGCAGCAAGACAGAAAATAAGAACTTAATAATAGCTTAAAATAAAAATGCGGTTTTAAAATTAATTAGAATAAAAAATAGATAGAGGAGAAACCTGTGATACATGTTGCATCGTTTTCCAATTATTCTCGCTCTTTATCTTTCTCACGTGATGCTAGATTTATCAATTCACAGTTTTATTAACTTTGTGACTTTGATTCTCGTGGATCAGTCGATTCGTCCGCGACCCTTGACTGGGACATTGAAGACATCTTACGTAATTGAATTACACGGATTACAGAGTTTCATCTCTCTTCCATGCTAAGAAGTCCCAATTTTACTCTATATATAGTTATAGGAGAAAAAAAACACGGAAATATCTAAAACAGAGGAAAATAAATTTATTGGACGCAAACAAGAACGAAAAGACCAATTTCCGAAAATATTTTTTTCAAATATAATTGCCTCAAAGAGAATATAAGCTTTATTTTTCCTTGAGAAATTGACAGGTAAAACTTCACAGTAGAATTGTTCAGATTCCTCAGGTTCGTACCTGTTCCAGTTTAAAGTTCACATTGTCACTCATCCTTATTATAGTCCAGCACGTGGTCACGCGACACAACATTGCGCAAGCCCGAGCGACTCCGATATCGTAATTTAAATATAGAAATCACTGGTGTACGTGCTACGAGCGTAACAGCGGATGTCGCGTGTTTTTCAGGTATCCTCGTGACCGTAGGTATTCCCGGAGGACGGCACGTCGACGCGCGTCAAACGTGTAGGTGGCAAAGGTGGAGAAGCGTCGCATCAACCAACTTCGAAACCGGCGGGAAGACATGACGCAACGCGGCCGACAGCGAATCGATTAAACACCGAAAAGCGGGAAGCGAATCGGCCTCAGTCGCGAAGTCGACCGCCGCCGATCGATGAGAATCCACGGCTGACTGCGCCGAAGAAACGAACGTGCGAAAACCTTTCTTCCTCTCCGTCGGCACCGCGCGCACAGCATCTCACGTTCTCACACTGATAACACATTTGCGACGTACATTCGCGGTAAACGGCGAAAATGGCCCTCTTCCGGAAGTTCAACGGTAAGTGCTGGTCAATTGATGATTATTAACTGCATAACGAGCCGTGACTTGATCTAACTATCCCACATTTTTGGTCACATTATTATGATCTCTGGTTTTATCGATTTTTACTTTTATTATTCTATTTTATCCTATAAATATATGTATCCAATCTATTACCTTCATTATTAAATATGAAGATTCTTCGAAACTGGAACCATATTGTTTCAGTATTTATAATTGATATACTGGTTTCGTAAGCGCCATATATATGCGGTGTGTTATAAGTATGCAAATGTACCTTCGACTAATAAAGTCGTAATCCTACTTTCATACAGACATTATTTTTGCGTGTCTAAAGGACATGTATTTAATATCTATAATATTCGGAATATGTGAATTTAAAAACTGTACCGGTTTCAATTTTTCGCTAGTAAATATCGATAGGTCAGTGTTCAATATCTTCGCCAATATATATTGGCTAGTATCTCTGGGACTTCAGTAAACAAATTCCAAAGTCGCATATATGCTTTCCTCACAGTCAAATATAGAATAGAAATAATGAGACAAATGCATAACTGACTTGGTCACATAGAGGGAAAATGCAATTACACGTAGTTGAAGAGAATTGCAATTCGCCTCGTGTATCGATATTCCTTTTAATATGAGAGACACGTGTTTTTATTTGTACCAACATATTTTTTAGCAAAAATCTTATTCCCAGAAAAAAAAATTTATCTCTGTCTCGACATTATTCTTTGGAGGAGACTCTATGAAGTGATTTTTATAAATATCGTGCATTTAGCAGTGTGTCGATTTGCATTATTCCATTAGTTACAAGATTTCCTAAATGATAAGCATCATTGTGGAAATGATAAGCATTACATAATCGCCTGATTGCGCGCGGGCAATTCATGCAAAAATCGCAGGGATTGATAGCCGACGCATGATATCGAGCGACACACACGACTTCACGTTACCGAACGGAAATTCAAATTAGCAAACATTGCGCATCGTATTATGCGAACTCATACACGTCACGTACAATGCATCGGTATTTTTCCGACATAGCTTCATCCAAGCGCTTCCATCCAAGTCTTAAATTTCGTACAAACTATCTGTAACACGAGCTGCTGTTTTGCGACGTTCACTTTGCAGAAATAGACCTATGGAATAGGCACATTGCTCGTCCACGGTCATCTAACGCTGGCACATTTTCTGTTCTTAAAAAAATATATGTATGTATATAATACGAACCAATATTTATAGTACGCACGATTTATCAAAGTAGATCGATATGTACAGAGTGCGCCAGAAACATCGATCTAAATCTTTAACGATGATTTCTATTTGAAAAACTGTGAGCCAGATAATATAATGAAATTGAAAAGAGTCGATTTTTTTATTCAGGTTTTCTAAAATTGTATAAAAAGTCATCACACACATTTATGGTTTTTTGCTTGTTAAGATTTGAATTCTTTGACAATCTTAAATTAACATTTTTTAATTTTTACTTTTAGCAATAATTTTATAAGAAAAAAAATACAATTTTTTATTTTCTCTATCCCTTAATATTATATATTTCGACAATGTAATTGTCGTTTAATTAAAATTATTAAAAATAAAATTTAATTTTGAAGCTATAAGCTATAAGAAAGAATTTAGTTTTTTTTATGTAAAACATTTAAATTTAATTCAACAGATTTCTTATCAGCAAAATAATTGTAACAGTAGGTCTTGGACACACTATATATTTCTAGCTGTACGAACAGGATGTTAATGAGGTGAATGACTTACATTTAATGCGTACGAAATTGCCTGGAAGACTATGCCGTAAATGTGATCTTCCTGTCTGAATCTATATATATTTTCTATGAGATCTCTGTGTGAGTGAATGAGCGAAAGAGAGAATGTGTGTGTTAGTATTAGTGTGTTATAAATATTATTGTGATTCACATATGACCTACGAGTACGTAATTATCATGTACGATAAAAAAAAATTATATTATTCGGGGCGCGATGATTTAAAATATAGCTTGTTTTGTCGTTTTGCGTAATGCGTTACATATATACTTGCTTTTTTTATACATGCAACTTGATACAATTTAAATTGCAGCTTGCGATTTGTATTTGCATACGTCATTTCGTAGTCGTAAATAACACAACGTCGCGTACTTTTGTCGATCATTTAAATGTTCTCTGACCTTTGAACACACGTGTAGTTGCTCGAATCAATAACATGGAAAATATACGAATATTACGAAAATATCGCAAACAACATTAGAAAAAAATAGATACAAAGAAATTAGATATTGCATTGAATTATTCACTAAACTGTAATTCGTTAAAAAATTGATTATAAATAAACATAAATTCCTAATTACAAAGAATAATAATTGTTTCAATTAAATCAAGATTAGAAGATAATATACTAATAATTTTATTTATTATTGAAATAAGATTGTAAGTAGGTATAATCTTTTATAGTAAAGAAGTCTTTAATTTATTTTATAACTAAATAATATTAAGTTTTTTAAAGTAAACTTTATCAAATTGAATAAAACTTAATTTGTTACAATATTTATTTAAATAATAAATTAAATTTTAACAAAAATTTAATTCATCTACTAAACTACTTATATGATTAAAAAATTGTGATAAATTATATTTTATATTAAATTTTTATTAGAGAAAAATTAATTCCGAATTTATTGATAAATCTGTAAAACTGTTTAATCTATAAACGATTTATATGTCAGAAATACACCCAGGTAGCACATACGCGTTTCAGAAATGTTTTAAAGGCTGCGGTCCATTTGACGCTACAAATGCTTTGAAGCGTTCTTCTTCTCCTTCTTTCTTTAATGAAAGAAAGGAGAAGAGGAATGCTTCGTAGCATCAAGTGGACCGCAGCCATAAGCGTTTTTCCGAAACGTTTTATAACCGATTTCTAGAAACGTTTCTCATGAGTAAAAATGTCCATTCGAAAAACGTTCGATGGAACGTTTCTTTTCCGATAAAACAACGTTTAAAAAACTATTATAGAAACGTTTTGTTTTAATGATAAAGACATTTAACCCTCAAATGTCACCCGGGGTCCAGCGGACCCCAGACCCTTTAGAATGATATATTTTTAAATGTTCCCGCCAAATATGGAGCTCATATTTATTTATTTATTATTTATTATTTTTTTGATTTTGGAGCCAACATTTTAACTGTTGGCGATCTTAATTTTTTATACTATGTTGAAATTGAAATTTTAACAATATAAGCATTTTATTCTCTTTTCTAAGCCTTGAACAACATTGAAAATAATTTTCATAACTAAATATCAAAAAATCAATAAGTAAGGAGACATTTTTCATGCTGGGGTCTTTTAGACCCCATGTGTCATTTACGAGATTCTTGAGAGGTGTGGCATTTAAGGGTTAAAATTCCTACTTTTCACGTCTTTTGAACGTGTTTATGACGTCTTTGAGACATGCGTGAGAATGTTCTAGAAGCTTTATGCATATACCATCTATGACGTCTATTCTTTTTCGAAGAAATTCCTGAACTGGTGCACATTCGTGCAATAAGTTAAAGTGAAACAAAATATACTTGTCTCACTCTAACTTAATTGCATTACTGATGTGCACCAGTTCAGGAAGTTCTTCAAAACGGAACACATGTATAAAGGCCAATTCCTTTTAGTGACACAAGTCGACACAAGTGTCGTTCTGTCTTTGTTATTCATTGAATGCCAAGAAGGATAGAACGATGTTTGTGTCGACTTGTGTCGCTAAAAGGAATTGGCCCTAAATGTTCTTTCAATGGCCATGTTCAGCAGAACGTTTATTTTGCAACTGTTGGAAGTTTTTCTAAGCTCAGATTTGTCCGATGACAAATAGATTAAGACCGGTAGGACAAAATTAATTTAAGTAAATAAGTGGATATATGTGCATGGATAAAATAATTTATTTTGTGCAATAATTAGTGCAATATAAATGTTTCAAAAAAGGCTATTAAAGCTATTATATATATAGATAATGCAAATTATAATTTTGAAAAGAAAAATTTAACAAATAGGTATTTTTGTTAACTGTAGAAATGTAAAAAATACGTTTCTTAAATGGTTTCAAAAACATTTTTGTTCAAACGTTTTTTAATGGTTTTTTACGGTTATGAAACTATGTATATATACGTTCAAAAAACGTATATGAAACTAATATGTGCTACCTGGGTATATTGCTCATATCAGAATGCAAAAATAATATTAAACCAAGTCAGTTTGATCTTAACAGCTAGTGATTTAAAAACGTAAATATTGCATCATGCGACATGGAAATGATAAAAAATGTCTTAATGTATAACACTAAGCAGTGAGCTATCGATTAAATTCCCGCTCATCGTGCTCCGTAATTATCAACAATTCAATAAGACTACGTGCCATCATTAATATGAGAGAGAAGTAAAATTGTTCGATCAGGTACGCAGTTACGTATCATGACCTTCTGTATTTGCGTCAATGCTTTTCCTTGAACGGGATTCTCTTGAAATATGGTCAGGGTTGTCTGCGAGTATTAACGAATTGCATCTTAATAAGTACATCAGGATAATTAAGTTTGTAGTTTACAAAGTTTACAAACATAGAATATCATCAACCATGTGTTTCAGTGAGATACTATGCATATTGCATTATGCTTAAATTCTAATAATAGAAAAAAGATAATGCAATAATAATAAAATCATTAATACATTAACTTTATCAAAAATAAAGTAACCTTATTAAAAATAACAGGAATAATTTTATATAAGTTACTGCCTCAGAAAATACTCTGTTATTCTTATTATATCCTTATCTTGTTTTTTTATGATATATCACAAGATGAGCACGCACTTGCAGCTGCACTATTTTCGTTGGATATCAAGTACTTAATAGAACACAAGATGTTTATTGTCGAAGATATATCGTTTATTTTTGATTTAAGATTATTAGATATTATGTGCCGATTCAAAGGTCATTCTCGACTCTGCGTTATAGCGGAGCGGACAGAAATGCCTCGCGTTATACGATGTCCACTCTCGTATTATTCCGACATGATATATGTATATGTGACTACTTTAATAAGAAAATTAGTATAAGTAGACATTGCAAAAGGTTTAATAACTGTAATAGTAATAATGATGATTAGAATAAAACAATAATAATGATAACTTACAACTTAAAAATATCATATCCTCGTAAACTTATAATCTAAGCAAAATGTGACATTGGAATATATTTTAATAACAATTATAAAATTGTTCAACAAAAAGTCTTTTAGATATCGAATTATTTATTAAATCACACACTATTATAAATTGCTAATAAATTATTATTATAAGAAAAATATCGTAGCAAATCGATATAGTTATCCTACATGACTCTCTAGCAACAGGTATTCACGTGTGTTACAGAGAAAATCCCTCGAAGAGGGATCCTGGGGGCGATGATGTTCCTAGCTTGTATGTTTTCGTACGTCATTCGTACCAATTTATCCATAACCATTGTCGCCATGGTAAACACTACAAGCAAAGACGGTGCCGTCGGGCCAGCATGCACTAGGATAGCGGATATGAAAAGCAATAAGACCGTCGTGCTCAAAGATGTAAGTCTGCGCGTGTTTGTAAAATTTCCATAAATGAATGTATTATCAATCCAACGTAACTATTAATAAAAATATTGTGAATAATATTACATTATACATCATAGAATGCAATACGCTCACTGCACGGAGAGAATTTTTTGTTATATTTTACCCTTAAATTCACTACAAACTTGGGACAACTTGGCAACCAAGGAATTTTTAAAATATACAAAAGACCTTTTACAAACAACGTGGTAAAAATTACCAAGCAGATTGGTAAATTTTGAAAAATTATTGAAATTTCCTATAGATATATTTTAGTAAAATTAATCAAACATATTTTATATTTTAATGTAATAGATATTAATATTTTTTATTATGGTGGATATTAATCAGAATAGCTCGTATAAAATTCTTGGTGGTACATGTTGTCCCACAACTACCATGATTTCAGGGTAAATTTTAAGAGAAAATTCTCTCCGTGTGCGAGCATTTTTTTTTTATCAGTAGATATTTCTTCATGTAATATAGAGTTCTCTTATCGTAGAAAGAGCATGTCCCGCAACTATATAAATGTATTTTTGTTCTTACATTTTAGTTTGGGGAGCGTTTCGAATGGAATCAACATATCCAAGGACTGTTACTATCAGGATACTTTTACGGTGTTCTGCCGGCTAGTGTACCAGCTGGACTCTTAGCCGAAAAATACGGAGGCTCTAAAGTTGTGGCGTAAGATATTAAAATAGTTAAAATAAATTAATTACTGCCTAATCGTTTATCTACATGATTACATTATACTCACTTTTTACCTTCATGACTTTAGATTCGCTACATTGATACCCGCGGTATTAAATCTTCTGATGCCTTGGGCTGCTACTGTCCATTACGGTTTTGTTTTTGCACTCCGTTTTGTAATGGGATTTTTCGGAGTAAGCCCTAATTACTAATTAATCTATACGTCTTTTCTAATTGTAAGCAAGATTATTATGTTTAATAACATTAACATTATGTAAACCACATACATTTTCAAATCAGATATATAAGACTTCATTAAGAGTAATATATTAATTTATAGGGTGCCGTTTATCCCGCTCTCCATGCGATGATTGCCAGATGGGTGCCTCCTGGTGAGAAAGGCATGTTTGTGTGGACTATGCAAGGTACTATTCTTTTATCTCTTTATCTCTTTAATAGAAAATTTTCTCGAGAATATATGTATTCATGTGTACTGTTTTTTTTTAAAGGTGGTCCATTCGGAACCGTGGTAACATTCGCATTATGTGGCGCAATAATCAGTGCTTACGGGTGGACAACTGCATACTACGTTACAAGCGGGCTTATGTTAGTTTTTTATGCTTTGTGGGTATTTCTAATATACGATACACCGGAGTTGCATCCTAATATCACGGAGAAGGAGAAAACGTACATAAAAGAACAAATAGGCACTTCAGTCTCAAAACAAAAGGTATGATATACATTTGTCAAATAAAATATTAAATAATAAAAAAAAACAATATAAATAAGGAATAATTATAAAATAAACTAATGCTTATATCTTTTGTACAGGTCCAACTACCGGTGAAAGCAGTCGCTACATCTCTACCGTTCCTAGTATTATTGTGGGCCCACTTTGCAAACATGTGGGGTATTTATTTCATCGCTACAAACGGACCTAAATACACGTTGGAAGTCCTCGGTTTTAATATGAAATCGGTATTGTTCTCGTAATTTTGTTTTATGAAGAAACTTTCCAAGATTGTAATATTTTTATCTTGTCATTACTAAAAATGTTCCTAATATTTTATGTATAGGGGGGTGCAATAACTGGATTACCATACATAGCTAGACTAGGATGTGGAGTGTTATTTGCAGCGGCAGGCGATTATGTGCGAAGGAAGAAATTCTTATCTTTAGGCTGGATAAGGAAGATATTTATGCTTTTCTGTAAGTAATCTGAAACGGTTACGTCTGTCGTAATTTCGGAATTGAGACATTAAAATGTATGTATCTAGACAATTATTATCTAACCGATAATTCACAAATATGACTGTTAACAGCTCACTTGGGACCTGCAGCTTGTCTGATAGCGATGACATACGTGGGTTGCGATGCTACAACTGCGATGATAATGTTAATACTGGCGTTGGCCTTCAATGGGGCCGCCTGCCAGACTAGCTTACAGAATCACCAAGACTTGGCACCGAACTATGCCGGTTCCTTATACGGAATTATGAATACATTTGGCAGTTTCCCCGGATTCATCATTCCACCTATTATTGGCGCTTTGACTAATGAAAAAGTATGTTATTACTTTTCTACATCAAACGTTGAAGACATAAAGAAATTTTCTAGTCTTTGAAATTGCAAACTATTCGAGGAAAAAGTGCACATAAAATAATTTTATATATTCTTCATATTTTTATGCATTAATTTTGTTATTATACATAACTGTAGATACTTTTTATATTACTTTTTATTTTACTTATATTCTCTAATATATTACGTTTTATAGAACGGCGTGGAAGAATGGCGTGTAATGTTTTGGATATCGGCGGTAGTGTTTATATCGGCAACGGTCCTCTTTTGGTTACTTGGATCTGCGGAAATTCAACCATGGAACGATTCGAGTCAGGTAAAAGTGCCTACGCTTTCCGAAGAGGAGATGCAGATAAACGAAACGACGAAGAAAGACGACGCGGATAATACGGAAGCCGAGGAAAATGAACGTCTCTAGTAATTTAGGAGATGAAATAAAATGAAAAAAAAATGTGTGTATTCATGTCTGTACAAAAATTAATAGTTCAATGTTGGGAAGAGAGTGCATCTGAAATTGCAAAATTTGATCTCTGTTAAAATGTCATACTTTATATACGATTACAGACCAACGTTTGTACAGCTTCTAATTGTTAATTTGTAGAAAGATAATCGCTAGATTATTATTAGTACACCGAAATTTGGAACGAGAGAATTGAAATGGATGTACGGAATATTCGATATAGAATATTCAATTATATTATAATATATTTAAAATATTCGTGTTCCAGTTACAGATACACGTTGCTAGAATATCACGACATATCTTTCGTCTTAATTCGATTTACTTTTTTTAGACACGGAGGTATTTTTTCACTCTTTTTTTTTACTGTTACTATATAAGACTGTGAAAGCTGAAACTTAGATTTTATACATTTTACGTAATTTTCAAGCGTTTGTATCGTCTCGATTATTTAAGTATTTATATGATATTACGCTTTTGTCAGTCATACATTTGAGTGTGTCACGGTCGTGATCAGCTAATACCCGGAGGGACTATAGAACGTGGTATTCAAACAATGTAATGTATCGGCAAAATGTAAGAATACTCGGTAGTGCATTTCTTATTTCGTGCCAAAGTACACGTATGTTGCTCTCATTAAACACTCGACAAAACTGTCGATATATGCATCTAATGCTAGGTTGAGGAACCTTGGCACTGTCTTCGGGCCAATAAACGGTCGAGGTTACTCGATATTATAAATACATTACGATAGGTATATTTAAATCGTTATACATATTTCTTGCTATACGTAATGAACCCTTTGCGAGGTGATTTCATAACTGTGATAAATATTGGCAGTAATTTACGCACAACAGTTTAACCGCGGTACTTGACCCATAGTCTCGATTCTCTGAGACTATAAATCATGTACCATTTCAAAGGGCATCTCAAATACTTAAATACGAAAAATCTCGCTTTATGCAATAATTACTTGAACTCCATTGGTCGCGTATAACAAGAAATCTTTATATACCCTTCCCGTCGTTTACGAGCGCTCAACTGTGTACAAATGTGTAGTTGTAGCGATAAAAGCAACTCATCTTCTAATTTTCATTTATGAGGTGCATCCGTGAGAAAGGCGACAATGTCAAGCGATCGAATCCTTTGCTTCCAAAGAAAGACATTGCGCTCGTGAATAAGCGGAGAAGAAATATATTACGTAGATCGTGAGAAGTGTTACTTGTACAATTGTACATTAAAAATTGTACGTCCGCACTATAGGAAAATAAGAGATGCTAAATGTGTTGTTCCTACATTTTCTTTTTTTTTTTTTTAGAAAAGATGATTATTGTTCAAGTCGAATTTTCGACGTAATGTTCATCGTGCTGTCAATAATAATGTTACTACGAATTACTTTAAGATCTATGTGAAGCAAGTATTTAGCAATAATATTTGTTGCGCGTGTGAATTGTAAAAAATGATACATGAACATTTACAACTCGCTGTTTTAAAGTAAATTGAATCATAGCGCACATTTATGTGCGCCGTAATATTATTGATAATTAAGTTGTGCAGACGTGCATACTTTATTTATACAATAATACGTATATCTTTTCAAATCATTTCACTTTTCATATTTTTTTCTTTATATAATTTTTATGATTAAGTCATGACAGCATTTGTTTTATGAATTTCACATAGTGAAATATAGCGGATTTACACATGTAAGGAATAATCGAATATATTTTGTGCGATTTCATTACATAGTAATAAAGAATGTTGTGTATCCACAAGTGGTCAAATTTATTATTTGTTAAATTTTAATTAAGTAATTAAGTCTGTTGTTTTTTTTAGTTTTTAGACTAACTAACAAAAAAAAACAAACAGGTCAATCTAATACAATTATGCATGTTTTTTTTTATTCATGTCATCTAAATTTCTAAGAAAAATGTATTACGGTTATGAAAAAATGAGACGCACAAAAGGATATTTAAGGAGGCAAAGTTATATATAATACTGCTAGGAATAAAAGAAAAATAGCAAGTACAATGCGCGTACTAACTTTCTTTTATTACTACTACTGCTATTTACATTTATTTTTTATTTACATTTATTTTTATTCAAAAGCTACCATATGCTACTTACATCCCAGGTAGCAAGCACTCGTCATTTTGACGTCAAATGACGTCAAAAGACGTCAAAATGACGAGTCTTGCTACCTGGGATTTATTTTTTATTTCCATTTTTTTTTATTGAAAGGCTACCATATGCTACTTACATTTATTTTTTATTTACATTTACTGTTATTCAAAAGCTACCATATGCTATTTACATTTATTTTTTATTTACATTTATTTTTCTTCAAAAGCGCAGATTACTTGTCTTATCTCTAAAGTAGGTGCATGTGCGTAATCGGCGAGACTGAACCGGATCTACCTTAATAACCCTACAGTTTCGTTCATTGAATTTGAACGTCAGAATTTTATTGTATTTTACAGGTTGCCGTTTTACAGGTTTTACATTTAATTTCGCACTCCGGAGCCTGCGTCTCCGTTCGTTCATAGCTATCGTTTTCCATGCTTCAGACACCGTGTATACCGACCGGAGAGACCGATTGTCCAACATGCCAAAAATCATGTTGGATATTTCAATAGGCAGCTGTTTAATGATATCCAATTTCTTTTCTATAAATACATCAAAATATGACATAATTCTCCTAAAGGCTTCCATTGCTCCTGATCTGTGACCTGTAGTCTTCGAGAGCCTAAAAGATAATGATAGCTCCGCAGTCGACGCTGCTATTTATACTCCCTTCCCTATCTGTCACGTGGCTACCCGGAAAATGGCGCGTTCTGATTGGCTGCCCTCCCCCCACCCCACCCCCCACTCCGCCACCTTCCCCATGTACATGTGCCGTTCATTGAATTTGAACGTTAGAATTTTATTACATTTTACAGGTTTACATTTTATTACATTTTCATTACATTTAATTTCGCAATAAGGAGCCTGCGTCTCCGTTCATCCATAGATATCGTTTAGCATGCTTCAGACACCGTTGAAACCGTCCGGAGAAATCGGTTGCCCAACATGCCAAAAATCATGTTGGATATTTCAAGAGGCAGCTATTTGATGTTGACGTCTTATCTCTTTTGTATAAATATATCAAAATACCCAGGTAGCACATATTAGTTTCATATACGTTTTTTGAACGTTTCTATTGTTTCATAACCGTAAAGAACCATTAAGAAACGTTTAAACAAAAATGTTTTTGAAACCATGATTTAAGAAACGTATTTTTTACGTTTCTACAGACAGAAATATTTAGTAAATTTTTCCTTTCAAATAATTTGTTTTATCTAATATATATAATAGTTTTAATAGCCTTTTTTGAAACATTTAAATTTATATTGCACTATAATTATTGCACAAAATAAATTATTTTATCTATGCTTATATATATCCACTTATTTACTTAAATTAATTTTGCCCTACCGGTTTTAATTTATTTGTCATCGGACAAAACTTTTTGGTTTATAGCATTTCGTGTTTATAATATACATCTGTACACATGTGTGTGTCCTTGATGTATACATCAGCGATATAACGTGCGCGCATGCGCGAATCGATCATCCATCGATCGTCGTACATAATACGTCTCGATCGTCACTGTGAGTACCGGTACACTCTGGGTTTCTTTTGTAAATAAGTGAGAAATATATACTCTAGTCTACAAAAATAGAAGAATAGACTTCTAAGGTAAGGGTTAGAGAATTGAGAATTGAGAATTGAGGATAAAGAGTTTAGAATTACTTAGTTTAATTTAGGGAATCATGATACTGTACAGATTAAATTATTTAATTAATAGAGATTCTCTATTAATTCTTAATTATTCACAGGCAACTCAAGCTCTCTGGTTTTGTTTTTAAATTATTTAAGATTCTTTAGATTCTTAAGATTCATGGTGAAATAATAATTTGTCATGATTTAATTCTTACTAGAAAGAAGAGGTGATATCTATTTATCGTAACTAGATTTCTTTTATATAAAGGACAGAGGAAATAGAAAATCGGGTCTGAATAACGGATACTAATATTTCTAAATTAAATAATGAATATTTATAATTAGAATTGAGAATTGAGAATTGGGAATTGAGAATTGAGAATTAAGAATTGAGAATTGAGAATTGAGAATTAAGAATTGAGAATTGAGAATTGAGAATTGAGAATTGAGAATTGAGAATTGAGAATTGAGAATTGAGAATTGAGAATTGAGAATTGAGAATTGAGAATTGAGAATTGAGAATTGAGAATTGAGAATTGAGAATTGAGAATTGAGAAATGAGAATTGAGAATAAAGAGTTTAGAATTACTTAGTTTAATTTATGGAATCATGATACTGTACAGATTAAATTATTTAATAAATAGAGATTCTCTATTAATTTTTAATTATTCACTGGCGACTCAAGCACTGGTTTTGTTTTTAATTTATTAAGATTCTTCAGATTCTTAAGATTTCTGGTGAAATAATAATTACTCATGATTTAATTCTTACTAGAAAGAAGAGGTGATATCTATTTGTCGTAACTAGTTTTCTTTTATATAAAGGATAGAGGGAATAGAAAATCGGGTTTGAATAACGGATACTGATAGTTTTAAAATAAATAATGAATACTTATAATTAAAATTGAGAATTGAGAATCGAGAATCGAGAATCGAGAATCGAGAATCGAGAATCGAGAATCGAGAATCGAGAATCGAGAATCGAGAATCGAGAATCGAGAATCGAGAATCGAGAATCGAGAATCGAGAATCGAGAATCGAGAATCGAGAATCGAGAATCGAGAATCGAGAATCGAGAATTGAGAATTGAGAATTGAGAATTGAGAATTGAGAATTTTTTTTTTTTTTTTTGTTTCTCGTGGGGAGAGGAAAAATGCCTCGCGCATTCAACCGGGGGCCGGCCACCCGGGGTATGTGGGGCTTGCACCCACTAAAAAACTTCTCCCCTAAACATAGCACTAAGGACCACAGTCACGACACGCGGAAGACCAGAGGTATGACGTCACGTGACGAGACAAGTCCGTGCGCCGGAAACGCCCAGACACGTATAAAACAATGCACTAGACACGCGGTCAAATTCAGAGGGATGTCTAGATCCCCGGGAGAATCCCGCGCCCAGTCCAAATGAGTCAGACTCTTCACTGGCCGCGGGCGGCCCACCCGGGGAAGGCGACATCCCTCCCAGACAATACGTACACGACCATCACGGACGTTTACGAACAGAACAAACAGGATTTTCCCCCTATCCGGAGGGGGGTTCCACATATACACACAGACACACGAGCACGAATATCGCGCTCGCGTAGGATATAATAGGAAAGGTGTAGTCCATACCATCGCCACGCGCAAAAAAGTTGACCAGGTCAACGCTTACCCAGGTCTCGCAATAAACCCCCCTCAAGCCCCCCCACCCCTCCCCCGATTCGCCGATCCACAGTTTAACCACGCCGTACGCACGCAACAGTATACCTTAATCGCACCCACATCGGTCGGAGTCCCCGACTGAAGCGCATACATATATATACAAGAAAATAGATAGATAGAAAAAGGGGGGGGGGAGAATTGAGAATTGAGAATTGAGAATTGAGAATTGAGAATTGAGAATTGAGAATTGAGAATTGAGAATTGAGAATTGAGAATTGAGAATTGAGAATTGAGAATTGAGAATTGAGAATTGAGAATTGAGAATTGAGAATTGAGAATTGAAAATTGAGAATTGAGAATTGAGAATTGAGAATTGAGAATTGAGAATTGAGAATTGAGAATTGAGAATTAAGAATTGAGAAATGAGAATTGAGAATAAAGAGTTTAAAATTACTTAGTTTAATTTATGGAATCATGATACTGTACAGATTAAATTATTTAATTAATAGAGATTCTCTATTAATCATTAATTATTCATTGGCGACTCAAGCTCTGGTTTTGTTTTTAATTTATTAAGATTCATCAGATTCTTAAGATTCCTGGTGAAATAATAATTACTCATTATTTAATTCTTACTAGAAAGAAGAGGTGATATCTATTTGTCGTAACTAGATTTTTTTTATATAAATGATAGAGGGAATAGAAAATCGGGTTTGAATAACGGATACTGATAGTTTTAAAATAAATAATGAATATTTATAATTAAAATTAAGAATTAAGAATTGAGAATTGAGAATTGAGAATTGAGAGAATTGAGAATTGAGAATTGAGAATTGAGAATTGAGAATTGAGAATTGAGAATTGAGAATTGAGAATTGAGAATTGAGAATTGAGAATGGAGAATGGAGAATGGAGAATGGAGAATGGAGAATTGAGAATTGAGAATTGAGAATTGAGAATTGAGAATTGAGAATTGAGAATTGAGAATTGAGAATTGAGAATTGAGAATTGAGAATTGAGAATTGAGAATTGAGAATTGAGAATTGAGAATTGAGAATTGAGAATTGAGAAATGAGAATTGAGAATAAAGAGTTTAGAATTACTTAGTTTAATTTATGGAATCATGATACTGTACAGATTAAATTATTTAATTAATAGAGATTCTCTATTAATTTTTAATTATTTACTGGCGACTCAAGCTTTCTGGTTTTGTTTTTAAATTATGTTTTACTCTAACTTATTGCACGAATGTGCACCAGTTTAGGAATTTCTTCGAAAAAGAATAGACAGTACATGTATAAAGCTTCTAGAACATTCTCACGATGTCTCAAAGACGTCATAACCACGTTCAAAAGATGCAAAGAGTAGGCATTTTAAAATTTCTTTTTAAACGTTATTTTATCGGAAAAGAAACGTTCCCTCGAACGTTTTTCGAATGGACATTTTTACTCATGAGAAACGTTTCTAGAAATCGGTTATAAAACGTTTCGGAAAAACGCTTATAATACGTTTATGAAACGTGTATGTGCTATTTGGGTATGAAACAATTCTCTTAAACGCTCATTGCTCGTGATCTGTGACCTATAGCCTTCGAGAGCCTAAAGCCCCTTGCACAATGCCAGGCAACAGGCAATAGGAACAGGAAATATAAATCAGAAATCATGTATAAATGCAGAATAAACAGTGACACAGGCAATAGACACAGAGTTTTCGTCACGTTGGAAATTCTGTGCCTATTGCCTGTTGCCAACCAATCATAGCATTCGAATTTTTTAGGTTGTAATTAACGATTTTTTGGTTATTTCCTGTTCCTATTGCCTGTTGCCTGGCATTGTGCAAGGGGCTTAAAAGATAATGATAGCTCCGCAGTCGATGCTGCCATTTATACTCCTTTCCATATCCGTCACGTGACTACCTCGAAAATGGCGCGTTCTGATTAACTGCCCTCCCCAAACTTTAATGTAAGCTGCCCTCAAACTTTAATAGTAAGTATGTTCTATGAACAGAGAGAAATAAGAAAAAATGTTATATAAAAATAGGTCTTGAAATGCTTTATTGGAAAGTTATAGAAAAAATTCGAATATTGAAAAAATAATAACGGTTCTGCCATACGTGTGACATGCCATTCGATTATGTTTATTTTATCTGTTTTTTTCTAGTCTGCAAGCTTACTATTTGAAATGATTAAAATAATTAAAGGTAATCATAAGAACTTGTATGAATATTAGTAACGATAGCAGTACCCTGTAGAACATTATCTCAAAATGCCGCGAGATTTCCCTAAGAGCAAAAAGTCGACTTTAAGTCGACTTGAAGTCGACTTCTACCGAAACTGACTTGGCAGAAAAGTCGACATTTTTAAGGACGAAAGTCGACTTTAAGTCGACTTGAAGTCGGCGAATGTCGCAAAAACCACCGACTTAAAGTCGACTTCCCGTCATGATGAAAAGTCGACTTCCCGTCATGACGAAAAGTCGACTTCCCGCCAACTTTTAAAGTCGATAAAATAAACCGCCGCGTACGTCTGGAGGTCGATTGTGTATCTTGAAACGAAGTAAAAATAACAAAAGTTAACAGATTTTATTAGATTTTGATAAATAAAATCGTAGATACGCTAATGAATTTTCTCACTTTTGTAATTTTTACCTCATTATTTCAAGATACACAATCGACCCCTTGCTGGAGGGCTAAAACTGATGCATTTCGATTTTTTTTCATATATAAAATAATTTAATTATCTAAAAAACTGTATAATTACAATCCTAATGTTTTATTCTTAATTACAAAGGCGGCCATATCTGTGCCACTTCTGCGTGCGCGGATTCCGGCAGCCACTTCTGGTAAGCTGACAATAACAGAACTAAAATTAAAACATTCCAGCGTTAATCGCGAAACAATATGCAAAATTAGCTATATAAATATATATCATATTATTATCATAATGTTGTAAATATATAATAATATTATATATATATATATATATATTATAAATATATAATATCCACAGACTTTTATACTAGACCACTAACATCTATGGACGCACTGCCGAAAAGCTGATGCGAGTGCAAGGTGCAAGTGTTAGTGAAGGGTGCGGCCATATTGAATTAACAATAAGTCACTATCGGGTGTTCAGTTGCTCATGATGTGCGTTTATCTGCATTCGTTATTACAGTACATAACGAAGCAGGCGAATGTTTTTGTGTTAAATATTGGTACATGTTATCAATAAGTTTGTAAGTCATGCCTTCGACGTGTAGCGTACTTGGATGCCGAAATCGAACCACTACTCCTGTAGTATTAAACCCTTTCTTTTGGACATTCTGTACATGCCAGACTATTGTATAGAAATCTTGTATAAAACCACTTGTATAGAATAGTAATATAGCATATCTTGACTAAAATCAACATGGCGGCAAGCATCACGGGCGAGATGTCTGTCAGCGGTCTAGTATTGTATAGAAGTCTATGATAATATCTAAATATTATTTTATAAATTAAAATCTCACATTTTTTATCCGAACCCCAGATTTCTAGCAGTTTGTGTTTGGACACGACTCCCTGCGACTGCAGCGTTTGTACTATTGCTTGAGTGCGTGGTATCAACCTGAAAAAATCGTATTGAATTGATGTAATCTATTCGATGAATCAACGTGAAATCAAAAGGAGATAGAATAACGATTTACCTGGCCCATGACTTGGTGATGCTCCCAGGTGTCGTCAGCAGCGACGGGACAAATCGTTTCAGCTTAGGGCACACTTGACCCTCCAAGAAGAAATACGCTAACCACTTGACACCGTCCACGGATGCTCTATATCCATCGATGGTAGTGCCCATTCGGCCTTTCCGAATGTACCAGACACGCGGCAAATGATCTTCCCGGTTCATTGATTATATCTATAAATATCTTTATAAATAAGTAGGAAAAACATTATAAAGCAACAATTGTGATAAAAATACCTTGGCGGTGGATCAACCAATGGTTCACTAAGATGGCATAGCATGGGCGAATTTCGGCAATCATTCGGGTTCTATCACCGTGACACCTCGCATGTACATCTTATTCGTTTCGTACACCTCTTTATAAACCACCTATTCCGGACTGATTTTCCGTAGAACGCACGAAGAATGCATGAACACAGGTTCCTTTATTTCTGGTGTTCTGAAAGATGATACAGAATGGAGAGGTCGCATTCAATAGGTCTTAATTATCGATGATAATTAATAACACACCATACCTAACCTGTAAGCATGTTTCCACTTGGCCTTATCCTGATCCTCTTTTACCTCGTCGGGCAAAACCTTTCTCGCGACTTGATCCGCCATACCTGCAAGAACTATCTGGCGTCTTATCGTGTCCTGTCTCGCGGCACGTATTCCTCGCACTCGCGTAAACTCTGGTCCACTCATCTGGTCCTCCAGCCTCCTCGAGATTCGCCGCCATATTGATGATGCATGACGCGCCGCTTGACTGTTTTCCGTCTTTTTATAAGTCGACTATTTAGAAGTCGACTTTTAGTCGACTTTCCGCCATTTTTATAAGTCGACTATTTAGAAGTCGACTTTTAGTCGACTTTCCGCCATTTTTAGAAGTCGACTAGAAGTCGACTTATAAAAGTCGACTTGCCGTCGACTTTCCGTCAACTGTGCTCTTAGGGTTTACAAACGAAGAATACACGGATATCTATTTTGTGTATGGTTTATGTGTGTGCAGGGAATCCGAAAACTTCCGTTTATCAATGATTCAAGTGAAATTGTTTCTTATACATTTCGTATTTTTGCTATAAACTAATAAAGCATTTTGGGACCTATATTTATGTAACATTTTTTCTTATTTCTGCTCATAGAACATACTGCTAGTATGGAAAAACCTGGGACACTCTGTATATTGCAGAGAGTATAAAGAAAAGAGAGCAATAATAATTAATCTGTTATGAAAAAGAACTAAGAAAATCGACATAAATCTTCGCGCGATACTAACGGTTATGAAAAAATGAAACGCACAAGAGGATATTTAAGGACGCAAAGTTATATATATATAATACTGCTAGGAATAAAAGAAAAATAGCAAGTACAATGCGCGTACTAACTTTCTTTTATTACTACTACTGCTATTTACATTTATTTTTTATTTACATTTATTTTCATTCAAAAGCTACCATATGCTACTTACATTTATTTTTTATTTCCATTTTTTTTTATTGAAAGGCTACCATATGCTACTTACATTTATTTTTTATTTACATTTACTGTTATTCAAAAGCTACCATATGCTATTTACATTTATTTTTTATTTACATTTGTTTTTCTTCAAAAGCGCAGATTACTTGTCTTATCTCTAAAGTAGGTGCAAGTGCGTAATCGGCGAGGCTGAACCGGATCTACCTTAATAACCCTACCGTTTCGTTTATTGAATTTGAACGTCAGAATTTTATTGTATTTTACAGGTTGCCATTTTACAGGTTCTACATTTAATTTCGCACTCCGGAGCCTGCGTCTCCGTTCGTTCATAGCTATAGTTTTCCATGCTTCAGACACCGTGTATACCGACCGGAAAGACCGATTGTCCAACATGCCAAAAATCATGTTGGATATTTCAATAGGCAGCTGTTTAATGATATCCAATTTCTTTTCTATAAGTACATCAAAATATGACAAAATTCTCCTAAAGGCTTCCATTGCTCCTGATCTGTGACCTGTAGCTTTCGAGAGCCTAAAAGATAGATAGTCGACGCTGCTATTTATACTCCCTTCCCTATCTGTCACGTGGCTAGCCCGAAAATGGCGCGTTCTGATTGGCTGCCCTCCCCCCACCCCAATCCCCCCACTCCACCATCCCCCCCATGTACCATCCCCCCCATTCATTAGTCATTTGATTATATCATGGTTTAACAGCAGGTCCATATATTTGGCCTCTCATCTACGACAAAATACAAAAATATTAATATATTTGGATTGTACATCGTTTGTACATGAATGTACTATGATTTTTAGTGTTTGTACATTCTTAGTTAATTAAAAAAAAAATAAAAAAGTTTTACTAACAAGACCTCTAAAAGTTAGCCCCTCATTATTTCAAAAATAATGATAAATCACAGTTTATTGTGCTTAATCGTTTGTACATCGTTTGTACATTCTTAATAATTAATTTACTTTTTATTTAAATATATATTTTTTTGTTTAAAATATAAATAAATAATTTTTATTTGAATTCAGCGGGTAAATCTTCGGCCGGTAAGTGCGTTTACATTGAAAAAATATATATGTTATATATATATATATATGTTTAATTAAATATATATGTTATAACTGTTAAGAGAAAAAATAAAATAAATAAAGTAATAAATATTTATTAATATACATATAAATATTATAAATATTATAAATATTATAAATATAAATATATAAATATTATACACTAATTAAAATAATTATTATTATCCCTCTACCTGTATACGTGGGTCTACGGCGTCGGTGCCAAAACAACATCTGCTTGTAAATCATTTAAAATAAAATATTAAATAATAAACGATGTTTATCAAAATGACTATCAAATCGTCAATTACAATTGTAGACAGATGTTTTGTACTACGTTGCGATTGTGACCACAGCCCCCGGTGCCTGGAGTTTTTTCACCAACCAATCAGATATTTTTATTTTAAATCGGCCAATTGATGACGTGGTCAATTGAGTCCCACTCGGGAAGAAAATAACGTCGGACGCGACAGACCCACGTGTACACTATAAAGGTCGCAAAAAAACAACATACAAGTGGAGAGTTATGTTAATTTGTAACAAATTGTACTATTTATTTAGAATTTTATGACTTTTATTCAACAAACAAAATATTGCCGATGACATAACCAAGTCTGTCAAAATAAACTCACGTAAACAATTTCGTAAGTGTTTACGCATTTACATAAAGCGATTTTTTTCCTTTTAACAGTTGGCTACTGTTTGAGTCTTGACATTGGTAGAATTGACGCCAATGTAAACGCACTTACCAGCCGAAGATTTACCCGCCGAATTCAAATAAAAATTATTTATTTATATTTTAAACAAAGAAATATATATTTAAATAAAAAGTAAATCAATTAATAAGAATGTACAAACGATGTACAAACGATGTACAAACGATTAAGCACAATAAACTGTGATTTATCATTATTTTTGAAATAATGAGGGGCTAACTTTTAGAGGTCTTGTTAGTAAAACTTTTTTATTTTTTTTTTAATTAACCAAGAATGTACAAACACTAAAAATCATAGTACATTCATGTACAAACGATGTACAATCCGAATATATTAATATTTTTGTATTTGGTCGTAGATGAGGGGCCAAATATATGGACCTTTTAACAGCGTCATTACAACATTGCGACTCCGTTTGATGGTACAGGTAGGGCATTCGAATCTTCCCTACCTACCTGGTCTGCCAACCTGGCTAGTTTATTTCTAAGATGCGATGGATATGGAGCAGGTGCATACCGGCTTATCTGGACTTTCGACGACGTTACATCCGTATGAGTCTAATTTATTGTATTTTAATTATTGACTGCGCCTTCTTATACACTACTTTGTCTCGAATTTTCATGTAAATTTTTATTTTATGTAACTTCTTTACGCTGAGGATGACACAAAAAAAGTGTCGAAACGTTCGTTTTTAATATATTTATTTATTATTACAATTTGTCTGCGCATCGACTACCGCGCTTGGCTCTGATTGCCTCACCTATTTCCTATGATTCCATAAATTAAACTACTCAGTAATTCTAAACTCCCCATTCTCAATTCTAAATTCTAAATTCTAAATTCTAAATTCTAAATTCTAAATTTTAAATTCTAAATTCTAAATTCTAAATTCTAAATTCTCAATTCTAAATTCTCAATTCTCAATTCTCAATTCTCAATTTCTAATTGTAATAAATATTTATTATTTATTTTAGAAATATCAGTATCCGTTATTCAAATCCGATTTTCTATTCCCTCTATCCTTTATATAAAAGAAATCTAATTACGACAAATAGATATCACCTCTTCCTTCTAGTAAGAATTAAATCATGACTAATTATCATTTCACCAAGAATCTTAAGAATATAAAGATTGTTAAATAATTTAATCTGTACAGTAACATGATTCCATAAATTAAACTACTCAGTAATTCTAAACTCTCCATTCTCAATTCTCAATTCTCAATTCTAATAAATATTTATTATTTATTTTAGAAATATCAGTATCCGTTATTCAAACCCGATTTTCTATTCCCTCTATCTTTTATATAAAAGAAATCTAGTTACGACAAATAGATATCACCTCTTCTTTCTAGTAAGAATTAAATCATGACGAATTATTATTTCACCATAAATCTTAAGAATCTAAAGAATCTTAAATAATTTAAAAACAAAACCAGAGAGTTTGAGTTGCCAGTGAATAATTAAGAATTAATAGAGAATCTCTATTAATTAAATAATTTAATCTGTACAGTATCATGAATCTCTAAATTAAACTAAATGATTCTAAACTCTTTATTCTCAATTCTCAATTCTCAATTCTTAATTCTCAATTCTCAATTCTCAATTCTAATTATAAATATTCATTATTTATTTTAGAAATATCAGTATCCGTTATTCAAACCCGATTTTCTATTCCCTCTCATCATCATCTAAGTCGGTCCCTCATTATTGAGGATCGTGACCACATGAATCGTGGACCATCTGTCGCCATGATTCCCTGTCCTCAGCCCGGCGCATCGCCTCGTGGATGGGTCCCTGCGTGGTCCTCTTGACGGCATCGCCCCATCTGGTCGGGGATCGGCCTCTGCTTCTTCTTCCCTCGACCTGACCAACGATCATAAGTCTCTCCAAGTTGTCCGGCTCGCGCCTGGAGATGTGTCCGAAGAATCCCAGAATACGCCTTAGGCAGATCGTAGACAGGCGAGTTCAAATTCCAAGCTCTTGCAAAACTGACGCGTTTGTGCGATGGGCCGTCCAAGGCACACCCAGCATTTTCCGCCAGCACCACATTTCGAATGCATCTATTCTGCTCCTCAATCTTGCCTTCAGTGTCCATGTTTCAGCGGCATATAGGAATATTGAGAAAACCAGGGACTGGACTAGTCGGACCTTGGTCTTCCTGCTCATGCCACGATTCCTCCAGATTTTGCCGAGCCGCCTCATAGCATCCTTTGCCATTTGGCTGCGGCGGCTTACTTCCCTGTCGCAGCTTCTATCATCACTGATTATGGAGCCCAAGTATACGAAGTCCGAAACCACCTCCAAATCACGAAGCTCGTGTGTGCGCTGCAGGGTCCCGGCACGATCAATGAACATTAGTTTGGTCTTGCTTTTGTTTATGTGGAGTCCGAGTTGCGCACTCTCGACCTCCACCCTACGAAGCAGCTCTGCCAGCTCGCTTTCGGTTGCACCCAAAATCGTGGTGTCGTCCGCGAACCTGAGATTGCTGATCTTCCTCCCGGATATCCGGACACCCCCTGTCCAGCCATCCAACACTCTGCGCATGATATACTCGCCGTAAAGGTTGAAAAGCTTCGGTGACAAGATGCAGCCCTGTCGCACTCCCCTTCCTGCGCTGAAAGGCCCCGAAGTGGCATCCTCCAGTCGGACTCTACATGTGCCATCTAGGTACAGTTTTTGCACAAGGAGTATCAAGTGTTCAGGAACTCCCATCTCTCTCATCACCTCGAACATTCTCTTCCAGCTGACGCAGTCGAACGCCTTTGCATAGTCAATGAAACACATCAGTAATGGCACATTAAATTCTCTGCTCTTTTCAATCAGCTGTCGGACGTTCAGGATTTGTTCACGTGTGCCTTTTCCTTTGACGAAACCAGCCTGCTCTTCTGAGATATGCCGGTCAATGTAATTTTCTAGTCTTGCCTTAATTATGCTCAAGAGTATCTTACTAGCATGTGACAACAATGATATTGTCCTATAATTTTCACATTTGCGGGTTGAACCCTTTTTGTGCAGAGGGACAAGTATAGACTCAGACCAGTCATCCGGCCATCGTCCAATACTCCAGACCCTCTGGCAAATCAAGTGGAGCATGTGAGTGCCTTCTGGGCCTAGGTTCTTGAGCATTTGGGCTGTGACTCTATCACCTCCGCTAGTTTTCCCTGCCGGCACTGGTACGTGTTAAAAACGTCATTATGACGTGTTAACTCGTCACACGTTACGTTACAACGACGTCTCAATTGGTGTTCGAAACGTAATTGCCACGTTGCTGTGACGTAACTAACAGCCAAAGTCTTGGTGACAGAAACGTTGTAGTGACGTGTATTTGCGACTTTATGTGACGGGTTGAGCACCTATTTGCAACCTAAAAATAATCAATCGGTTTTGAGAAATTAAGATTAGTTTTTATTGTATTATATATGTTAACGGTATATATTTTTATATATTGGACAAAATAAGTGATTATATATTATTTATGTGACAGAAATTTAAACAGACAATATATATTTTATTTTAAATAAAATATAACATCTATTTTATATTTATTTCACAATAATAAGTATAATCATTATGTATTTTGTCTATCAATATAAATATATAGTTTACATATATAACACAATAAAAACTAATCTCAACTTCTCAAAATCAGACGATTGTGTTTTATAATATAAATATAAAGCACCAAGAAAGGAGGTAATAAATAAAAATAATGTAAATATATGTTTTTGTTGCTACATTAGCCTTTTATTTTCTCTTTATATCTCTTTCTCACTCAATGTTAATAAATGTTATCAAAATACGTAACTCTTAAAATCGTCTAAATTATCAAAAGTATATCAACATAATAAAATATACGGTTATTATTTTAAAAATAAACAGTCTTTCTCTTAAAAGAATTATTATATACTAGCTGGTTACCCGGGCTTCGCCCCGGAGGACATATGTAATAATACACGCAAATAGTCTCTCTCTCTCTCTCTCTCTCTCTCTCTCTCTCTCTCTCTCTCTCTCTCTCTCTCTCTCTCTCTCTCTCTCTCTCTCTCAATTATTTCCCGAAAAATTGAAAAAATTAAAAAAATCGGTTTCCAAAAAGATCGGTAACAAAAACTGTACACATCATGACGCTCCCCGTAAAATTCTACCCCTACTTCATATACAATTCTTTAAGATTCTGTCAATTAATTCCCGAAAAATTGAAAAATTTCGGTACCGGCTTCCAAAAAAATCGGTAACGAAAAATTATACACTTTATAGCACTTCCCGGAAAATTCTACCCCTGTTTGATCTATAATTCTTTGAGATTCAATCAATTATTTCCCGAAAAATTAGAAAAATTAGAAAAACCGGTTTCCAGAAAATCGGTAACAAAAAACTATACACATAGTGGCACTCCCCGGAAAATTCTACCCCTATTTCATATACTTTTGGTAAAAATTCGGTTCAGGGGTTTGGGCTGGGCGTTGATGAGTCAGTGAGTGAGTGAGTCAGTCAGTCAGTCAGGACATCTTCCTTTATATACATATATAGATTATAAAGAATTGTTATACTATATGTGTGAAAAATGTAAGTGTGAAAATAAAAATATATTCTATACACATATATAATGCACATTATGAACGTATTGCACATATAAAAAGTAAATAAAACTAATCTTTGTACTATTTATAAAACCTTTAAAATAGTTTTTATCTTTTGGTAATTATAATGTTTAGTGTTCATCATTTGATGAACACTCATCATTCAGTTCATCACTTTCCGAATTAAACTACTCAGTAATTCTAAACTCCCCATTCTCAATTCTAAATTCTAAATTCTAAATTCTAAATTCTAAATTCTAAATTCTAAATTCTCAATTCTAAATTCTCAATTCTCAATTCTCAATTCTCAATTCTAATTATAAATATTTATTATTTGTTTTAGAAATATCAGTATCCGTTATTCAAACTTGATTTTCTATTCCCTCTATCCTTTAATAAAGTTTTTGACAAAGTTAACGAGATGTTCAAGTTATTCATTAAAGTTTAATTAATAACTTGAACATCTCGTTAAACGCTGGAATTAATAATTAAATGAGTGATTGAAAAGAACGATCGCGCATTTGGCGTTCTCACTTTGTTTGTCGCGATCGCGAACGATCGCGATCAAGGGAGCGAGCAAATTTTGTTTTGAAATACGTATGAATTTAACATCGAGAGTGCGAACAAGCTCGAATGTCGGAATATAATATCATTTTTCGTTGAAGAACAGGCATGTAATTCGTTCGTTCACGTACTTAATTCGTCACGTAAATGTTTCAAATTTATTTGTACGTGTGCTTCGGATCTTTATTCCATAACCTCTACTTTTGCATAGAGTTGTATTTGTATTAAACGTACAGTGTATTATACTTCGCTATAAAATATAAAATGTAACTTTATTAAATAACTTTAAGAAAATTAACGTTAAATTGTATCGTTTTTTTTTTAAATTTCTTCTTTATAAAAATTTCTTCGCAATCATTCTCACAGCGCGATGATCGAGCATACCATAAAAGACGATAAACCTTCGCCGCCAAGATACTTAAAAGTTATAAAACATTATCTGTTAATAAAGTTTTTGACAAAGTTTTTCAACATTTGCTGAAATTCTATTTATATTTTTGATACGCTAAAGTTTAACATCTTTGTATTTAATTCACTATTATCATAATTAAAGTTTGAGATCAAGATATATTTTTTTAAATTCCATTTACAAGCCAAGAACGATTTTTTTAATTGTATGGATGATTACAAATAATTTCATTACAACAGAATTTTTTAAATTATTTCAATGTTATATTTTATTTTTTAATCTACATTTAAATCTCTTCGTAGCTATCGCTTTATATTGACACGGCAAAAATTACGAATGTTTAATTTGAAAATAATTGTATTAAAAAACAGTGTTTTTGAATTCGAAATAAAGACTAATCTTTTTGGATAGTTATTAATATAATGTATTATTTTATAAATAGCTTTTTCTGTATGTTAATTTTTCGAGAATATATATGTTTTAATTTCAAAACAATGCATGTTTTACGATAGCTTATAATACAATAAAAAATATAAATTAACGATAAAGTAAGCCACTTACTTTTGTAAGATGTTGTAATTATTTCATCATATGTCTTATATTTTATGTAAGAGATAGCTCCAAAAGAGATTTCGTGATCTCGTGTCAATGCAAAACACGTTATAATGTAGAACGATCACATTTCCTATTTGTTTTATACATTAAATTATTTTGTACATTAAAATTTTTTGTGGAATTTGACGATTACAAAATCCATCAAATTGATTAAACGTTATATTAAATGTTTTTATTCCTTTCAACATAGGGGAGACCGGGGCTAAACAGTCTGGTTTTTTTTGGTGCCGATTTTTATCAACAAAATAAATAATTTTAGTTAAATGTGATATACCACTGTAAAGAGTGAACCTTTAGCTACAAAATTTATTAAGGAAATTTTTATCTACGTCGCTTTGTTTAACCGGTATAGAGCAAAAACGACAACGGTGGAAAAATTGAAATCTCAAAAATGCCGGGGCTAATCGGTCCCCCCCCCGGGGCTAATCGGTCACACTGCATTTTCAATACATATACGTACATCTAATCCTGAAAAATAATAGGATACATTTTAATAATTGTTTTTTAAGAGAAAAATATAAAAATTTATTTAAAATTTTTATACGAAACATTATTAAAAAATAATTGTTTTACCTATTCCATAAAATAATTTAGGCACGTAAATACAGAGGTTAACCAAATCGTAAACTCCCCAACGGCACGTCACATTGTCAACGCGGGCAACCACGGGGAACACGCGTGACGGCGTTCCGGTGCCATAGGATCAGCGCGGACCCTCGAGCAACCTAACCAAGCCGCGTTTCTCGCGGGGGAGCGATAAATAGCGACAGGGGGGTTAGAAAAGCTCGCGGTGGAGTGCGACCATTTTACCAACTCGACGGCGTCCTCGCGCCGATTCCTCGACGCGCCGACGACGACGACGACGACGACGGCCACGACCACCACGACGACGACGGCCACGACCACCACGACGACAACGGCCACGACCACGACGACGACGACGACGACGATGACCACCACCGACACCACCACCACTACAACGGCGGCGACAATGACGCCGAGACGATGCGGCGAACGCTGGACGATGCGGTCGCACGCGCGACTGTCACTGACACAACGACCAACAACGACAATTTACCGCGGTCGGGAGTCGGGACGATCTACCGCGCGCGCGGCATGTCAACTCTCGCACGGAAATCGCAGGATCTCAGAGCCGTGCCGTGCCTCGCCGTACCTCGCCAACGTGCCGTGAGCGCGAGCGATCTCGAAAACAACGGTCCGCCATCTTTTCGGTCGGCCAAAACACCCGTTTTGCGACGATACGTGCGTACCATTTCCCTCTTACACAAACTGACGCACGTGCAAGGGTGCTTGTAGACTGATTAGCCCCAAACACAAGTTTCAGGTTTGATCGCCCATGAAATATTAGACATCAACGATAATGAAAAAACTACACTGGATTCGTGTTCAGCATGCATTACTCTTTATAATCACGTACCTCGAGATTTGGAGAGCAAATATTATTGCAGATATTACAAAATTTCCACGCGCAGAAAATTTCACTTTCACCTTCCGAAAACACGTTTGCCCTCGTAAAAATCATAACACGGCAGATAACCTGCCGAAACTCCGTTGGTCACATGGGAACCATAAGCAGCGTTTACAATGTTAATAGCGAGTTCGCACAATATACAGGTTCCGAGATATTTGATTAGACGTATTTACCCCGTAGACTTTTTAGCCCCGGTCTCCCCTACATTTCAGCAACTACAGTCAGTTCAATCAATCTTTTTATGGTAAGACAAACACAGAATAATATGGTTTTGTATTATAGAACTTTGCATAATGAAGTTATATTTTATTATAGTAATTACATATATAGTAGGACATAGAAAACAATGAGGTAACTAATTTTTTATAAGAAGTTATTGTTGTAAAAATTAAATGTCTTCGCTAAAAGATTAAAGAGTTCTTTGCTTCACTTTGAGAATAAAGGTCCGTATTTCCATCGGTTTCAAGAGGACTCTGATTACATTGTCATTAACTTCCACAGTTTGTCTGCTTTCTTCCTCATTCTGGATAATGTCATTCGTCTCTGGCTCCCATTTCATACGTTTATTTTCGCTTAATAGCTGATTAGCGCCTAACGTAGTCTCTTCGATCGATTCAATAGTGAACGTCGAGAATAGGTCCTATTGAAGTGAGATAAGAGAATTTGTAAGTCTTAAATATTTTTATTACATAGACAACTTCAAATTAACCATCATCAAATTTGTGTAACATATTGGCTCTAATTGTAAGAAAATAATTAAAAACTTATTTATAAATTTAAAAACTCACCTGAATGTTAAATTCAACTGGTTGAGACAACTTCTGCGCCTCACCGACTTCAAAGAGATGCTCCAGTCTCAATAGAACTGTGTCATCTCTCCACGGCTCTAAGGTAAGAATGTGCACGTTTAGCGGTAATGCTTTTTTAAGACCAGAAGGCTGCAACATAAAAATGTTAATTAATAAAAACCAGGTCAAAATCATATTTACTTAAAAAACAACTTATAATGAATATATAACTATAATGAATATAACAAATTTTATTAGATTATTTAAAGTCGAGTTTAAAGTAAAAACGTAGTAAAAAAAAACTCTAAATAATCCGTAAAAATGTGGTTTTCACACACTAATTGCAAATAATGTTGTATTTTCCATGGCCAAATAGAGATTAAGTGTTATACGTACGAAATTGTTTAGTACACCATGTACATCCTCGAGATTATTCGAGGAGTTAACGGGGGTGCCTAAGATCCAGGGATGCAGAGCCAACTTAAGCGCCAATTCCTTCTCCTTCAATACAAATTCATCCACGCCCTTCACTTTACCTCCATAGAGATGATGCCTGCCTCTCGCTACCAAACCTTCACCGAAGGCAGTTTCATTCAATGCCTCACCTACACCAAACGCGTCGTCCTTTAGAAGCCTTCGATGAAGCTAGAAGCAATTTTATTTATTATATACATATTGTTATTTTACTCCAACATATCTTAAAATGTTTATTACAGTAAAAGTAATTTACAATATTTTACAAAGTAAAATACATAGCACAAAGTAAATTCATAACTGATACTGTCTTCTTTAACAATAAATTTGCATTAAAATCTTTTAATTTATAAAATTAACTTTGTAAGTACAAAATTACGCTTAAAGAATGAACAGTCTGAATACAGATGTTAAATTCACTTTATAGAATTTAAAATTTGTGCAGTTTACTTTAGATATAGCTTTATATTTGAATTTTTAATTTTAAATTTTATATACAGATTTTATTTATAGATTTACATCAGTTTTGTCTTGAATATTTTATTATGTTAAAAAAAATCATATATATATTTTTATCACTTAAATTTTATCAGAGAAAGCATGCTTAATAAAAATAATTGTAAAGATTTAATTATATTATTAATCAAATTTGTATTTCTACCATCAATTCAATGTCACCGTCTTCCAAACTGCTTCCACCCTGAGCACGATCGACGAGGACATTTAGTTTCAATTGGTTCTTTTTATCCTTGAGCGCGATTTTACTGGTCACTGGATAATAATTTCCAGATATCGGTTCATACAATTCGACGTCCCACGTTGGTCGATAATTTCTCACACGCTTTAACATCTCTCTTCCATTGCTATCCGTGTAAAACGTTTTGTCTGTTTGTAGATTGCTTGAGTACCTCGTGACTATTTCTCTACCAATCTTATCCCTAAAATAAAGCAGTTTATAATCATTATTTAATCAATTTTTTCTTATTTATTCAGACTTTATAAGTCTTATTTATAATTTTCCGAGAAGTTTATATAGAAATATTATATGTATATATAAAATATAAATTTATAATAAAAATTTAATATCATAGGTATTATGTGTATATAAAAAATAATAATATTATTAATATATTATTAAAATACATGTAAAATTTTATGAAATTAGAAAAAAGAGAATTTTACGTTAAATTTTAGAGATCTCAGAGGTTCTTATTGCATAGATAAGAATTAAGTATTGCGACAATAGAAGCTGATAGTACTTGACAGGTATCGGTCCAACGAGCCAATCGAGTTCGATATATTCTTCTTCTGGATAAATTCGAACCACTTGACTAACCCATTCGTTTATTGTCTGATGGAGTTCTTCTACAACAGGACCTATAAAAAAGTGAATTTTAGTATGCATTTATGATATGTCCTTTGAAATAAAGCTGGCTTAATGGATTCTATAGACCTTTGTATATTTTATATGATCCGATGTACGCAAAATTCCTGGCCGATGTTTCTTTAGGTCTGAAGATATAAGCGCCAGATGATCTATTAGCGAAGATCTTGTTATTACCCTCTGCTCCTGTGTAGTATTGGAAAGATTGTACGACGCTCATGTCCTGGTTATTCCAACGTATTGCTAAGTTGCCGTTGGTATTGACGGATATATTATACAGCTAAAAATTACAAAACAAATTCATTTATTATTTTCGAGATTATTCAATTAATACTTACTTTATTCTTTTAAGACTAATTTTGTAACGTTATAAAGAAGAATTGTGGAACTGACTGTCTATATATAGAACTATGTATATATAGATTGTCTATAAATAAGAAAATTATCTATGAAGTTTGAATTCTGATTGTGTGTTATAAAATATTTTATCCATGTATCAATGATAATTTCATTAATAGGAAATTAATGTATTCTTAGAATATATTTTAAATATGTTATTACATAACAATTAATTAATTAGTTTCTTTGACTTACAGTGAGAAAAGATGATATTTTAACAGTCTACATTAAATTTTAACTTCCAATGATTTATATTACACATTTGTATAGATCTATTTACCTCATTACTTATAAATATGTCTGATTGAGGTTGATCAACTACATTTTCTTGCGTCTTTTTGGTGACAATATAAACCCGAATACCGAGAGGAGGGATATTTGAAGCGCGAAAGACGACTTCATTTGTCGCGCTGCTCTTTCTTCCTGGGATTTTCTGTACTGCTTCGGGAATCGGTACTATTTGCGCGGTTGGGTACACTCCTTTAACCCCCCAAAAGTAGGTACATATATCGTGAACATTTTTGTAAAATTATTATAAACTAGTAAAAATACGTGTAGGTACTTTACATATTTATATTTTTAATTAATATATATATTCTATATATTTTTTAAACACAATGTAATAATTTTAATTGATATGTAGAAATAATATTACTTAATATATCTATTTTATGTAAAACAGTATTATCACATTTCGTAATTATGATATATATATATATATATATATATATATATATATATACGAATTATGATATATAAAAATGCTTGTGATTTTTAAATCTATACATTTGTATTGTATATTATTTTAGAGAATATATTTTAAAGAAATGTACATACCATCAATCACTGAGTGAACAACATAAGAATTTCCTTGAACGGGGATGCGAACATAGGTGGAAACAGGCCTGCTTAGAGGGTTGTATACTACAACCGCAAATACGTCATTTTTCTCAGAAAACGCACACGAGCTAATATTTAATTCCAAACACGTAAAGATTTTAAAGGTCTCCGACGTACTATTTGCCGTTCCTCCCCATTTTCTGTTTTACGAACATCAGCAAAAAAACATTTTTTTAAATTTTATAAAATATTATATAGTGAATCTGTGTAATATTTGTGTATAGAAACGCGTATTATATAATTATTTTATATTTTTATTTTATATTTTGACATTAAAAATTAAAATTAAAATTAAAGTAAGTTTTGGTAGAGAATACATACCCTATGGCTTTCGAGATTATTTCTCCGGCGTTATTCATACTCTCATATAATATACGAGAATAATCTTCCGCGACTTTTTGTTTCTCAGTGCCGGTAATAGCATCGTGATGCTGCATCACTCCCATTGCTTCCCGGAAGTGTTCCAAAGGTTCGTCGTAATTCTTTAAATTTGTCAAGGTAACGAGTTGTTTGCTTGCCTAAAAACAAACAGTTATGCCTTGAAAATATGACTCGCACTTAAATAGATTACAGTTTGAGTACGAATTAACTTATCTTTGACTATCTTACTTGCAACAAGTTATTTCCTTCGCGCTCAAAGTATTTCGAGGTTGGTCTGGACGAGAAATAGCCGGTCCAGAAAGCGTGAGGATCGCTCGAATACGGGAAGAAATCATCGCTCTTGGTGGGCCATTGAAGATTTAAATCGTTCAGGGCCTTCAAGTAGCACGAGGGTGTCGAATAAATTACATTTACTGTAGAACCATTGCGTTCATTTGTATATCTAAAAAAATTATAAAAGAAGTTTTAGTGCCAAATAATATAAGATATATTTTAAGATACTTTGGAATAATTATTCTATTAAAACTCAATAATAATTTAGAACTCACAAGACCAAATTAATTTATGAATTATTAAAAGTATATTATAATAAATAAAATTACAATTAAGATTATAATATAAAAATGTATTAAGTGCAAAACCTTATCCTATTTTTAATTCTCATAAGTTTTGCTAAACTTTAGTTATTAATATTATGGGATCTATATGATACCATCAAAACAAACTTAATTAAAATTTAAAAATTAATAAAAGAAAACTTTTATAATTATATACTGCTTTATGTGTTAATTCTATTTTTTTAATATTAATTATATCAACATGTATGTGTTTTTATGTTAAAATGTTGAAAAGACATCCCATAATATTTGTTAAGAAGTTAAAATTAAATATTGAAGCTTTATGAAAAAAGTGGGCGAAAAGATTTTTCGTATCTCACCTGTTACACAACTGATTTTTTAAGTCTAGAAAAACTTCTGGGTTCTCTACCAGTTTTATGCATTTCAATATTATTTATAATTATTTTGCTCTTCTTTAATTATTATTGTTTATAACTGCTAGCTTGTAAATCTTTATATTATATTAAAAATGAAGAAAATGACAAAATCGTCGTAGATGTCGACATCGTATAATGTCACATTATTTTTTATTTTTTGCATTTTTTATTTAATACAATTTATTATGCTTTAAAGAAAGAATGCTAATTTAAATTTTTACACAAATACTCTATGTCATACTATATTTTGTTCCATTTTCATTTTTTATTTTCTCTTTCTATTCATTGAATTTCAAGGGAAATATTAGACATTTTAATATAAAAAAAATTAATTTTTTCTTATTTGCCTCATATTATAAATAGGATATTATAAATCTATATTTATTCTATATTTAATTATATGGATATAATCCAAACTTAATAAAATTTAAGGTCAGTGAATGAGTCAAATGATCTCAAAAGTCGAATTTGTCAGAAAGATTTGTTAAAGTTAGACTTACTTGATTAGCTTGTCTAAGTTACCGAACACCATATCAGCCTGTTGATAATGAAAATCCTCTCCCATGGTGATAATAATGTGATTAGTTTTGTAGGTAAGTGCTTGAATCTTCGCATATCTCACGAACAGGTCCACCTGCCAATCGCGCATAATTTTTACTTACCGTGACATGAAGACGGCATTTCATCGCTCGCGATGTTGTAAAAACCATTTCCGCCCTTCATTTCTTTCTGCCTACTAGCGATGTCGTCCTTTGCGAAGCAAACAATATTGCTTTTTTTTTTTGCAAGCTCGTAAGCGTCGGACATATTTCGAAAAGCGTGAATTATAAAATTTAAATTTTCGCCGTTTAATACCTTATCAGCTTGTCCAGATTCGTGAAGTACATTTCCGCGTGCTGATAAGTGAAATCTCCTCCCATCGTCATTATGACGTGATTTGTGCGGAAATAACTACGTTGCGTAACCGCGTATCTCAGAAAATCATCGATCTGGCACAGAAACACATCGCGTAGATTATGATTCTCGCACAAAACGAATATGTCCTAAACTATTTGAGCAATTTGACCGTTAGTTAATAATTACGAGTTTTCAGAATTTATTATTATGCTTTAATAAGATATGTTATCTTTTACGAATGTTATCTTTTGCTAATAAGAAAATCTCACTAAACCAAAAATTTTGATTTTTATTTAAACTTTTATATATAGTTAAATCTTCCAAATAAATTTGAAAATTTATAGTTACTGTCAAAATTTTTAGAATCGATATTATTTCTATCAGACTAAGAAAAAAGTATCCCCTTTATATTAAATATATAGTACCTATATAGATAAATATAATTTTTCTCAGCCTTTCTATCGTTTAAGTTGTTTTATTAAATTCAAAATTTCCAGATGATAGAGATTTTCTATTAAATATTTATATTACTTTTGGTGATTGTATTACTTTTTTCTATTAATAATTTTATTATCTTGTTAATAATAATTAGAAATAAATTAATTGGCACAAAGCGTCGCATAAGCCCTATTCGTTAATTTACGCTTGAGACGACCTCGTTAGTTTATCGTTAGGGACCTCTAATGTCAATAACTACCACATTCCGCGAGTTATTACATTACATACCCTACTGTCGATGTTGTAGTCGGGGCTATCGGGATCATCGACCATTGGTTCGTCAGCGCATAAAACGTCGAAGCAAAATCCTGGTGGTGGACTGTAAGTGTTGAACATCGCGGCTGTGAACAAGTTCGCTCGCTTGCCTGAAAATAATATTAAATATGTATAATTTTATCCATTGTGCAATATATATATATCTCTTTTATCTATAAGAAAATCCAATTTATAAATATATGCAAGATTTAGAATTGATTTCTTTCCTTAGCAAAAACGTCAAAAGAAAAGTCATTATTTATTAAAACTTTTTAATTTTTGCTGAGAACTTTGTAAGATTCAAATAAAATTTTTATTAAAGTATATTCCTCGTGCAATATATAAATAATATTCTATTGTCATATTTACTAATTATTAGCAATATTATGAATTTACGTTAATTATCTAAGAAATATTGATAACTCAACGATTTTACAGAAGAAAAACTTAATTCTTAGAAAAATTATTAGAAAAATTGTTGTAAATGTATACAGTTAGATATACATGTGTTATATGTAATGTGCATATTGTATCTTTTTTTCTTCTGTAATTATAGTAATTACTAATTACATTAGTTTACAAATTTTTATTCTGTTTTTGTTCAATCAATAAATATAATAAATTTTTAAAAATATAGGTTTACACAACATACATTTAAAGGAAAAAAATATCCATTACATCTTACTCAATTTTTTTTCAAAAAAGTATAAAATAAGTGTCATTAAAGAATAAATTGAAATACAAGTATTTTAATTTAATATTTTAATTCAATATTCAAAACATCTTAGCTATATTGACAATACAAATGAATTATATGACTATATAAAGAAAGCAACGAAGGCTTATATCAGTTACGGAGGCTCGTTATCAAGGATAGTGAGACGAAAACATAATGAATGATTATTGCTAGTTTCTTCTAAGAAAAATAGACCCAACACATTTGTGATATCTCTTTTAAATTATAAATACAGTTATTGCAAATATTTATTCTTTAACTTTTATACTGTTATTTCTTTTCTTAAAATTTTGGCACTTATTATTTATTGTAAAACTTTGAATTACGATAGAGGCATATTTAGATGTGTAGGAATTTTTTGGTTGTTAATTCATATTCAGAGTAATAAAAACAACATAATAGGAAACAGTTTTTGATCATGAGCAAAAATGCTGTAAATTAGTGTTATTAGTCCTCGCCTTTATCAAAGATACTTTTTTACCTAAATTTGGACTGCTCTTCCAAATAAATTCCATCTCTTTGTCTTGTAATCTCTTATTCTTATCTTGATAATCAAGACGACCAAATAGCATTCCATCGAATCCCATTTGCGCGAATAAAGAAGCCTGTTCTCTGGAATGGCCGAATGGGTCTATTTGCCATCCAATGCGCGGTCTGGCACAGCTTCCGAACGTGTCGTCGAGTCGCCTACAGATCAAATATCAGTAACATATAAATTATGATTTTAGATAAGAACTTATACAAAATGTGTCTAGAAGACAAAATGCTGTATTATATTCACATATGTGATATAGATTTAATTAAGCCAACATTCGTAAAAATAAATATATTTTTTCGAGAATATTTATAGAAAAGTATTTAAATTACATCTCGTGTTTTATACATACGCGAAATCATCAGATACATGTAGACGAGAGTGAGAAAAGTTTCATAAATTAATCAATAGTACTCAGTTTTGAGGTTTTTCTCACTCTGATGTGTCTACCATATCAAACACATATATGTATGTACCTGAATCCCCATGTGAATTGATCCACTAATGAATGATAGTGAGTACAAGCTTCGTCGTTCATGCTCCATGCTCCTCCGATAATTTCCAATCGCCCTTCGGCGATTAAAGTTCTGACGTCAGCACGTACCAAGTCATTTTGTCGTAACCACCATTTCCAGAGGAAAGCGGTCTCCACGTAAATAAATCTGCGGAAGTAATTGAATAATATAAAATTTATGCTGTATATAACATATGTTTGAGTAATGTAAAATTTATTGGTTGAAATTCTTTTTAACAGTAGAATTGATAAGATTATTACAAAGTATTAACGTTACACTTATCATAAAGTAATATTATCTGTATGTTATATATCTACTTATCTATGATAATGTGCTTTGAATGTATTCGTGCGAATCTTTATCGCATGCTTATGTCAGAGACGTTATACTTGAGATAATCACCTTCTAGTTGGGTCAGCTAACAGTGCTTTAATAACACTGTCAAGAATGTACTGCACACCGGCCTTTTGGATTGTAGAACGACCTCAATGAATAAAAAATTTTCATTACAAATTTATAAGATAATGAAATATAGAAATGTGAATTTATAGTAATAAAATATCATATAATAATAAAAAATAGAGAAAAATAATCTTATTCTCAGCAGAAGAATGTTACAATTGTGTAATAATAATATAATTTTATAAAGTCTGTAAGAAGCATTTAAGGAGCTTTTAAGCTTTTATATTATAGATATTATATTATATTATATATATATATATATATATATATATATATATATATATATATATATATATATAAGAAAATAATAAACGTAACAGAAAATAATGCGTGCGGTTATGAATATTAATTAAAATATAATAATGTGTGCAAAATGCATTTTTTCTTTGGGAAAAATAAATACATGCAGTTAAAACTGACTTATTTATTTGTCCTAGAGTTCTCACATAAATTTTATGATTTCATCACGTGCTCTCTTTCGAAAGCATAGATAAAGATTATTTTTTCTGTCATTCATATTTGAATTATTAGTTTTATTATTTATTCTCTCACATGATTAGTTTTACTGTTGACTTACTTCCAAAGTAATACTGATCCACGGTCTTCAACCAACCGACATCGTCATGAGTATGCGGGACCATATGAATGTTAAGTTTATTCGGATGCACGGCATGGCATGCCTAAAATTAATAAAGCATGTACCACATCTATTCTACTTATTTTGTAATTAGTTATCGGGTTTTAAAATACGTATTATATGAATTAAATTAATTTACATTGAAAACGCAATTTTGATTATTGCGCGGAAGCAGATATTTGTGAACGAAAAATTGACACGAATCTGTAAGGACGTTCTCCGGAAAATCTATTTTCTCTAGATTTTCTTGAAACTGCAATGTGAATATACGTTAATTTAGGTGTGCTTTATGCGTGGTATAAATTTCAGTACCTCTTGCGGTATTAAAAATCGAGATACTGAGCTCCAAAGTTTCAACTTTTAACATGGGATTCCGATTCCTATTGTAAAACAGACATTATAATAAATTGTGAAAAAAGTTTTCTCTAAATGTTTTTGAAAAACTAATATATGATGCTCCATAAAAATAGAAATAATATGCGATAAGTGTCAATACCCTTGCGGTACTCGTTTTCGAGAAATACTTGTGTAATGTACGCGATTTGATGAATTTTTCGCTCGGTTCAGAGTGACAGAAGAGGAGAGACGTCAGTTACTTGGCGACGCCGCATGAGTTCTCACACCCCTGTTGAGCTGCCCCCCTCATTATAATTGGTTCTTACACTTAGATCCGGAGAAGAACCAAAGGTAAGAACCAATCATATTAAAGAATCACTGACCGCTCACTCAACAGTTGTGTTTCCTGAATGCGGCCATTATATGTAATATTTTGTATATAAACATCTTTTTAAGCACGAATACAAGTTGAGCACGACTGGAGCCGGAGAAAGTCCTTACGATTTGCATCGCATTCCTAATTACTCCAATTAGCAATTAATTTACGTACCTCATGGCACTTAGTAGGTGCTGCGTCTGGTGTGGTTCGTGGTATTCGCGCTGCATCGCCGGGAGCGAGAAACTGCGCGAATACCAGCGACAGAAGAAGAAGCAGAAATTCGTATCGCAACATAGCGTTGCTTCTTCTGACGTGCAACGTATGACCAATGAGATAATTGAAGCTGCTGCCCTATACTTATACCGTTGACGGACTTGGTGCCAGTGTGATAGCTTGCCACAGCAGATAAAAGACGATATAGACCGATGATGGTCGCGAATGCAATAGCGTAGGCGATAATTTAATTCAAAAATTCTTCGATTCAAAATACTTTAAAAGCATTCAATATAATAATATAATAATTTTAAAAAATATTAACATGAAAAATATATTTATTGGGCTGTTCTTCCAAAAACGTCCGTGCTCCGATTTAGGTGAAACTTTTGTGAATAGGTTCCTTTTAGATAAAAAAAGACATATACCAAAAAGATTTTTGCGACTCCAAAGTTTAGCAACTTTTTTAACATTTTTAACTTGCTGCCTCCGCGCATACATTTTCCACGCGAAACGAGGTGCCACATAGGTTTACAACTTTCCACGCGTGGAAAGCCCACGCATGTATTTTGAAGGCACACTATGTGTCTAGTTTAACAATAGTGGAGCCCCCCGCAGGGGGGCGGAACCTACTGCCTCCACGCATACACTTTCCACGCGAAACGAAGTGTCACTAGGTGCCACTTTTCAATATCCTAACTATTCTCTGCTATAACAAATTATTTCTGTTACAGATATTAAATATTTTTACACAATGCAACTTTTTATACGAAGCGACGAAAGAAGAAAAAATGGGTTTTTAACTTTTCACGCGAACCGAGGTTCACCCCCCCTGCTTGCGGGGGAGGGGCGGTAGCTCCTCCCTCGCCTACTGTACTGTTTCTCTTCTCTCTCTCTCTCTCTCTCTCTCTCACTCTCACTGCTAATTCTGTGTATATTATTATACTATGTGATAGATTATATAAATTGATATCTCGAAAACTATGCATCGTAGTTTACAACGTTTCTGATTTTCTGAAGTTTCGCCAATGATGTTTATGTTATGACTTTGACGGGTATGACTTTATGGTTGTTTACATTACTTGAGAGCTGTTTTGGTTTGTTTCGCGAAAATGTATGCGCGGAGGCAGCAAGTTAAAAATGTTAAAAAAGTTGCTAAACTTTGGAGTCGCAAAAAATTCTTTTGGTATATGTCTTTTTTATCTAAAAGGAACCTATTCACAAAGTTTCATCTAAATCGGAGCACGGACGTTTTCGGAAGTTTCGCCATTTATTATATTATTGTTCAAAATTTTTCCTAAAAATAGTAGATATCACAAAATCGTGCTAACTAAAATAAAATTGACATAAACTATGTAATACTTTTATTATCATGCTTTGATATTAAAAATATTATATCTGATAAAGTATGATATTGTTCTGTAATCTGATTGTAAAGTCGAATATCTCAAGAAAAATATGTAACATGTTGGGATGTTTTTCATCAAGAAATTCTTGATGTGAACAGATAACAGACACAAGAAGATTCAATTTTAATATGGCAAGAGTTGTAATCCTTAAGAAATTATTGTATATATTGACGTGAACTAACATGAATGTTAATAAAAGAAATTATAAGCATTCTGCTATATTAAGAATAAAAATAAGTTATCTTACTATAATGCCAAAAAAATTATAAAAAATAATTACAAGCTTTTTATTACCTATATTAAAAATTTACAATATACCAAAGAGCTTGTAATCTATATTTTTTTATAAAATTATTTACATTAGTTTAAAAGTGAAAATTGGAATATGGTATTCAAATTGAAATATAATATATATATTCACTGTATAAACTCTAAAACTTACCAAATAATTATAAACTATTAATTAATTATAATAAGCAGCTCGCGTATAGCCAGCTCGCGTATATCCAGTTTATCTTACTGCTACCGTGTATACACTTGGCACAAGTTACGTAACTCTTCTAGAGACCATTTCGTTCAAAGTCGAATGGTAAGATATTCTCTCTTGAACAGTTATATGAAACGTAAATATTGTAGTACTTACATTTTACATAACTGTTTTTTTATGTGTATTATTGTCATATTATCATTATATTGTAATTAGAGTTTCTGAGAACGGATATCTTCTGTAGGACAAATATATTTCGTCAACATTTCTCTGTCATTAAAACAATCTAAAGTGGCAATATTCATGATTATATATATAATACATTAATATAAATATTAATATTAACATTTATTTATAAGGACTTATAAATAAATCTTAATTTTATAAATTCTTGTTTTAATCTTCTATTTTGTATCCTCGATGTAAAATAGTATATATAAAATCTTTATATAAAAGAATACTAATTTCTTTCTTAACTTTTTTTATGTCTATATATTTGTATCACATTGTTTTTTAAGAAAATTAGAGAATATGAACTAATAAATATGTTATGTGTTAAATTTTTCGACAATTTGAGATAAAGGAAGATTATCATCAAGATTGAAAAGACGAAGTTGAGTTTTTAAATAATAGTTTTAAATTTATAAAAATTTAAAAATACTTATAAATAAATCTTAATTTTATAAATTCTTGTTTTAATCTTCTATTTTGTATCCTCGATGTAAAATAGTATATATAAAATCTTTATATAAAAGAATACTAATTTCTTTCTTAACTTTTTTTATGTCTATATATTTGTATCACATTGTTTTTTAAGAAAATTAGAGAATATGAACTAATAAATATGTTATGTGTTAAATTTTTCGACAATTTGAGATAAAGGAAGATTATCATCAAGATTGAAAAGACGAAGTTGAGTTTTTAAATAATAGTTTTAAATTTATAAAAATTTAAAAATACTTTTTTCTTCTTTCACGTTCTGTATATAATACAAACAATATAAATAATATTTAATACTTAAATGTAATTGTTGTTATTGATTACATTAATAATACTGACATAGCAAAAATGTTGATCAATGTAGGGGAAGCCCGGGCAAAACAAACGCCCTAGGCAAAGCGGATAGGCTTTTTTTTGCTATCTATAGCGCATCTATATTAGATAGCGCTACGAGTTCTAGCAGGAAGAAAGAGCGACCGGTCGCCGATACCGTGGCAGTGCGAAAGAACATGTGATGTCCAAGTTCGCGCCAAGTATGTAGGTTCTTTGGGCAAATCGGATGGGGGCAAAGCGGATGAATCATATCTTCTTCACCCGGTATTTATAGTCAGATTTTATATTTAAGACTGTCTTAAGTACAATCTTAAGATGTCATAAACCAATCACAGAGCATATATATGCGAAGTGTGCGAGTATTTCCTCAAGCATAATCGTATAATAATAAAGCAATAAACAATCAATAAATATATCAATAAACAAGTGCCACCAAGATGAAATATTATGCCATAATCAGTTTTAGCCCATCCATTTTAAGGTAACAAATCTACGAGATGTAATATTTTAATAGTATAATTTTTATTGTAATTTCACACGTACCGAGATACATTTTCTCTATATTTGATTAATCGTAGATTCGTTACCTCAATAAAAAAAATTCTATAACTCACCAACTCAATGCGCAATGGGCGGAGTTATTCGGCCATGTAGCTACGATGATACTGTAACATACAAACATAAAATTAAAATTAAAGAAGTGCTCAAAATGATCAAAATTTCAAAAGATAATTCTTAGGCGCCTCTAATTCGTCTTTTAATAAAATATTTAGCAATACAATTATCTATTTACCGAAAAAGATCTTTACAAGAGTAAAATTTTAGATAATTTCTCTTTCTCTAATTAATTTTTTACTTATCGAGTTAAAATAATCTGAATAAATGGAAAAGAATTATTATGCAAATAAGAGATGACTCACCCCAAGTTGCTCCGCCGGGGCCCGATGTCTCTCTCAGACCTCCTCCTTCTCTCAGGGTGTCAGGCATCCTCCTCCTTCTTCTCCTTCTCCTCCTCCTCTCACTGCACAAGACACTCGCGAAAAGCACTCGCAGATAATAAACTAAAATCGCGCGCGGACTAATTATCATCAGTAAGAGACTTTCGCGCGATACTGTACGGCACTCCCGTTTAAAAAGTCCATGAGAAGAATATTCCGTATACCGTAATATTCTTCAACCCTGGGTTTCGTAAAGCGCATATATGCGCGCATTTTCTATAGTAAACGTTACGTATGCTATAGATAAATGCGCGCATATGCGCTTTACGGAAATGAGCAAATCGACTTTGAAAAAGTTCTTTAGTCCGATTACTTGAACGGCACTTCCGAAACAAACGCGACGAACCGGCTGCGGTTCGTTTATTCAATTAAATCGGCGGACGAGGGTGCGTTAGCTTCCCCGTCTTTGAATTTTTACCCAAGTAGAACAAGAATTTTGCTTAGGAACATCCTTGGGGTACTGAGCCTTCCCACCTCGCCAAGGTCGTACCCATGGAAAGGAAGTACTTTACTGGTGTAATATATCGTATATCGTACCAATTTATTCCGCGTTCATCACCGCGTTACGTTAAAATAGCGACGAAATAATGTTCGAAGATATATGTCGGCAACTTGGCGCGATACTACGCGAGTCAAGCAATCAATGATACGTGTTATTAAAATTAAATATCGCACGCGTATAGTACGTGTCGAATTCGTAAATCTCGCGAAAGTAAAACTGCATTATTTATTTGTACAACGAAGAATCGTGACTGCCGACCGCTAACTTACGCGACGCAAAATATACGAAATTATGAAGCATTCACGGACGGGCAATGTATCCACGGCGTTCTGAATAACACACTCGAATCACTCGATAAATCCATAATATCACTCAGCCCTTTTTTTCTCTACGGAGAGGATCGGAGATAAATCACACGATAATTTCGGCACAGCGTTCAAAGCACGACACGAGATAAATGAATTACGTTCGAATCCAACATATTACGGGACGAGCGATTATCGCCCGCGAATATCACACAACGAATTAAGTCACTCACAATTGTGATCTATACTCACAATTACTTCCGCCTCGACGTTTCCGCCTCGAGCGAGCGCGACACATTCATTAATTCCGACAAACACTTGATACACCTGTACATTATTGAGCACGTACGGCGCGTACTCGCGTAGTCGATTATTTCCGCGGCTCGCGGAACGAGGAGCAGGAGTGCCAATCGTAGAAACGAACGCGTACCGAATAACACAGTACGGAGCACAAACACTTTCTACCTGTGCGAGAACTGCGAGATTCATCGGGTAAATGATAGCTGAGTAACTTCCGCGGGTAACGGTCCTCCGAGCGTTGACGGAAACGAGTGGCAAAGCCGCTCAGCGGCAAAAACAATCGGCCGCGCAGTGACTTTGAACGTACGTTGTTTCTAAGTTCAACGGTCGCGCCTAGTATGGCGTCTGGTATCCCGCGGCGCCGCGCCGGCGGCTCGGAGCGGCCGAACGTGATTGGCCGGATCCGGGGGCTCGACTCGCGAGCCAATCGCGTTCGACGTCTCACTCGTCTGTGCGGCGGCAGCGGTGCGCACTGCGGGCTAGCGACGCAAGTAAATACGTGACACGTTCAACGGTCGGTGCGAGACGTCGCTCGCGTAATTCTTTTCTCGTGAACGGAAAGAAATCCGGTTGCAGAGTGTTGTAAAGTGAAGGTACGCCGAATATTCCGTTCCTTCTTGTGTCGAGTGCAACGAGTGGGATGCCGTCGCTGGACAGCGTACATATCAACCTCCCAGCTGTGATTTGGCGGGTCTCCTGCAGTGCTCCGTGATCGGTGAGTAAATTTTACGTGAGAAATAAATGTTTCGGAGCGCGATACATCCGAATCTTAATAGAACCGTTGTCACCCGCGTGTCACAGTGAAACGATAATCTCGAAATTTGCGTCTCTTGCGTTCGTTTCGATTTCTACTCCGAATAAGTGAAGACGCTGTAATAGTTTAATGAATAGCTTGAACATCTCGTTAAACGCGGGAATTAATAATTAATTGAGTGATTGAAAAGAACGATCGCGCGTTTGGCGTTCTCACTTTGTTTGTCGCGATCGCGAACGATCGCGATACAAGGGAGCGAGCTAATTTTGTTTTGAAATGCGTATGAATTTAACATCGAGAGTGCGAACAAGCTCGAATGTGGGAATATAATTTCGTTTTTTGTTGAAGAACAGGCATGTTATTCGCTCGTTCACGTAATTCGTCACGTAAATGTTTCAAATTTATTTGTACGTGTGCTTCGGATCTTTATTCCATAACCTCTATATACTTTTGCATAGAGTTGCATTTGTATTAAACGTACAGTGTATACTTCGCTATGAAATATAATGTGTAACTTTATTAAATAACTTTAAGAAAATTAACGTTAAATTGTATTGTTTTTTTAAATAAAATTTCTTTTTTATAAAAATTTCTTCGCGATCATTCTCACAGCGCGATGATCGAGCATACCATAAAAGACGATAAACCTTCGCCGCCAAGATACTTAAAAGTTATAAAACATTATCTGTTAATAAAGTTTTTGATAAAGTTTTTCAACATTTGCTGAAATTCTATTTATATTTTTGATACGTTGAAGTTTAACGCATCTTTGTGTTTAAGTAGAATGTTCTCTACTTTTAATTGTTTCACTATTATCATAATTAAAGTTTGAAATCAAGATATTTGTTTTTTTTTTATTCCATTTACAAGCCGAGAATGATTTTTTTTATTGTATGGATGATTACAAATAATTTCTTTAGAACAGGATTTTTTAAATTATTTCAATGTTATATTTTATTTTTTAGTCTACATTTAACTTTTTTGGAGCTATTGCTTTATATTGACACGGCAAAAATTACGAATGTTTAATTTGAAAATAATTGTATTAAAAAACAGTGTTTTTTAATTCGGAATAAAGACTAATCTTTTGTGATAGTTATTAATATAATGTATTATTTTATAAATAGCTTTTTCTGTATGTTAATTTTTCGAGAATATATATGTTTTAATGTATATGTTTTAATTTCAAAACAATGCATGTTTTACGGTAGCTTATAATACAATACAAAAATATAAATTAACGATAAAGTAAGCCACTTACTTTTGTAAGATGTTGTAATTATTTCATCATATGTCTTATATTTTATGTAAGAGATAGCTCCAAAAGAGATTTCGTGATCTCGTGTCAATGCAAAACACGTTATAATGTAGAACGATCACATTTCCTACTTGTTTTATACATTAAATTATTTTGTACATTGAAATTTTTTGTGGAATTTGACGATTACAAAATCCATCAAATTGATTAAACGTCATATTAAATGTTTTTATTCCTTTCAACACACATTTCAGCAACTATAGTTAGTTCAATCAATCTTTTTATGGTAAGACAAACACAAAATAATATAGTTTTATATTATAGAACTTTGCATTATGAAGTTATATTTTATTATAGTAATTACATATATAGTAGGACATAGAAAACAATGAGGTAACTAATTTTTTATAAGAAGTTATTGTTGTAAAAATTAAATATTTTCGTTAAAAAATTAAAGAGTTCTTTGCTTCACTTTGAGAATAAAGGTCCGTATTTCCATCGGTTTCAAGAGGACATTGATTACATTGTCATTAACTTCCACAGTTTGTCTGCTTTCTTCCTCATTTTGGATAATGTCATTCGTCTCTGGCTCCCATTTCATACGTTTATTTTCGCTTAATAGCTGATTAGCGCCTAACGTAGTCTCTTCGATCGATTCAATCGTGAACGTCGAGAATAGGTCCTATTGAAGTAAGATAAGAGAATTGTAAGTCTTAAATATTTTTATTACATAGACAACTTCAAATTAACCATCATCAAATTTGTGTAATATATTGGCTCTAATTGTAAGAAGATAATTAAAAACTTATTTATAAGTTTAAAAACTCACCTGAATGTTAATCTCAACTGGTTGAGACATCTTCTGCGCCTCACCGACTTCAAAGAGATGCTCCAGTCTCAATAGAACTGTGTCATCTCTCCACGGTTCTAAGGTAAGGATGTGCACGTTTGGCGGCAATGCTTTTTTAAGACCAGAACGCTGCAACATAAAAATGTTAATTAATAAAATCATATTTACTTAAAAAATAACTTATAATGGATATATAACTATAATGAATATAACAAATTTTATTAGATTATTTAAAGTCGAGTTTAAAGTAAAAATGTAGTAAAAAAACTCTAACTAATCCGTAAAAATGTGGTTTTCACATACTAATTGCAAATAATGTTGTATTTTTATGGCCAAATAGAGATCAAGTGTTATACGTACGAAATTTTGGAGTACACCATGTACATCCTCAAGATTATTCGAGAATATATTAAGGGGGATCCCTAAGATGGGATGCAGAGCCAACTTAAGCGCCAATTCCTTCTCCTTCAATACAAATTCATCCACGTCCTTCACTTTACCTCCAAAGAGATGATGCCTGCCTCTCGCTACCAAACCTTCACCGAAGGCAGTTTCATTCAATGCCTCACCTACACCAAACGCGTCGTCCTTTAGAAGCCTTCGATGAAGCTAGAAGCAATTTTATTTATTATATACATATTGTTATTTTACTCCAACATATCTTAAAATGTTTATTAAATTGCAGTAAAATACATAGCACAGATTAAATTCATAACTGATACTGTTTTCTTTAACAACAAATTTGCATTAAAATCTTTTAATTCATAAAATTAACTTTGTAAGTACAAAATTACGCTTATAGAATGAACAGTTCGAATACAGATGTTAAATTCACTTTATAGAATTTAAAATTTGTGCAGTTTACTTTAGATATAGCTTTATATTTGAATTTTAAATTTTAAATTTTATATACAGATTTTATTTATAGATTTACATCACTTTTGTCTTGAATATTTTATTATGTTAAAAAAAAATCATTTATATTTTTTTATCACTTAAATTTTATCAGAGATAGCATGCTTAATAAAAATAATTGTAAAGATTTAATTATTAATCAAATTTGTATTTCTACCATCAATTCAATGTCACCGTCTTCCAAACTGCTTCCACCCTGAGCACGATCGACGAGGACATTAAGTTTCAATTGGTTCTTTTCATCCTTGAGCGCAATTTTACTGGTCACCGGATAATAATTTCCAGATATCGATTCATACAATTTCACGTCCCACGTGGATCGATAATTTCTCACGCGCTTTAACATCTCTCTTCCATTGCTATCCGTGTAAAACGTTTTGTCTGTTTGTAGATTGCTTGAGTACCTCGTGACTATCTCTCTACCAATCTTATCCCTAAAATAAAGCAGTTTATAATCATTATTTAATCAATTTTTTCTTATTTATTCAGACTTTATAAATCTTATTTATAATTTTTCGAAAAGTTTATATAGAAATATTATATGTATATATAAAACATAAATTTATACTAAAAATTTAATATCAGGTATTATGTGTATATAAAAAATAATAATATTATTAATATATTATTAAAATATATGTAAAATTTTATGAAATTAGAAAAAAGAGAATTTTACGTCAAATTTGAGAAATCTCAGAGATCTCTTATTGCATAGATAAGAATTAAATATTGCGACAATAGAAGCTGATAGTACTTGACAGGTATCGGTCCAACGAGCCAATCGAGTTCGATATATTCTTCTTCTGGATAAATTCGAACCACTTGACTAACCCATTCGTTTATTGTCTGATGGAGTTCTTCTACAACAGGACCTATAAAGAAGTGAATTTTAGTATGCATTTATGATAAGTCATTTGGAATAAAGCTGGCTTAATGGATTCTATAGACCTTTGTATATTTTATATGATCCGGTGTACGCAAAATTCCTGGCCGATGTTTCTTTAGGTCTGAAGATATAAGCGCCAGATGATCTATTAGCGAAGATCTTGTTATTACCCTCTGCTCCTATGTAGTATTGGAAAGATTGTACGACGCTCATGTCCTGCTTATTCCAACGTATTGCTAAGTTACCATTGGTATTGACGGATATATTATACAGCTAAAAATTACAAAACAAATTCAATTATTATTTTCGAGATTATTTAATTAAACTTACTTTATTTTTCTAAGACTAATTTCGTAACGTTATAAAGAAAAATTATGGGATGACTGTTTGTATATAGAACTATGTATATATAGATTGTCTATAAATAAGAAAATTATCTATGAAGTTTGAATTCTGATTGTGTGTTATAAAATATTTTATCCATGTACCAATGATAATTTCATTAATAGGAAATTAATGTAGGTATTCTTAGAATATATTTTAAATATATTATTACATAACAATTAATTAATTAGTTTCTTTTTTACTTACAGTGAGAAAAGATGATATTTTAACAGTCTACATTAAATTTTAACTTCCAATGATTTATATTACACATTTGTATGTGGATCTATTTACCTCATTACTTATAAATTTCCCTGATTGAGGTTGGTCAACTACATTTTCTTGCGTCTTGGCGACAACATAAACCTGAATACCGAGAGGAGGGATATTTGAAGCGCGAAAGACGACTTCATTTGTCGCGTTGCTTTTTCTTCCTGGGATTTTCTGTACTGCTTCGGGAATCGGTACCATTTGCGCGGGACACTTTCCTTCGGGGCACATTTCTTTAACACCCCCCCAAAAGTAGGTACATATATCGTGAACATTTTTGTAAAATTATTATAAACTAATAAAAATGCGTGTACTTTACATATTTATATTTTTAATTAATATATATATTCTATATATTTTTTAAACACAAATTTTAATTGATATGTAGAAATAATATTACTTACTATATCTATTTTATGTAAAAAAGTATTATCACATTTCGTAATTATGATATATGTATATACGAATTATGATATACGTATAAAAATGCCTGTAATTTTTGAATCTATATACATTTGTATTGTATATTATTTTAGAGAATATATTTTAAAGAAATGTACATACCTGAGTAAATAACATAAGAATTTCCTTGAACGGGGACGCGAACATAGGTGGAAACAGGCCTGCTTAGAGGGTTGTATACTACAACCTCAAATATGTCATTTTTCTCGGAAAACGCACACGAGCTAATGTTTAATTCCAAACACGTGAAGATTTCAAAGGTCTCCGACGTCCTATTTGCCCATTTCCTGTTTTACGAACATCAGCAAAAAAATTATTTTTTTTAATTTTATAAAATAACATATAGTGAATCTATGTGTAATATTTGTGTATAGAAACGCGTATTATATAATTATTTTATATTATATATTTTTATTTTATATTTTGACATTTAAATTAAACTTAAAATTAAAGTAAGTTTTGGTAGAGAATACTTACTTTATGGCTTTCGAGATTATTTCTCCGGCGTTATTCATACTCTCATACAATATACGAGAATAATCGTCCGCGACTTTTTGTTTCTCAGTGCCGGTAACAGCATCGTGATGCTGCATCACTCCCATTGCTTCCCGGAAGTGTTCTAAGGGTTCGTCGTAATTCTTTAAGTTTGTCAAGGTAACGAGTTGTTTGCTTGCCTAAAAACAAACAGTTATGCCTTGAAAATATGACTCGCAGTTAAATAGATTACAGTTTGAGTACGAATTAATTTATCTTTGACTATCTTACTTGCAACAAGTTATTTCCTTCGCGCTCAAAGTATTTCGAGGTTGGTCTGGATGAGAAATAGCCGGTCCAGAAAGCGTGAGGATCGCTCGAATATGGGAAGAAGTCATCGCTCTTAGTGGGCCATTGAAGATTTAAATCGTTCAGGGCCTTCAAGTAGCACGAGGGTGTCGAATAAATTACATTTACTGTAGAACCATTGCGTTCATTTGTATATCTAAAAAAATTATAAAAGAAGTTTTAGTGCCAAATTATATAAGATATATTTTAAGATACTTTTGGAATAATTATTCTATTAAAGCTCAATAATAATTAGAACTCATAAGACCAAATTAATTTATGAATTATTAAAAGTATATTATAATAAATAAAATTACAATTAAGATTATAATATAAAAATGTATTAAGTGCAAAACCTTATCCTATTTTTAATTCTCATAAGTTTTGCTAAACTTTTGTTATTAATATTATGGGATCTATATGATACCATCAAAACAAACTTAATTAAAATTTAAAAATTAATAAAAGAAAACTTTTATAATTATACACTGCTTTATGTGTTAATTCTATTTTTTTATATTAATTATATCAACATGTATGTGTTTTTATGTTAAAATGTTGAAAAGACATCCCATAATATTTGTTAGTTAAGAAGTTAAAATTAAATATTGAAGCTTTATGAAAAAAGTGGGCGAAAAGATTTTTCGTATCTCACCTGTTACACAACTGATTTTTTAAGTCTATAAAAACTTCTAGGTTCTCTACCAGTTTTATGCATTTCAATATTATTTATAATTATTTTTCTCTTTAATTATTATTGTCTATAACTGCCAACTTGTAAATCTTTATATTATAGTAAAAATTAAGAAAATGACAAAATCGTCGTAGATGTCGACATCGTATGTCACATTATTTTTTGCATTTTTTATTTAATACAATTTATTATGCTTTAAAGAAAGAATGCTAATTTAACTTTTTACACAAATACTCTATGTCATCCTATATTTTGTGCCATTTTCATTTTTTATTTTCTCTTTCTATTCATTGAATTTCAAGTAAAAAATAAGACATTTTAATATTTAAAAAAATATTAATTTTTTCCTATTTGCCTTATATTATAAATAGGATATTATAAATCTATATTTATTCTATATTTAATTATATGGATATTTAATCCAAACTTAATAAAATTTAAGGTCAGTGAATGAGTCAAATGATCTCAAAAGTCGAATTTGTCAGAAAGATTTTTTAAAATTAGACTTACTTGATTAGCTTGTCTAAGTTACCGAACACCATATCAGCCTGTTGATAATGAAAATCATCTCCCATGGTGATAATAATGTGATTAGTTTTGTAGGTAAGTGCTTGAATCTTCGCATATCTCACGAACAGGTCCACCTGCCAATCGCGCATAATTTTTACTTACCGTGACATGAAGACGGCATTTCATCGCTCGCGATGTTGTAAAAACCATTTCTGCCCTTCATTTCTTTCTACCTACTAGCGATGTTGTCCTTTGCGAAGCAACAATATTGCTTTTTCTTTTGCAAGCTCGTAAGCGTCGGACATATTTCGAAAAGCGTGAATTATAAAATTTAAATTTTCGGCGTTTAATACCTTATCAGCTTGTCCAGATTCGTGAAGTACATTTCCGCGTGCTGATAAGTGAAATCTCCTCCCATCGACATTATGACGTGATTTGTGCGGAAATAACTACGTTGCGTAACCGCGTATCTCAGAAAATCATCGATCTGGCACAGAAACACATCGCGTAGATTATGATTCTCGCACAAAACGAATATGTCCTAAACTATTTGAGCAATTTGACCGTTAGTTAATAATTACGAGTTTTCAGAATTTATTATTATTTTGCTTTAATAAGATATGTTATCTTTTACGCATGTTATCTTTTGCTAATAAGAAAATCTCACTAAACCAAAAATTTTGATTTTTAATTAAACTTTTATATATAGTTAAATCTTCCAGATAAATTTGAAAATTGCCGTCAAAATTTTTAGAATCGATATCATTTCTCTCAGACTAAGAAAAAAGTATCCCCTTTATATTAAATATATAGTACCTAGATAAATATAATCTTTCTCAGCCTTTCTATCGTTTAAGTTGTTTTATTAAAATCAAAATTTCCAGATGATAGAGATTTTCTATTAAATATTTATATTACTTTTGGTGATTGTATTACTTTTTATATTAATAATTTTATTATCTTGTTAATAATAATTAGAAATAAATTAATTGGCACAAAGCGTCGCATAAGCCCTATTCGTTAATTTACGCTTAAGACAACCTCGTTAGTTTATCGTTAGGGACCTCTAATGTCAATAACTACCACATTCCGCGATGTTATTACATTACATACCCTACTGTCGATGTTGTAGTCGGGGCTATCGGGATCATCGACCATTGGTTCGTCAGCGCATAAAACGTCGAAGCAAAATCCTGGTGGTGGACCGTAATGGTTGAACAGCACGGCTGTGAACAAGTTCGCTCGCTTGCCTGAAAATAATATTAAATATGTATAATTTTATCCATTGTGCAATATATATCTCTTTTATCTATAAGAAAATCCAATTTATAAATATATGCAAGATTTAGAATTGATATCTTTCCTTAGCAAAAACGTCAAAAGAAAAGTCATTATTTATTAAGACTTTTTAATTTTTGCTGAGAACTTTGTAAGATTCAAATAAAATTTTTGCTAAAGTATATTCCTCGTACAATATATAAATAATATTTTATTGTCATATTATTAATTATTAGCAATATTATGAATTTGCGTTAATTATCTAAGAAATATTGATAACAACGATTCTACAGAAGAAAACTTAATTCTTAGAAAAATTATTAGAAAATTTGTTATAAATGTATTTCAGTGTTAGATATACATATGTTATATGTAATGTGCACATTGTATCTTTCTTTCTTCTGTAATTATAGTAATTACTAGTTACATTAGTTTATAAATTTTTATTTTGTTTTTGTTCAATCAATAAATGTCATAAATTTTTAAAAATATAGGGTTACATATCATACATTTGAAGGAAAAAAAATATCCATTACATCTTACTCAATTTTTTTTCAAAAAAGTATGAAATAAGTGTCATTAAAGAATAAATTGAAATACAAGTATTTTAATTTAATATTTCAATTCAATATTCAAAACATCTTAGGCTATATTGACAATACAAATGAATTGTATGACTATATAAATAAAGCAACGAAGGCTTATATCATCAGTTACGGAGGCTCGTTATCAAGGATAGTGAGACGAAAACATAATGAATGATTATTGCTGGTTTCTTCTAAGAAAAATAGACCCAACACATTTGTGACATTTTTTTTAAATTATAAATACAGATATTGCAAATATTTATTCTTTAACTTTTATACTGTTATTTCTTTTCTTAAAATTTTGGCACTTATTATTTATTGCAAAACTTTGAATTACGATATAGGCATATTTAGATGTGTAGGAATTTTTTGGTTGTTAATTCATATTCAGAGTAATAAAAACAACATAATAGGAAACAGTTTTTGGTTGATCATGAGCAAAAATGCTGTAAACTAGTGTTATTAGTCCTCTCCTTTATCAATGATACTTTTTTACCTAAACTTGGACTGCTCTTCCAAATAAATTCCATCTCTTTGTCTTGTAACCTCTTATTCTTATCTTGATAATCAAGACGAGCAAATAGCATTCCATCGAATCCCATTTGCGCAAATAAAGAAGCCTGTTCTCTGGAATGGCCGAATGGGTCTATTTGCCATCCAATGCTCGGTCTGGCACAGCTTCCGAACGTGTCGTCGAGTCGCCTACAGATCAAGGATCAGTAACATATAAATTATGATTTTAGATAAGAACTTATGCGAAATGTATTTAGAAGACAAAATGCTGTATTATATTGCTGTATTTTATATTATATTCACATGTGATATAGATTTAATTGAGCCAATATTCGTAAAAATAAATATATTTTTTACTTCGAGAATATTTATAAAAAAATATTTAAATTACATGTCGTGTTTTATAAATGCGCGAAATCATCAGATACATGTAGACGAGTGAGAAGAGTTCCGTAAATTAATCAATTGTGCTCAGTTTTGAGACTTTTCTCACTCTGATATCTACCGTATCAAACACATATATGTATGTACCTGAATCCCCATGTGAATTGATCCACTAATGAATGATAGTGAGTACAAGCTTCATCGTTCATGCTCCATGCTCCTCCGATAATTTCCAATCGCCCTTCGGCGATTAAGGTTCTCACGTCAGCACGTACCAAGTCATTTTGTCGTAACCACCATTTCCAGAGGAAAGCGGTCTCCACGTAAATAAATCTGCGGAAGTAATTGAATAATATAAAATTTATGCTGTATATAACATATGTTTGAGTAATGTAAAATTTATTGGTTGAAATTCTTTTTAACAGTAGAATTGATAAGATTATTACAAAGTATTAATGTTACACTTATCATAAAATGATATTATCTGTATGTTATATATCTACTTATCTATGATAATGTGCTTTGAATGTATTCGTGCGAATCTTTATCGCATGCTTATATCAGAGACATTATACTTGAGATAATCACCTTCTAGTTGGGTCAGCTAACAGTGCTTTAATGACACTGTCAAGAATGTACTGCACACCGGCCTTTTGGATTGTACCACGACCTCAATGAATAAAAAATTTTCATTACAAATTTATAAGATAATGAAATATAGAAATGTGAATTTATAGTAATAAAATATCATATAATAATCAAAAATAGAGAAAAATAATCTTTATTCTCAGCAGAAGAATGTCACAATTATGTAATAATAATATAATTTTATAAAGTCTGTAAGAAGCATTTAAGGAGCTTTTAAGCTTTTATGTTATAGATATTATATTATATATATAAAAGAAAATATAATAAACGTAACAGAAAATAATGCGTGCGGTTTTTGAATATTAATTAAAATATGGTAATTGTGTGCAAAATGCATTTTTTCTCTGGGAAAAATAAATACGGTTATAACCCACTTTGGGGCCCACGATTATAGTATTCAAATTATTTGGATATCGTAACCAAGATTTTCAAATTATACTAGTCAATTCTCTCAATTAGTTCTGTTGATATTCAGTTACGCAAAGAGAATTTTCACTTAAGGGACACCAACCAAAATGTTAATTAAAGGTTACGATATCCAAATAATTTGATTACTATAATTGTGGGCCCTCCCCAAAGTGGGTTATAACTGTACTTATTTATTTGTCCTAGAGTTCTCACATAAATTTTATGATTTTATCACGTGCCCTCTCTCGAAAGCATAGATAGAGATTATTTTTTCTGTCATTCATATTTGAATTATTAGTTTCATTATTTATTCTCTCACATGATTAGTTTTAGTGTTGACTTACTTCCAAAGTAATACTGATCCACGGTTTTCAACCAACCGACATCGTCATGAGTATGCGGGACCATATGAATGTTAAGTTTATTCGGATCCACGGCATGGCATGCCTAAAATTAATGAAGCATGTACCACATCTATTCTACTTATTTTGTAATTAGTTATCGGGTTTTAAAATACGTATTATATGAATTAAATTAATTTACATTGAAAACGCAATTTTGGTTATTAGGAAGCACATTTTTGTGAACAAAAAATTGACACGAATTTTTAAGGACGTTCTCCGGAAAATCGATTTTCTCTAGATTTTCTTGAAATTGTGAATATACGTTAATTTAGGTGTGCTTTATGCGTGGTATAAGTTTCAGTACCTCTTGCGGTATTAAAAATCGAGATACTGAGCTCCAAAGTTTCAACTTTTAACATGGGATTCCTATTCCTAAAAACAGACATTATAATAAATTGTGAAAAAAGTTTTTTCTAAATGTTTTTGAAAAACTAATATATGATGCTCCATAAAAATAGAAATAATATGCGATAAGTGTCAATACCCTTGCGGTACTCATTTTCGAGAATTACTTGTGTAAAGTACGCGATTTGATGAATTTTTCGCTCGGGTCAGAGTGACAGAAGAGGAGAGGCGTCAGTTACTTAGCAACGCCGCATGAGTTCTCACGCGTGAAGTTAACTTCTTATTTTTTAGATGTTATTGGCTACGGTCAACGTGACGCTACAAAAGCTTTGGAGCGTTCTTCTTCCCCTTCTTTCTTCATTAAAAGAAAAGAGAAGAGGAATGCTTCGAAGCATTTGTAGCGTCACGTTGACCGTAGCTATTATATGTAATATTTTGTATATAAACATCTTTTTATGCACGAATACAAGTTGAGCACGACTGAAGCCGGAAAACATCCTTTAAGGACGTTCTCCGGTCCTTATACTAGAGAAAATCTATTTTATTTAGATTTTCTTGAAACTGTGAATATACGTTAATTTAGGTGTGCTTTATGCGTGGTATAAATTTCAGTACCTCTTCCGGTATAAAAAATAAAGATACTGAGCCTCAAAGTTTCAACTTTTACTAATGAAAAAGTTTTCCAGGCCAAACGGTAAGAGATACGAGGTTGGTCAAAAGGACCAAAGTTGCTCCTCTCGTCGAGTTCTATAAGGAAAAAATGCCAAAATTAAAAAAAAATTAAATTAAAAAATTTTTTTTGGTAAAAATTGAAACTTTGAGGCTCAGTATCTTGATTTTTTATACCGGAAGAGGTACTGAAATTTATACCACGCATAAAGCACACCTAAATTAACGTATATTCACAGTTTCAAGAAAATCTAAAGAAAATCGATTTTCTCTAGTATAAGGACCGGAGAACGTCCTTAAGCTACAACTATATCTATCGTAATATTCACCGTAAGCGATCGTAACGCTCGTCGTAATAGCTATCGTAAGCTCATCGTATGAGTTGATTCAGCTTGAACTTTAAAGCCCGGTGTCCACGATGCTAGAACTGTGTCCAAGTTTCGGTTTAAGCCAATCAACTTGCAGCTCTTACAGAAAAGTAGCAGTTTCATTGGCTTAAACCGAAACTTGGACACAGTTCTAGCATCGTGGACACCGGGCTTAACGATTACGACGCTTGTCTGGCGTTACAACATAACCTAACCTGTCGTTACGATAGATGTAGTTGTAGCTTTAAAGACGGAATTACGATTTGCATCGCATTCCTAATTACTCCAATTAGCAATTAATTTGCGTACCTCATGGCACTTAGTAGGTGCTGCGTCTGGTGTGGTTCGTGGTATTCGCGCTGCATCGCCGGGAGCGAGAAACTGCGCGAATACCAGCGACAGAAGAAGAAGCAGAAATTCGTATCGCAACATAGCGTTGCTTCTTCTGAACTTCTGACGTGCAACGTATGTGACTAATGAGATAATTGAAGCTGCTGCCCTATACTTATACCGTTGACGGACTTCGTGCCAGTGTGATAGCTTGCCACAGCAGATAAAAGACGATATAGATTGATGATGGTCACGAATGCAATAGCGTAGGCGATAATTTAATTCAAAAATTCTTCGATTCAAAATACTTTAATAGCATTCAATATAATAATATAATAATTTTAAAAAATATTAACATAAAAAATATATTTATTATATTATTGTTCAAAATTTTTCCTAAAAATGGTAGATATCACAAAATTGTGCTAACTAAAATAAAATTTACATAGGTACACTATATGTAATACTTTTATTATCATGCTTTGATATTAAAAATATTATATCCGATAAAGTATGATATGGTTCTGTAATCTGATTGTAAAGTCGAATCTCAAGAAAAATATATAACATTCTGGGATGTTTTTCATAAGAAATTCTTGATGTGAACAAATAACAGACACAAGAAGGTTTAATTTTAATATGGCAAGAGTTTGTAATTCCTTAAGAAATTATTGTATATATTGACATGAACTAACGTGAATGTTAATAAAAAATAGAAATTATAAGCATTTTGCTATATTAAGAATAAAAATAAATTATCTTACTATTGTCACGTTTTGTCTGTTGTTCGTCCGTTTTTTTTTGTCAATGCATTTAAGGAGGCTCTTACCCGGCTGCTCTAATCAATGTAGCAACCGAAAAATTATCATTAATAATTGGTTATAAAATTATCGGAAAATTAAATAAAAAAATAAATAATGATTTTTACATAGTGTAAGAGTAAGTTATATGTTCTATTAGTGTAAATATTAAAATTTATACAATAAGTCAGTTGACTACGTCAGTGCTAAAGAGCAGAATAATAACATGCGCGTGTTACAACGTCGTCTGCAGCAGTCTGTAGCTAAGTGAGGTGTAGCCGTGTAGCGTTGTAGCGATTGATGCGATGAAGAGATGGAGCCAAAAGAAAGATATAACGTGAGAATGCTGAGAGGGAAAATGAAAGGAAAATTCTCGAAAATAAAGGTTGTCAATGCGCAAGAGAATAATTATGCCGCTACCATACAGCGCAGAGAAAAGACATGTGCAAGTGAGGTTAGAAAGAATAATTAACATTGTTTACTTTTTGATTTTCAAGGTTTGATTGGCAAATAATTGAAACTTATTGTTTATATAGATGTTTAAAAAACGCATTTTACTTATTTACGTGTAATACAACATTTGAAACTTCGCGCGATTTTGACACTCGGAAGATCATTCGCCTAACCTGTCGTACGTCATATTAAAACTACAATATCTTTTATAACTCATCGTCAACACCAAGTTTTCTTCTTATCATTAGAAAGATTATTATTTTAACTACAATTCCTTAGTTTTTTGTTTACCTGGCTCGCAAACTTGCCAAGAAAATACATCACTTCCGGTAAAAATTTTAGTGTTTACCATATGCCCTGTGTTAAAAATGCGAATTTCAATACTGATATTTTTAAAATTTTTATCGTCAACCTATGCTAAAGTTTTGGGCATCGGTTCGTTGTGGTTCACTTTACAACATAATTTAATTTCATAAAGATCTGTCGTTTTATGATCGAGGTAAGAGCCTCCTTAAGCAATTTATCAGGGAGTTGGACAAGCGAAAATTATTATTATTATTATTATTGCTCGGGGACCAAAAAGATATCGGAGTCTATAAGTTTCGTAACGAGGATCATTTTTATCTATCTGATTGTAATTAGGATAATCAATGTCGAAGTCGGCAGGAATAGGTTTAAATGGAGGTGCGTTTTCAAGTTGTTGCAATTTCTGAAGGAGGGGGAGAGAATTTTGATTAGAAGTAATAGCTTGTTTGATCTGGAACCTAATTCGTTTGATTTGAACTCGTCTACCTCCTTTTTTCGTCATTCAGCCCGAGTTCTCGAAAATGAATTTTAAAGGTCGCCACACTCTTCGTCAGCGTAAAGGCCAAATTCACTTTCGGGAATTAATGACGATTATTGCAATTTCCAAGAATCAACCTCGTAATCGCCACACCTTTCGGCAGCGAAAGTACCAGTTCGCCACACTCTTCGTCAGCGAAAAGGACCGCGATCGCCACGCTCTTTGTCAGTGAAAACTGCGAGTCGAGTTTCAGGAGTAATTGATTGAGAATTTAATACAAGATGAGATTCCAGATTTCAAGCTTATTCTTTTCTCAAACTTATCTCACCTTTATTTTTCAGATCTTAGTACAAACTAAGTTCTGCGTGAAGCGCGGTCTTAAAATACAAGAGTACAGGGATTAAGTCCCAGCATCGAGCGCGAATGCTCGGACTTGAACGTACAGTCGAATGTCGGAAAGTGACTGTCTGAAGTTAAATAAGAGTTAGGAAAACGATTAAAGTCGAGAATGAAATAACAGGCCCGGAGCCAAAAACTATGTGCCGCTCTGCGGCGTTTTCCGCCCTTTTTATACCCGAAATGGCCAAAACCCCCCGTGCGAGATTCTCACCACTTCCTACGCGTCTTAAGGAGGGAGGTTTACTAGAAGTTTCTAGAAACGTAATTTTGGGTCCCATCTGGGCCTCAGCCTATCAACGGCCGTCCGATAACCGTAGGATAAACCAAACATTTGTATTGACCTGAGCGTTATTCGCTCGGAATTCTGAGCTAGCGTGCGTCGTCTAAAGCGTTTAAAAATTCCAACGTGTGTCGTCCGAAATTTTAGGATAAAATTTCCGTACGTAACACTATAATGCCAAAAAAATTATAAAAAATAATTACAAGCTTTTTATTACTTATATTAAAAATCTACAATATAGGTACCAAAGAGCTTGTAATCTATATTTTTTTAATAAAATTATTTACATTAGTTTAAAAGTGAAAATTGGAATATGGTATTCAAATTGAAATATAATTATTCACTCTATAAGCTCTAAAACTTATCAAATAATTATAAAGTATTAATTAATTATAATAAGCAGCTCGCGTATAGATATCCAGTTTATCTTAATGCTACCGTGTATACACTTGGCACAAGTCACATGACTCTCTTCTACAGACCATTTCGTTCAAAGTCGAATGGTAAGATATTCTCTCTTGAACAGTTATATGAAACGTAAATATTGTAGTACTTACATCTCATAACTGTTTTTCCGACTTATGTATATTATTGTCATATTATCATTGTATTGTAATTAGAGTTTCTGAGAACGGATATCTTCTGTAGGACAAATATATTTCGTCAACATTTCTCTGTCATTAAAACAATCTAAAGTTTTATTCTAAAGTGGGAATATTCATGATTATATGTATATATAATACATTAATACAAATATTAATATTAACATTTATTTATAAGGACTTATAAATAAATCTTAATTTTATAAATTCTTGTTTTAATCTTCTATTTTGTATCCTTGATGTAAAATAGTATATATAAAATCTTTACATAAAAGAATACTAATTTCTTTTTTAACTTTTTTTATGTCTATATATTTGTATCACATTGTTTTTTAAGGAAATTAGAGAATATGAACTAATAAATATGTTATGTGTTAAATTTTTCAACAATTTGAGATAAAGGAAGATTATCATCAAGATTGAAAAGACAAAGTTGAGTTTTTAAATAATAGTTTTAAATTTATAAAAATTTAAAAATACTCTTTTCTTCTTTTACGTTTTGTATATAATACAAACAATATAAATAATATTTAATACTTAAATGTAATTGTTGTTATTGATTACATTAATAATACCGACATAGCAAAAATGTTGTTCAGTGTAGGGGAAGCCCGGGTAAAACGAACGCCCTAGGCAAAGCGGATAGGCTTTTTTTTTGCTATCTATAGCGCATCTGTATTAGATAGCGCTACGAGTCTCTAAGCAGGAAGAAGGAGCGACCGGTCGCCGATATCATGGCAGTGCGAAAGAACTTGTGATGTCCAAGTTCGCGCCAAGTATGTAGATCCTTTGGGCAAATCGGACGGGGGCAAAGCGGATGAACCATATCTTCTTTACCCGGTCATAGGCCGGTATTCGTAGTCAGATTTTATATTTAAGACTGTCTTAAGTACAATCTTAAGATGTCATAAAGTGTCATAAACCAATCACAGAGCCGTATTAGCATCTTAAGACATTATACTTAAAACGGTCTTGAAATAAGAACGGACTATGAATACGGGCCATATTGTGACTGCTGTTTTTTTCTATTTTAAGATGGTTTTTCAATACAAACGTAAAACACCTCTATCAAGTTAGCCCCCCCACCATCGCAAAAAAAATCCGGACCTATTAAAAAAATTTAGTGCTATTTATGTGCTAATTTGTTGCTCTAGTCCGGATTTTGTTGCTCAAACCGTTTAGCAGGAAATCGCGATCGAAATGGGTGGGGCCAGCTTGTCGTCAAGCTAGCCCCCCCCCCCATAATAAAAAACCTATATAGAGTGCTCAAATCCAAAAAACAAATACACCAGAATTTGTTGCTTTTTTGTTGCTCCAAGATAGCGTGAAGACATTTTTGAAATATAACGTTTTTTTAGAAAATACGTATATCCGAATACTTAACAGACAGCACTATATTGACTACATCTTAAACAACGTTATATTTCCAAAATGTTTTCACGTTATCTTAAAGCAACAAATTCTGGTATAAACGTTTTTTCGATTTGAGAGCACTCTATATATTTTTTTCGCATGGGGGGGGGGGCCAGCTTGACACAAGTTCTAGCCCCACCACATACTAAAAAACACATATAGAGTGCTCAAATCCAAAAAGCATATACAGCAGAATTTGTTGCTTTTTTGTTGCTTTAAGATAGCGTAAACAAATTTTCGAAATATAAGGTTTTGTAAACAATGCCACTAATAAATACTGCATCTTCGACCGTTATCTACGACTTGGATGGCTAAAAACTAAGTAAAAGAATTTGTTGCTCGAATTCTTTTGTTATTTAAATATTATATGGACCGTGCCCTACCAGAATATGCAACATATGATTTTGTTGCTCGCCCTAACTGCAAATAAACAAATTATTTATCTTCGACCGTTATCTACGACTTGGATGGCTAAAAACTAAGTAAAAGAATTTGTCGCTCGGCTCTTTTTGGTATTAAAATGTTCTGTGGACCGTGCCCTGTCAGAATATGCAACTTGCGATTTTGTTGCTCGCCCCTAACTGCACATAAACAAATTATTTATCTCCGCGTCGACCGTTATCTACGACTTCGTTGACTAAAATTTAAGTAAAAGAATTTGTTGCTCGGGTCTTTTTGTTATTTAAATATTCTGTGGACCGTGCCCTACCAGAATATGCAACATACGATTTTGTTGCTCGCCCCTAACTGCAAATAAACAAATCGAAGTCGCAGATAACGGTCAATGCGGAGATAAATAATTTGTTTATTTGCAGTTAGGGGCGAGCAAAAAAATCATATGTTACATATTCTGGTAGGGCACGGTCCATAGAATATTTAAATAACAAAAAGACCCGAGCAACAAATTTCTTTACTAGTTTTTAGACATCGAAGTCGCAGATAACGGTCGACGCGGAGATAAATAATTTCTTTATTTGCAGTTAGGGGCGAGCAACAAAATCATATGTTGCATATTCTGGTAGGGCACGGTCCACAGAATTTTTTAAGACCAAAAAGAGCCGAGCAACAAATTCCTTTACTTAGTTTTTAGCCATCAAAGTCGTAGGTAACGGTCGACGCGGAGATAAATAATTTGTTTATGTGCAGTTAGGGGCGAGCAACAAAATCGCAAGTTGCATATTCTGGTAGGGCACGGTCCACAGAATATTTAAATAACAAAACGACCCGAGCAACAAATTCTTTTACTTAGTTTTTAGCCACGGAAGTCGTAGATAACGGTCGACGCGGAGGTAAATAATTTGTTTATTTGCAGTTAGGGGCGAGCAACAAAATCATATGTTGCATATTCTGGTAGGGCACGGTCCATATAATATTTAAATAACAAAAGAATTCGAGCAACAAATTCTTTTACTTAGTTTTTAGCCATCCAAGTCGTAGATAACGGTCGAAGATGCAGTATTTATTAGTGGCATTGTTTACAAAACCTTATATTTCGAAAATTTGTTTACGCTATCTTAAAGCAACAAAAAAGCAACAAATTGTATTTGTTTTTTGGATTTGAGTACTCTATATGTGTTTTTTAGTATGTGATGGGGCTAGAACTTGTGTCAAGCTGCCCCCCCCATGCGAAAAAAAATATATAGAGTGCTCTCAAATCGAAAAAACGTTTATACCAGAATTTGTTGCGATTTTGTTGCTCGCCCCTAACTGCACATAAACAAATTATTTATCTCCGCGTCGACCGTTACCTACGACTTTGATGGCTAAAAACTAAGTAAAGGAATTTGTTGCTCGGCTCTTTTTGGTCTTAAAAAATTCTGTGGACCGTGCCCTACCAGAATATGCAACATACGATTTTGTTGTGGCAAAACGGACAGTTTTTTTTGCTTTAATTGTTGATTGCAAAGAGGTTTAAATGTTTAACTTCTTTATTTTTTCTTATTTTATTTAAAAGTTGATTACTTTGAGAGGATTATTAGAATAAAAAAGGTTTCTGATCTCAATTTTATAATTGCGTCTTTTTTCTTGCCAAACCTTAACACATCCGCGCTGCCTGGACTTTTCCTAATTAATCTTTCCTCATCAAGTAGTGGAAAAGTTTAATTAAAAAATAAGAATTGTAACTTATCTAGAATCAATGATATTAAGTTGATATCTTGTTTATATTTGAAAATGTGCATTTATCGAAAGATTAGTCTTGTATTATTACCAGATGTTTATCACATTTAACTTTCATTGTTATATAATATAAAAATATGTTATATAATATAAAAATATAATAAAAATTGTTATATAATAATATGGTAATTTTTTAAAAGGACATTTTCGGATAAATATTTTGTTAATAATATATGTGCGTGTGTGTGTGTGGTGTATTTCAGATATCATTTACAAAATTTTTGTTTTTATATGAGCAAAATTAATTTTTACCTTGTATTAACAAGAAATTGTTCAGATTTTAATTTTATATTAAATAATAGTTTATTAATGTGAACAATTTTATACAATTACGGCTGCTTCATATTTTGAATAGCAATACATAGCTTAATAGCGTAAAATTTAAAATAATAGACATCACAGACGCGCGCTTCGCGCGCGCTATTTAGTTTTAACATTACACACAACTGTCAAAATATATACGATGACAGCTACTCATGAAGTAAGCACAGCGAGAGAACGAATCGACATCGCGGAAAAGCGACAACAATAAACTTCGTTAGATTCGAATATCGACTTTACATGCCTTTTTTAGATATGGAGGAACACAACTGTCAAAATATATACGATGACAGCTACTCATGAAGTAAGCACAGCGAGAGAACGAATCGACATCGCGGAAAAGCGACAACAATAAACTTCGTTAGATTCGAATATCGACTTTACATGCCTTTTTTAGATATGGAGGATGGATCGCGATTCGATAAAGTTATAAGATCAAAAGAGATTGATTTCGGAACACATCACAGTCGTATCTAACGTTAGTAACGTCTCTGTATAAATTCAATTGTTGTTTATAATCTTATCGCATATTTATTATCGAGAATAAATCAAGTTCTATACGCATGTAAAATACGCGTATGAAATCCGAAAGTGCACAGAAATGAATAAAAATGGCGAATAAATTACGGTAGAAATTAGGAAAACAACATATTTATTTGCATAATATATAATAAAGTAAAATGCAGTAATGTAACACTGTCAAAGCATGAACAACGTTAAATATTCTCAATGAGGGATAAAAGAGGTAGAAGTACACCAAAGCAAAACTTCAAACATGTCGCACGTAGCGCAATCATATCGCGATACGTTTATTTACGGTGAAGATATTTGAATGATCTGTAGGCCGTTGATTTAAATCATGGTGCTGGTGAAAATGAACGCAACAGTGCGGAAAACATATGCCAATAATTCTTTCGTTGATATCTCGGAGAAATTAGATTGATCTTTCAGACCTAGAAATAAAATTTGTTTAATTTAATACAATTTTGTTTAATTAAAGAAATATTAAAGTCTTATTTTAATCATACTTTTTTTATTATTAATAGAGGAGAGTCCCTTATTATGAGATAGGCTCCTAATATGAGGTAGCGAGGTTTCTGCTAAAAACTAATAAGACCCATCTGTTGGTTCCACCATGAACTTATTGCTCTTGGGGTGAAATCTATTTAGTGGAAAATTCATTAAATTTATTACATTTTTAAATTCTGCTTATAGACTTCCGGCAATCACATAAAATAAACTCGATATCTCATAATAGGGAATTTTCTTCTAATACATAAATATAGCGGTAAAATACAGAGGTGATGTTATATAAAAAAATAAACTCCATAATATGATTTTGAATAAATTATATTTACAAAGACAAAGTCATATTGCCAATTTAATTAATTAATTTTTTAATTTTATAAGTTAATTTATTTTTTATTAATATATGTAGACATACATATTGTCTTTGTATTATCAAAAAAAAATAGAGAGAGAGAGAGAGAGAGAGAGAGAGAGAGAGAGAGAGAGAGAGAGAGAGAGAGAGAGAGCTAGGGGAGAAAAGGAGAGGAAGATAGGAAGAAACAGATGAGATGTGAGATATGAATAATTAATGTCTTTTAAAAAATAGAATAATTAATGTCTTTTTTTACGACAAAAATAACTTTGTGAAACACTTACCGATACGTAAAAAGGTTATAATTATAACATTTATCATAGTGTGCCTAAAAATCAGAGTACATGATCTCTTGCGGTTTTTCGAATTTAATAGGTCGATAGACTGTGAATGATTGATCCCATCCACGCGGCGCTGTATTGTAATTTGTCAGATTGTGAAGGCTGGCCAATTTCGGTCCAGTATAATTGTTATTCTCGTACAGTTTGTTTCCTGAAAATTTTAAAACATTAAATATAAATCTGTGAATATAAACATATGATAGAAAAATTATTAAATATTACTAACTAATATATAATTTTAATATATGCATACATCTCATAAACCCAATTTTTTATATAATAAAGACAAAATGTACTTTACGTCCATTACCGTGTTTTTATTGTTTATACAAATAAATACAGACACCATGTATTTGATATTGAAGATAGTGAATTATATTAATATAAATTCTTAATTACCGCGTAAAAGAAATTAATCTCATTAAGAGAGAGACCTATTTTAAATTAAAACTCAAAAAGAAATATGGTTCCTATAGTACCTTGTAAGAAATTATTATATTTTAGAAAAGATTTTTTTTGGTATTTTTGTACTTTTATAATTCCCTATCTTTACATAACACGGGAAAAATTTCGTTTTTCGTATATAATTTAATAGTAATTTAATTCGTATATAATTTAATAATTAATTTTCATCAATCCGTTTGTTATAGGATTAGGAACATGTGCGTTAGAGATCGTTTTTGTACGTTTAGTGTGCGAAAGCGATAACATCAGAACTACAAAAGCGCATGCGTATTAACTTGCCTAATTCTGGATTAACGTCAACGAGTTTGCATTCTGGCGTGGTGGTGCCTAAAAGATTATCCAAAACCGGTGTGCTACGCAGATGTTTCTTAGTCTCGAGTATGTCCTCCTGCGAGGCGACCATCGAAAGCATCAGCGACTTCGCCTCGGGAGGCATCTCGGCCTCGGTGTTGACGAATCTCGTGCCGTTGGCATAAAGGGCCTCCAATTCCTGCGAGGTGGTCGAATGACGTCGAGTACCCGAGTACTCGTCCTCGAACGCGATTGAGTACTCGCTGCTGTCGCAACAGTTCAACAGGGCGGACGGCGCGGAATTTCCGCGATCTATAGATCCCGCCTCGTTCTGATAATCTTCGGAGTCGGTGTCATCCGTCGTATATTCGCTCTCGTCAGTGGAAACGTAGCCGTTGCATCGGGACTGTAGTTTCGCTGATCCTTCGTAGCTCTCGTGTGCACTGCATAATTGACCGTTGCACTGCAGTTTCCTTTCGTAGCTTCCACGTGTGTCGTACAATCGGTTGTTACATTGGGACTGCAGTTTCGCGGATCCTTCGTAGTTTCCGCGTGCGCTATATAATTGGATTAAAATGGATTCTCGATTTGATTTCGCGAAACTTTGATCTCCTTTATCTAAAGAGAGATATACTACATCTACATGTGACTGCAATTGCTAGTAAAAATATAAACGAAAGATAAACATACTTCATCGAACTTCGTTGAACTACGGACTGTTATGAATAACAATATCACGAATGACATCTTGTGTCTATCACATTTGCAATTGAAATAGCAGATTAAAATATGCATTGCTAAAAAAGTACACATAGCGCGACATCAAACAAACAACTCAAATTTCCTCCACCATTTACGTCAATTATCGGAGAATGATTTGAATAATTACGTTATCGTTAAGAAACACTAAAATAAAATATAAAAGGCTTTTTGGTACATTATTATTTATTAAAACCGAAGAATCCATCATTCTCACCGTGCGTATCTCTCCTCCTCGTTGTTAAACTTGATAGAATTTTTCGTCTCAAAGAAACGCGCTATGCCATTATCCAACGGACACTGCTGTACGATTGGAATGATCCTTGGACTGATCTGCTTGTATTGCAAAACCGGTCTACAGGTTTTCTCGAATTCTTGTATCAGTTGCTTCACTGGCACAGGAGTGTATCCGTTTTCCTCATTGTTATTCTGCATCTGTCTGTCGCTTTGTTGCTTATTCCCGATCTTGTTGTCAATTACGTTATCGTACTTGTTATCGTAACGCTGTTGAATTCTCGTGCCTCTGCCATTGTAGCTCCGCGCATTACAAACGTCAGGTTTTTTCGGCGACTGATAATTGTTGTTAATATATCTATTATTGTTACTTGCGACAGCGTGATTATTGGCCATGTTAGTGCGCCGATTGTTAGTAGATTCGAAAACGGTACGACGAGATTTCTCGACGATGGGCGACCGTGAATGATCGGAAGGAAAATCGGAATCTGTGCCCACCGCAATTTCCCGCAGGTAAATCTTTTTTATCTCGCTCGAATGGCCGCATCGATTAGCGTTACAGTGCCTGTCTGCAACTCGCAAATCGAAATTGATACAGCGGAGCATAGCAACTGGAAAAAGCTTTGTTACAGGATTAAGCATACCTAAAGTGTCTTTCCGAAGAATTAGAGGAAACTATATACATATACTTGAAAAGATTTTAAAAATAGTATAAAAGAAAAAAATTTGTCAAAATAAAATGTAAAAATAAAACTTGTATTTAATTACAGTTTAATTACTTTATATAATTAATATTAAAGATCGGACCTCTATTTGTAAAAAGAAATGTAAGATTTCAAATTTTTATAAATCTGTTCTCTTATAATTTATTATAGGGGGAAGCCCGGGCAAAACGAACGCCCTAGGCAAAGCGGATAGGCTTTTTTTTCGCTCATCTATATTAGATAGCGCTGTGAGTCTTTAGCAGGAAGAAGGAGCGACCGGTCGCCGATGTCATGGCAATGCGAAAGAACAAGTGATTGCTCTTGTATGTTTTTTTTTTTTTTTGCCAAACTTTAACACATCCGCGCTGCCCGGGCTTCCCCTATGTCTGTTTTAGCACAAATACTTTAATTGCGTTATCTAAATATCTTTAATGTTGTATATGCTTGGCAACAAAAATGCTTTAATGTGTTATTTTATCGTGAGATTAGATGTTTACCTTGAAATGCACTTAATCTCTGTACTCATCAAACGTTATAAAAAAACACGATCGACATCGAAAGATACGATTTTTTGTTTATCTCAGATATATCGCAGAAGTGTCAAGCGCGCGCGCGCGCTTTCTGTTGATTAAATAACATCGATAACGATTGCCAATTAGAACGTTAAAGATCGTTCAACTCGAGCTCTCTAAGTATCCGATCCAACATTGATCTCTATTTCGGAGGCGTGTCAAGCACCTCGAAATTCTAGAACACTTCCTCGCTCATATAAGTCTGATAGAAAAAAGAGGATAAAACTTTTTAAAAAATTCTTCTACTTTATTTATACGATTAAATCGTATTTATTTCTTCTTTTTATAATAATTATTGTATTTATATTATGTTATTATAGCTCTTCTTATATATTATGTATTTTTATTTTGTATTATATGTATTATATTTATTAAAAAACAATAAAATTTCAAAATTGAAAAATAAGATATAAAATGTAAGACACTGTAAGAAATCAAGATTCTTGAAAAAAATGTGAAGAAAAATATAACTAAAAAGTTCTAAGTACATGATTATACAGTCTCAGAAAATCTCTAGCGTATTCTCTGCATTGTAAAATAACATGATTTTTCTTGGGAAAAAAATAAATATTGACGTTGTGTAAATACATACATAATAGGTCTGTTTTTTATTGCTGCACTGCTGAACTAGTGCAATAAGTTAGAGTGGGACAAGTATATTTTGTTTCACTCTAGCTTTTACTGCAATAGTGTGCACTAGTTCAGCAGTGCAGCAATAAAAAACAGACCTAATGTCAAGCGACATCGTGTAATAAATTCCGACCTCGGCTTTCGAAAGACTTTGTTGACATTGATATTCGCTCGTAATTTTAAAACATTTTGGAGAGAATAGAGAAAACAGGCCTCGCCGTTTGCCAACGCCGTTGGCTAAATCTGCCAAGTGAGATCACCTTGCATTTGAGATTATTATTCTGTCCATCATTGAATTGTGTTTACGCACCTGTTATCGGGATATTCGCGTTGTCAAGGGAGATATCCACTGTAAAAGGATTATAAAATGATTTGTCAATGCTCGAAACCGGCGTACGCGGTGTCAGCGAAGGCGTCATGAACTTTGCGTTACCATTAATTTCCTGAAATCACAATTGTTTACCCTTTATAATGCAAAATATCATTACTTTTTTAAAATTACGAAAATTTATTCCAGCTTTTACAGAACAAAACATTATGAACTTCCTTGAAATTGAAAAATATATTATTCTATTTATTTATTTTAAGCTTTTTAATGCAGATACTATTATAAGAATTTAAATTTATAAAATAAAATAGAAAATTATTATTCTACGGGTGAATAAATTGTTAAAATAAATATACAATAAGAAATTTTACTACTTACTAATTTTTCTGGATATGTTGGCGTCTTCGGTGTGACAGGCGTATTGGGTGTCTGTGGCTGTTCTTGGTCCACCACCCACTTTTCCGATCTTTTTCTACGTTTCGCAAATATCTCGGCACCTGTGAATTGTTTTGGCAACGCTATGTTATATGCATATTATATATATAGCAATAATTTTGTATTTATATAGTTGAAGATATTTCTCATAGCAAACAAGTGTCTTATCACATATTGTTATGTGAACCAAATTTTTGTTATATTAACTAAAGAATTTGTTTGCCCATATCCAAACAAGGATTTAGTTGATTCAACGAAATGGGTTTCTCAGTGTATTATATTATTATATTATTACGTTTATCTATACTATTATTATAAAGCAACAGAGTTTGCAGCCTTTTTTGTTCGCTATGATCTCGGAAATTATTTGACCGAATTTTTACCAAAAGTATATGAAATAGGGGTAGAATTTTCCGGGGAATGTTATAGAGTGTATATTTTTGCGTTACCGATTTTTTGGAAACCGGTTTTTTTAATTCTTCTAATTTTTCGAGAAATAATTGACCGAATTTTAAAGAATTGTACATAAAACAGGGGTAGAATTTTCCGGGGAGTGCCATAAAGTGTATAATTTTTTGTTACCGATCTTTTTGGAAACCGGTATCAGAAGTTTTTCGAATTAGCCTTTTTTTTGTTCGCTATGATCTCGGAAACCAATGGACCGAATTTTTACTAAAAGTATATGAAATAGGGGTAGAATTTCCCGGGGAGTGTTATAGAGTGTATAGTTTTTTGTTACCGATTTTCTGGAAACCGGTTTTTTTAATTTTTCTAATTTTTCGAGAAATAATTGACCGAATTTTAAAGAATTGTATATAAAATAGGGGTAGAATTTCCCGGGGAGTGCTATAAACTGTATAGTTTTTCGTTACCGATCTTTTTAGGAACCGGTATCTTTTTGGAAATTGGTTACGAAATTTTTCCAATTTTTTAGGAAATAATTGAGTGAATCTCAAAGTATTGTATACGACGGAATTGCATTTCAGTCGATAAAAAAGTAATATTTTTCAATTTATAGCATTTTAGAGAGAGAGAGAGAGGGGGGGAAGGGGAGAGAGAGGGAGAGGGGGAGAGAAAGAGAGAAGGGGAAAGAGAGAGGGAGAGAGAGGAAGAGAGAGAGAGAGAGAGAGAGAGAGAGAGAGGGGGGGAGAGAGGGAGAGAGGGAGAGAGAGAGAGAGGGGGGAAGAGAGAGAGAGGGGGGAGAGGGCGAGAGGGAGAGGGAGAAAGAGAGAGGGAGAGGGCGAGAAGGAGTGGGAGGGGGAGGGGGAAAAGGAGAGAGAGAGTCTTATTACATATGTCCTCCGGGGCGAACCCCGGGTAACCAGCTAGTATTACATAAAATATTATGTAATGTTATATATTTTATGTAATCTTAACATACATAATTTTGATATTACAATTAGCTCACGTCAGTTAAATGGACGACACTTACCGCGTCCTTTTTGATTGTTCAAATCGCGGACGATATCAAAGAGCTTCTCAGGATTTTTCGGTACCGATGCGATATTGACTTCTTCACCTAACGCCTGAATGCCGTGAATATCCAGCACTTTCCCGCATGGATTCATCATGCATTTGAGGGGTAGTTTTTCCTATTAGAAGAAATTTTAATTTACAGTAGATGTGGTGTGTGTGTGTGTGTGTGTGTGTGTGTGTGTGTGTGTGTGTGTGTGTGCGTGTGCGTGTGCGTGTGCGTGTGCGCGTGTGCGCGTGCGCGTGCGTGCGTGTGTGTGTTTGTGTGTGTGTGTGTGTGTGTGTGTAGATGCAGAAAATTCAACGTTGCACACTATGCTTTTACCTTATGAATCGTCGTGGTTTCTTCTTCGTCCTCGACACCTGCGAAATACTATCTATTATATCGTGCAAATTATGTATACGTTTTGGATAATGTAAACACAAAATTCTTCGAACGAGAACGCGACAAATTTTTACATAATGCGACAGTTTTAATGTAGAAATAAATTATATGAAAAATTTTGATACATACCATTGCCGTCGTGGATCCATTTAACAGATCGCTTTTTTCTATTCACGTACATGGACTGTCCTTTGCTTTTCACATTTTTCACATCGCTGAGCGAATGCGAAATTCGACGTGCAAGCTCGACCTGATCCTCGACCGTAGGATGCGTCGGTGCGTAAAAATACGAGGACGCAAACATTTTCTCTGAAAATGAATTTTGAACGTTGTCTTAATCTCAATAAATGTGTATCTATTTCTTCCAGATACTTCAGATATTATATATCATATTTAATCCATCCAAAGAAAATTCCTTAAAATATTTGTTATTGTAAAAGGTAATTCTGTTGTTAATTATATCAAAAGGCACGTACTATTTTTTGATTGTAATAGCTCTTGAGAGTCTGATGCTGGAGTAAGTAGCTTTTGCAAATTAATCGGTGTACTCTCGCCCCCTTCCTGCAAGTAAAACATTAATTGTTACGCAAATTTATATCGATGAAACAGAACCAACGAAACCATATGTGTGAAAAATCCTAAAATTTGTAATTTTTCTTTTTGGCCTTGAATTTTCTGATGAATTTGTACTCAATTATTTTTTTTACAAAAATGACCGAGAAGTCAATAACCTTGAATTATAAATAATTTATAATAACGTTTAGAATTTTGAAATCATCATTTTTAAGTAAAATTTGTCTTATAAGAAGATTAGTTTACAGTTCTAGAAATAAATATATTTAATCAAGTTGATGTCTTAAGACTTAAGAAAATCGGTTTTAAACTTATTCAATTTATAAATGAAAGTATTAGACCTAGTCTACAATTAGTCGTATGTCGGAGTCCAATGAAGATGGTCCAATAAAGAAAATTAGTTTTCGAAAAAGAAATTCTCTCATTGGACCATCGGCTACGTTCCGACATCTGACTCCCGACATACGACTGATTGTAGATCTTAGTCTAAGGCCGGTATTCATAGTCAGTTATTATTTCAAGACCATCTTAAGTAATGTCTTAAGATGCTAATACGGCTCTGTGATTGGCTGATGACATCTTAAGACTGTACTTAAGATGGTGTTAAATATAAGAATCGATTATGAATACCGGCCTAAGGATGAATAATAGATTGGTCACATATACGAATTGTGACTTCTAAAGTGGTGTAGAGCTTCAAAAACGTCAAGCTTGAACGTGTTTCTTTTTTCAACGAATCCTCCAAAGTTTTGCAAGTTAAAACGACTCCACTCACCATGCCGAAGTGCAATATTTTTGAAGTGAGATTCTCGAGAAAGTTCCTTTTAACCGGATCGTGTCTGTCGGACGGCTTGTAACCGCGCGAACGTATTACAACATTGTCTGCCGATACGCTACGCTGCAGATAATTCTTCTCCTGTAGGGATCCGCTGTATTTCACGCTGCACTTGTACTCCGCATCCTTGGAGCACGTGAGCCCATACGAGGTGTTGCTCAGAACGTTACGCTTGGCGTTTGCCGTAACGTGTCTGCGGACATTTGAAACGTTCGCAATGCGATGCGGATCCTCCATTTACGCAAACTCTACGAGATTTCGCGATGACCGTACAAACATAAAGTATAACGGAAACCGTACAGATAAAGAGAAACTTTCGTAAATTCGTGTGTAGAAGAGTGATGATTTTTTAAAAGATTATTTTAGATAAGAAAATATTAAATGTAAACTTCATTCTAAATATCTTAAATTTTATTTGAAAACTTCAAATTATTTTAAATTAAAAATTTGACTTTAGTTATGTCACTAATTGTAGTTAACTTATTATAAAAATTTATTGCCAATTCTTAAAAAATTAAATTTGTTATCATACCAATAAAATTTTATATTTTGTAATTACGTTACAACGTAAAATAATTATCTGATTTTTGACAATACATTAATGTTAGTTAATTATTGCCGGATTTATCTCGCAATGATATTACTACTACACTACACGGAGAGAATTTTCTCTTAAAATTTACCCTGAAATCATGGTAGTTGTGGGACAACATGTACCACCAAGAATTTTATGCGAGCTATTCTGATTAATATCTACCATAATAAAAAATATTAATATTTATTACATTAAAATATAAAATATGTTTGATTAATTTTACTAAAATATATCTAGAAAATTTCAAGAATTTTTTTAAATTTACCAATCTGCTTGGTAATTTTTATCACGTTGTTTGTAAAATGTCTTTTGTATATTTCAAAAATTCCTTGGTTGCCAAGTTGTCCCAAGTTTGTAGTGAATTTAAGGATAAAATATAACAAAAAATTTTCTCCGTGTATCGGCCTGAAAAATTGCGATGATAAAGTTTCTAACTACATAATTTTCTTTCAATTAAAAATTGTTAAAACAGTGTTATTTTTTAATAAAAAATAAGATATTAATTGGAATGTTTAGTACTATTATTAAATAATGAAAATAAAAATATCTTTTGACACTTGTAAGAAGGCAAACGCGATAATTTTTTCATTTCAGTAATGTATGTCGAAAAATTATAAAATTACAATCGCTATTTTTCTTATTCTGAATGAGATTTAAAATCAGAAATCGTACAAGTTTATTAAAATTGCACCTTCAATTCTTGATTCTAAATTTGCGAATGTTTACATTGTTTTCTTGTAGCAAGCGGCAGAAATATATTTAGCAACGTCAGTACGTTCAGTGTGCAGAAACATCGTGTTCATCCGATCTTGAATTTTCGACATCGCGATATCTGATCAATTGTACAAGATATGTAAGAGAGAGAGAGAGAGAGAGAGAAAAAGAGAAACGTAAGAGTCTGCCCGGGCCGACATGCCGTAGAGCTCGGCAAAGCTTTTTTGACTACGAGAATTGGTTACCTTCCAAGCAGCCAATTAATTCCGCGTCGCGGTATTGGCAGTGGTACAACGAGCTCTGTGTAAAAGAAACGCTAAATTTATCTGTTGTAACGTAATACGCAGTAACAGTTCGAAAGCAGTCGCCCTTGCCGCGCACGCGATCGGCATCGTATCCATTTGCTATTGCGTATAAAAAACCCGACAACAATGCACAATAATACAATATTATTTTTGATAGATAAATAATTAGTCTTATTCTCCAGTCCGGATGCAAACTTTGTATAATTATGTTTAATAGGCAATCAGCAAAATTTTACGATACACATGTATGTATACATATATCTATTTTAATACTAATTTAATAAGATTTACATTAATATTAACGTATATATGTATTGCCTCCTGTTAATTTGTCTAGAAAAATAATATGGCGCGGTTCAATTCTCACAACGCAATCGATACTTCGCTTTAAATAGATTGTTTGGGTAGAAGTTTGAGAGTTTCTTCGAAGCCGGTCAGGCTGTTCGCGGTACTGAAATTTCGAGAAAGTTTTAACGGATCAAACTTCGACCATTGATAACTTAATTTGGATAACAATTCGCAAGCGTTTAATTGACAAAGCGATTGGAAAGGAAAAACACGTAATTCTCGAAAAAAATGCATTAATTATCATATAAAATATTCCGAGACAAATTAAAAATTGTGTTAATCGTTTTTCAAAATAGTATTCTTATTTTTTCCAGCCACCGAGTAGATTATAAACAGCTAAGTTATTTCGATATCGAATTTATAAACACGAGTCTTTAGAATAATTCCTAACTGTCAACTTCGATTATTACTCCATAATTTTGTCAAAATGCACATTTTCTATTTATTTAAAAGTTTGCGATGACGCGCTCTCTTTCTCTCCCTCTCTCTCTGTCTTTCTCTCTCTTCCAACATTTCATAACATATTGCTGTCACTAAAATTTCCCCTGTACAGTTACCGCAATTGGAAAACATGTCACGATTAACTTAGCATTCATCAACCACGGAAAAATAGCCACATTGATAGACACATTTCTGATATCACTCTCTCGGGGAAATCCTCTTTCGCAAACGATAACGATGATAAATTTATAAAAAAAAGACGAAAGAAGAGAAAGAAGAAAAAACCACGACTCGGGTAACTCGCACTCTCTCTCCCTCTCTCTCTCGTCCCCATTTTCTCCCAGGTTGACAGAGACATTGCGAACAGAGATTTTACTTATCAAACGATGCTCTCCTCATCGCGACGTGCACGCACACAGAAAGTAGGTCGTCTCCCTTCTTCGCCTACACTTTGTTTTCCTTCGTTACCCGCGATTTATTTTTCCCACGGCTTTACGTAATGCGCGACACCCCGGCCTACACACTTTGCCGGAGGTGGTCAGAGTCCGCCTGAACTCGACGACGAGGGCTCCCTCGTCGCGGCAGGCGAATCTCGCATCTTGCAAAACGCTCCCTGGCACGCACCGGCCGTTCAAACACGAGAGTCAGCGTACCAGAAGGAGTCACCGCCGCTGCTACCGCCGCCACCGCCGCCGCTGCAACGCTCAGGGGCCAACGACTACGGGCCGGTTCATTGATAGAACAGAGATGAGAAAAGGGAGTAACGAGAAGAGCGAGAGAGAGAAATGGAACTTATTTTTATATCGAGCGAACTGCCGTGCGAATCGTCGCGGATCTCCATCAGGTACCTCGCGACTCTAGTAGCGTGCAAAATGATCTCTCCCCGAAAGAAAGGTCATTGCCCGAACGCGGTATATCGGTTCGTATAACGATAACGATCGCTTCACCTACATACGTGAACGGGTATATCTTCCGGGACGGAATCGACCGTGTTGGCGAGAGAAGTGTCACTTCCGTGGTGGCGGAGGTCTCTCTCGATGCCTTCTCCACGGCTCTAGACTGGTACTATCGAGAAAATCCGCCTCGTGCCCTTCTCTTCACCATAAAGACCCGATCCGAGATAGTCGAGCCCAATGAGGCGGGGTCCGCAACTTATATGCGATGAATTACAAACACGGCCGGCACACACGGCGCTTTATAATAGCGCCCAAACTGTCGTCTATACAGCGCCTGCTTGCCGACTGGCTTGGGACGCCTTTCGATAAAAATAGATCATCAGAAAGCGACACCTCAAGATCCGAGCCGAGCCAACGGGTTGTCCGTTATGGCACGTCCGTACGGCGTCGTGTACACAGCAAAGTGGTAGCTGTGCTTGTTACCACGCGAACACCTGCGGGTCACCAAACTGAAGACATTTAAAGTACGACCTTTGCGGCTTACCTCGTCTTCCCCGCGTCGGGGACGAATTATTCTGTAATTATTACATATTAACTCGAAAGATAATGACGAAGATTTATTACAATGTATTTCAAAATATAAACAAATTGCATAGGTATTATATTGTTTATATACATTTGTTTAGATACGTGATCATTAACCCCGGAATGATCTTGCACCTACTCATCCCTAATCGTCATTACTTACGTGTTATCCGTATTTTCTCTCAAAATCTTTATTCTATTGTTGGCTATTTCGTGTTTCTTGTTTTTCTTAGACTTCCTCATCTTACTTTTTAGTTTTTCTATTTCCGTTTTAGATTCCGCTTGTTTTAGTCGAAACTCAAGTTTGTTATGTCATTATTACTTTTTCTTTGCATTTTGTTCATCTATATATATAGTTTATATTTCTTTAATTTTTTCAAAGGTACATAATTGAGCTCTTTTTCTTCTTCGTGAAAATTTTAAGTTTCTGAGACATGAAGTTTAACGCGTGGAATAAGTAAAATTTGATTCTACTGTTAGTTTTTGATTTATCTTCCTATTTTATAAATCTATCGTGTCTTTTTATATCTATTGTCATTTTAATATGTTATTGTTACTTCAATTTCTTACTTTTCTCAATTATATATTTTTAGAAGCTGTTTAAGTTCTTAGTAGATAGTTACCATATGTTTCCAGAATTATTTTTAAATTACATTCTTCGAAAATTTTTTTTAGCTTTTGTTTTTTTTAGATATCTATATTACATAAATTATGTACGCATCCAAGAGAGAGAAATATATTCTGTGATTTTTATTAATTGCATGTTTTAATATAAGTTAGTAAACAGTTTGAATAATACTATTCTTGAAGTCATTTTTTACTATAGCTATTATTTCGATATCTTCAATATACAAATGAGTAGTATAGTTCTCATCGTAATTATTTGATGCCTTTTGTTGAGATCGTAGAAATCCAGCATCTAAAAAAATTAATTTAATATAATACATTTTCTACAATTATAGATGTTAATAATCTATAAGAGATGTTAATAATGTTTTCCTGGAAAAAAGAATAAGATCCTAGAGTTGATAAGTTTTATGAAAATACATTTCGGTATGTATACCTAAAATATCACGTCTTTTAAGCAGATAAATCTTAATTAATAAAAATGTTTCACGAAATTTATTCCTGGTAATGCTAGGAATAAATATATTGAAAATGAAATTTGTATGCTGAATATATTTTATGTAGGTATACTGAAAGAGAGAAACTATAATAAAACACAACTCATTTACTTATTTAAAAGCTGCCATATAAAACAAATAAAAAATAAAGTTTGATTAAAACTGACAATGATTTTAATGATTTTAAAATTCTTTATTCTTTTTCAAATTTTTTTAATTTATATGCTTACTATAATTCTCAATCTAACTTTTTAGAGTTTAAATGTATTAGACAAATCTATTATATGGAGGGGTAAAAGCCATAGTGGTGTAAGTCAAATAAATATTGACTCGTGTGCATAGATGCAATTTATGTATTGTATAGATTGCATCTATGCATACGAGTCAATATCTTAAAAAAATTGACTTACACCACTATGGCTTTTACCTTTCCATATATAACTGTACCATATTATTAAATATTAATCTTATGAAATTAAAGTAGAATTATTTAAAAAATAAAATTTAATAAATGACCAAAAATAGAAGTTAAAACTCACCTATACTCTCTCTTCTACTTCATATTTACTTCGTATTGGATGATACTAATGAATTCTGTTCTGCGTGGAAGGTCTCTACAACATGTTTAATAATAATAGTTAATCTACAAATTAAATATAATACACAGTTATCATTTTATTGTCGATTCGAGAAAGAGTAAATTATTGAAAACTTACTTATTCGTTTGTATTTCTTTTCACAATGTTTTCAGCAATTATGTAGTGATCTTCTTTTTAGAATTGCCTTCCAATATCTTCTAGCTGAAAATTGCCGTTGTTACTAGAAACCTAGAAATTTAATAATATTGTTAAAAATAAACAAAAGAAATATAGCTCTAAAATTAATTTTATAAAAAATGTGTACCTCTAAATTACTAGAAATATTTTATCCATCGTTTATCGTTTAGAAAAATTATCATCTTCTTATTTGGCTGCATTCGGGAAGCGATTAGCGCTATTTTCTTATTCTATCCTTGCTTTACACCTATTAATGAGCAATAAAGATAGAATGATGCAATAGCGCTAATAGCGCGCTCCTCGAATGCAGCCATAGTCTGATGCTCCAAACAGTATAGTCTAATGCATTAAAGAATTTTTTATCATTTTCTTTAAATATTTGTAAGATTTGTAATCAGCTTCTTTCAATTTTATCAACGATTTTCTTGTGTTCTACAGAATCCAAATTATTTTCATCTGTTCGTGGCTTTTGTGTTATCTAAAAAATTAATGAAGACTAAAGTGTATATAATTTAAAATATGAAACATATCTAAATACTTTTGATCTATTAATTTTGTTTTCTGTTTTCATTTGTTTTGTCATTATCATATATATCACTATCTATTTCATATATTTTTAAATCATAGAAAAGAGTTTCTTGTTCAAGGAACTCTCTCGTAACTACTTTGTTCAAATTTTGTTTCTTTTTCTTAATAATTGCTAATTTTTTCTTCTTGATGAGTTAAAAAATTTCTGATTTATTTTCATTTTTATTTCTATAATAAGCAAACTTTTATTATTAATTTGAATTGAATCTAGGAAAAATTATTATAAATTGTAAATATAAAATATAATTAAATGTGAGTGACAACAAGATTAGCACATGTATAATTTCCTTATTCCTTCTTCTTTTATCTTTAAACAGAATCAAGAGATTTATATATTATCTCATTAATAAGACATAAATTAAATTTTCTTACCTCTGCAATCTTTACTTCAATAAATTATTAAGGTATAAACACTCAATATGGACGTTTATATGAATACGAGTTTACTTACAATTTTCACATGCTTAGACTAGTAAGCCCAAACACCAAATGATTCCAAAGTTGTCGACCCATACATGCCTCCTACTGCTTCTGTACGCATGCGTATATGTACGCAGAGTTGACCACGTGCGATTGCCCTGATAAACTCGTGCTTAAATGTAACACATTTTGAAGCTTATAATACTTTTTTGTCTTTTCTGCCGATTATGCCGTTATTAAAATTATTATTAATTAGTACTTTTATCCCTACTTGTTATTAATGTCATTTTTGTTAATTATTTAAGTTATTTGAAATAAAGCTCTTTAGTACGTGCCAATTTTTTTTTAACAACAGGGACATTATTAAAATAAGTATTTAAGCAAATTTTAAAAAATATACTTTAAAACAGATATTAATTTAAACAAACAAGTAATTTATATTTAAAAATTTCTATAAATTTTATCTATAAATTTATATTAGAAACTTCCAAAAATTGTAAACTTTTGTCTTCGAAATTATTAACTTATTTAGGCTTTGATAACTTGCGATTCGATTGTACTACTACCGAAGCAATGATGTCACTGCCACAACACGCTCAGATAACAGTTTATGCCTAGCACGTTTACGCATTAAAATTCATGCTAAGAATTGCATGATCAGTAGGTACGAATAAATCCGAATCAAGATTCCTAGACACTTACTAATAATAAGTTTTATTGAAGATACTGGATTGTAATTATTTTTTATTTAATTGAACACATATTTGATTATTTCAAACTACTTCTTTAAGTCTTCCAGTCGAACACTTCAAACATTTCAAACTTTAATTTGGTATTTTTAATTATTCGAAATATATTCGAACAAATCAAGTTCTATTTCGCGAAATAAATGTGAAAAGAAGTCGAGTCTAATGTCATTGAGCGTACATGAAAACGGACATTCCGCAAAATCTCTTATCATTGAGTACCGTGTGGAGGGGGAAACGCGTTGATTATGCAGTTGTTACATGAACCTTTAACATACTTGATTGTAGATCTCTTGTGTCTGCGTATCTCGGTATCGTAAATCTAGCGAAAAGTGCGTTCTACGAAAATTGATTTGGATATGAGTACACGAAGACGACTCCTCGCTGCAACTGTGCGTTCTGTAGCTAAAGATTTTTCGTCTTTAACTATCGTTATCTATAACGATGCCTCTAATTATGTACATATGTCAATGTGCTGTCAATATGTGGTAATTATGCAGTTAATGTGTTAATTCAATCAAATCATTATGTTGCTTAATTGATACCAAATACTTGTTAAGAAAGTAAGTTTTCTAAAAAATTTATAATTGTATTTAATCAATCTATTTATTAATATTTTTTGTTTATATAATAGTGCTTTTTCTTTTAACGAAAAAACTCTATGAACATGTCAAAATAACTAAAATAAAAATCAACTTTTTTAAGATATTTTTATATACTTTTCTAAAATTTGTTTGTTGATGTTTGAAATGTTTTATATTTGTAAATTAAAAAAATAATTTTATAAAGTTTAAGTATTTTTTGAAAGTTTATATATATCTTATCATATAATTCTAGAAATAATTCTTATTTAGTGAGTTTTGCAATAAATTATGAATGTAAAAAAGGACTGTATGAAATTATCGATAAAAGTATTATCATTAATTTTTGCTTTTTATCAGACACGTATTTTATGTCGATACGTCAGGCTGAATCCGTTGAATTATAAATAATAATATAAGCTCGAACATGTGGTGCGCGTTATTTTAATCGGTATACATTAATGAATAATTTTGAATTCGCGGGTTTGCGTACACGTATCGCGCCTTCAAGATAACCGATTTGTCACGTGCGTTGTTCTAGCTCGAACTTATATAAACACATACTCGCGGCGCAAGCGATTAAACTAATGCCGTATATCGTCTGAGAGGTTTGCTTGTACACCTGAAACGCTCCTCAAAAATTTACAACATATTTTTACGATTTGGTGATTTGTGTGTATTTACGAGTGTACAAGATGAGCATAATATTAAGTTCACTCGCTGAAATCGTCGATTATTTTCCAAAACACTTCGGAAAACTTTGGTATATTGTCAGCCCAAAGGAAACGACTTTCGAGTTTTTGCACGAAGTGCCGGACTATCAACAACAGGTAACGTTTTCAATATGAAAAATTTTAATTATTTCGAATGCTATTAATTATATTTTATTAAACGTGTGCTATAATAATTCAAATTGATAATGCAGAAGAGACTAACAATATGTAGGTACTGGTTTAAAGAAGAATCATATATTGCTTTATAATATCTTTATACGATCACGAAATGAATATAAATTTAATGAATATTTGGAAGAAAAGTGTTAAAGTTTAAATAATTTACACTAAAATAAATACATTTTTAGAAACAATCTCAAGAATAATTTCAATTTTGAGTAATTTTTATTAAAGTTTATTGAATTTTGCTATTTTAACTTTACTTATTTAATGTAATAATAGTAATTTAATAAGATGGTAATGCTTTCCTGTACCTACTACAGTGTGAATTATCCAAGCTTCGATTGGCATTCAGTCCATTAGCATTCCGCACGAACAGCATCTACAAAATTCTTCTTTGAAAAATCTACTTGATACAGTTTATTCCAAAGTAGCATAAACGATGTCAAATGCATCGAGGAAGTCCAGTAATTTGAATGCGCAGCTGGCCTGTTACTTGTGTACGAACGCGGCAAGCTACATGAATCGTTAACAAGTCATATGTGCGCGCTATTCTTGTCGAGACCTCATTCGAATGTAGCACTAATACATGAAACTACGCGCAAAGCTTAACTTTCTGCGTACACACAATCTCTGATATTTATAGATATGGATACCGTTTTTTCTGCTGTTGATTCTGGAGCAATTAATATTGAGGAAGAAAAGATTCCGTTTAAACGATCAAGTGACATCATTATCACACTGGATGCTCATTGAAACTGTCCGGTAAGAATAAATTACGACTTATCCTTTACTACCAAGGTAGCAAGCTGACATTATTTGTCGTTATTTTAATTTTGAAATGATGTCTGTCGATATTTTGATGTCAAAATAGCGATAAATAACATCAGTTTGCTATATTTCGCTTCAGATCAGATGCGTTCACGAACACAATTCAGTTATTTGATTTTATTTAATTATGTCTTTTATCTAAAAGAATATAAAAAAACAAATATAAAGGGGATTGCATGAAGAAAAAACAAAAAGGAGACTTTAAATTCAGCAGTTATAAAAAATATAATAAGTATATAATAAATATAATAAGTGTATAATAAAGATAAAATATTTATATAAAAAGATAAAGATATAAAAAATAAATAAAGATAAAGATAATAAATATGTAAAGTATGAATATAAAATGTGTGTATTGTATTTATACATTTTTGTTTGTTTGACAAATTTAGACGAAAAGTCATTATCGGTTTCACAGAATTTTTTCTCGCGGTGCCGAATATTTTGTATACATTGCCATTTATGAGAGGTTCGGCAGAGGATACACTTTACCCTGGAACTCGCTATGGACATGGTATATTACCTTCATTGCCGTGGACTTTTGTTACTATTGGGCTCATCGCAGTAATCATGGTTAAATTCCTATCCAAACATTCCTCAGCATTTGACACAGCCGTCTCTCTCTCTTATCCTTTAATTTAAGATGTTAATTGATCTGCTTACAGAAGTTCACTTTTTATGGGCCTACCATCAAGTGCATCACAGCAGCGAGGAATTTAATTTCGCGGTTGGTCTGCGACAATCCATTCTACAACATTGGTGCAACTTTGTAAGTATCATTTCTCTAAAATTTCTTCAATACAAAAAATTTATTATGAAGGAAAATATTAATAATTTTAATTTTCGGTATTTTATATCTTTAAAAACCAATTAAAATAAATTAAAAATAAAAAATGTTTTTAAATTATAACTATAAAAGATTTAAAAATAAAATAAAATTTTGTAGTATTTATTGTATATATATTTTGATTTAAATATTTTTTGCAGGTAATTTATTTACCGCTTGCCTTTTTTATACCTCCATCGCACTTTATGGTCCATAATCAATTCAATTTAATATATCAATTGTGGATACATACAACAGTCATTGGTAATCTTGGACCACTCGAGTTGATTTTTAATACGCCTAAACATCATCGTGTTCATCATGGTAAATTAAATGTATAATACTTCTTTCCGCGACTTATATTATATACGCATTTTTTACATTTACAGGCTGCAATCTTTATTGCTTGGATAAGAATTACGGTGGTGTATTTATTGTATGGGATAGATTGTTCGGTACATTTCAAGAGGAAGAACAAAGAGAAGAAATAGTTTATGGACTAGTAGTTAATATTGAATCATTTAACGCGTTCTATCTGCAGGTAAAATTTATAAGTATAATAAATTATTACATGCCCTCAATAAATGATCGAAAAAAATGAGTTAGTACTTATATATTAATTGTAATAGAATTTAAAGTTGTTAGATACTTTAAATATGCCAATTTCTGCAATTTATTAATAAACAAAAAAAACTAAAGGAAGCAGAATTAAGAAATATTCGAAAGTTTGTGCATGATAATAATAAAATAAAAGTAATTTCGTACATAAGTGTGACAATTTAAATTATTCTTAAATATATTGTTTTCTGTAATGTTATAGATATTTTACTTAAAGGATTTAATTAAGAAAAGTATAAGTATGAGTACATGGGCTGATAAGTTTGCCGTTTACTGGAAAGGTCCTAGCTGGTTTCCAGGTGCACCACGTTTGGGTTTAGATGAATTTAAAATAAAGGTAAGAGAGATGATCAAAGGTGTATAGTAAATGTATAGTAACAATATATAAATGCGTTTTTTTATATTATTTATAAATAATTTCAAATTAATAAGAATTAAAACAAAAATTCAATTTATTTTAAATTTTGTCATGAAAGATATCAATCACTTCTTTGTCCCGTAGGTGAAACCCAGAGCCGTATACGATCCTTGTATACCAAAATGGCAAAAAATATACATAAGTGTGCAGTTTCTGATGGCCCTTTTCAATCATTATAAACTATACAAACCACAATATTATGAGGTGAGTTTTTAACATAATTCATTTGCTGTTAAATTTTTTATATAATTAATATTATTCCAGATTGTAAGCATAATAAATATTAAAATTAGTTATTAAATTTCTTAATAATAATGTCCGACAATTAAGTTTGTAGGTATATTTTTTTGAATAATTTTCTAATATTTTTTCGTAAATTAAAATTTTTACATATACAATTTTACATTGGTTAAACGATTCCTTATTTGATCTGCGACGAACCAATCATATATTTATTTATATTAAAACTTTAAAATATATATATATAAAACAATAAGTCATGCAGATTTGTAAAAACGAAATAAAACCGTATTGTTTATAGACTACTGTAACAAAAACTTTATCATTATGTACATATCGTTTCATTATCAAAGAGATAATTTGCTGCAAATTGTCCCTAACAATGTTTTTAAGTTGTACCAAAATAGTATTCTTATTAAAGGTAATACTACACAAGGCTTTTATCTATAGTAGATAAAAATTGTAAGCGCATGTAAAAAAGTAAAAAGGGTAGGAATGCATCTTATCAAATATAGGATATTTTTATCTGTAGTAGATAAAAATTGTAGGAATGCAAAAAAGTAAAAAGCATAGGACTGTATCTTATCAAATAGAAGATTTTTATCTGTAGTAAATTAAAACTGTAGGAATGTATAGTAAAAAGCATATAACACATAAAATTATAAAACTCAAGAAAAAGTACATAAAACAATTGAAATAATTTTCTTATATTCTTTTTATATATTTTTCATTTTCTTTTTCTCACTTTTAATGTAATTATAATAATGTAATATAATAAATGTAATAGTAAAAAATATATATTATAAAATGTATATAATAATATTTTTTTAATATACACATATATATGTATTATTGATATTGTTTACAAAAATTTACTAATCTTTTGATAGCTTTATATGCTTTCTGTACTGTCATGCTTTAAAATACTTATAAAAGATGTTTAAATGAATTTTTTGCAAAGTTTCAATTACATTATGATAAGTTTCAATTACACTATTATATTTGGTTGTACTTATACTGTATTCAATTACAACGTGGAAAATTTTGAGAAATACAAATATATTTTTATTGAAATAATTACTTGTGTAAAAATTAATTAATTATGTTTATGATGATTGGAGGTGTCTGAATTAAGCACATTAGGTTATTATCATTTACTTTGGTTCTATTTTTAGAATTTAGACGATCCTTGGATTATATTTGCAGTGGCGAACAACTTAATTGCCCTCGCCAGCATCGGTTTGTTATTTGATAAACGTGCGTTTATATATCCTAGCACCATTGAAATTGTGCGCTGTGCCCTTTATGTGTACTTCATGCGTATATACGAAGATAACTTAATCGATTATTTGATATATTACATACACGTGTGTCAATTGAACTGTATTTGGATACCTTTTTTCGTATATAGAATTTACAAGTATATTTATCTGTTTCTTCATTCACGAGATGTTGTATTTTATCAACGATCTTGAGAAAAAGGATTGAGAATTTGTATAATTACAATTTTAAAGCGTTACGTATAAAAAAAACCTCAAGAAACTTTTCTGTGTCAAAATTTACGTGTTAAGAAATATAATTTCGATTTATTTTATCACAGCGATAGCAAATGTTAAGTACTAACTGTGATATATGCGATTTGTTTAGATAAGAATGTGTAAAATTGTTGGCACTTAGTAATATCTGATAATAACAATTGAATTCGTAATAGATTTGATATATTAAATTCAGATATCAAAATTTTATTATATGTATAATATTGAAGTGATATTTTTGCTTGATAGTGTTCCATAAACAGAAATAATTATAATTTATTTATTGTAAATTATAATTTACTGATTATAAATTTTAATTTATTGATTATATATTTTAACTTATTTACAAAGTGTAAAAATTGACAAATTTATGTATACATTATTAATTTGTCATCATGATTGCTATTTTCTTAATGCTTCGTTGTTAGTAGTTCTATATAAGGCCTATTAGCACTATATTAATATCTACGGTTACCCAAATAAATTAATCAAAATGTTGAAAACATTGTGTAAATAAGCATGTAAGATGTATATGTATGTATGATTATATTCGTATACTTATATTATATAAATAGCGGCAATAGCGGAAATAATTATTATTACTATATTATCAACTATTTATTAAAATAAAGTGCAACCTTTTTTTATTAAAATTAATATTAAACATTGTATAACGATTATTGTAAGTGTAATAAATAAGATAAAAACGTATTTAGATATTTAAACTATAAAATAGAATTGTTTTTTTATTGTAAATAAATAAAATAAAACTTAGAAAATATTTTATCTTTCACGTATTACTCAAAAAAATATCAAGGAAAGTTTTAAACATGTGTGTAATGAAATTTTGCACGTTCGCTATTTGTTTATTGTTTGTTCGTGTAAAGTGTATCCTAGGAAGCGTTTACTTCTTATGTCAATCATATCACCCACATTAAACGACGCAGCAAACGTGTTAATACAATTTATAGGAAAAATAAATAAACGCGCGCACTAACAAGATTCAGATAATGCACAGATGTATATTTTCATTGTTAAGGAAACAAACTTTTTAAATCACATTATTATAACTTGTAATAATATACAATACATGTGTAAACATAATTGATAACATGTACAGTAACTTTTTATAATAAGAGAAACAAATGTAATAAGTTATCAAACAATTATTGGAATTATTTAAATAGAAAAGTATATATTTTGCTACTTTCCGTGTGTAATGTGTGTTGTCCTAAATATTATATTCGCATATAAAATTTTCTATTTAGATATTATGTATATGTCTTCCTTTGTAAACATGCGTTAAGATAGCATTATTGTATTTTTGAGTTTCGCAGACATCGCTTGAAATCATTACACGATACGAAGTACGTCAAATATATTGTAAAATTTTACGAAAGCGCATCCACAAAGACATCCCATAATCAAAATGTTTATAAAACACGCTATAAGAGTACAGTGTCGTACGCGTTATAATACAAGTACAACATGTAAGTAGGACTTCAAAGTATGTGTAAAATGCAACTTAATTGTATGTAAAGATTTCAAAAACAGTTAAGATCGTTTGCGTTTTTCCTGAACGAATATACAGCAAGAATTATTACAACAAATATGTCGGTCCAAATTTAATAATGACAAACAAGCAAGCGCCTTCCCCACCTCCTTATCCCACGCAACAATATTATATTTTAAAGATAGCAACTATCTTACTTAAGCATAATATAAATGTTATCAGAAGACATCGCGTAAAACAAGGACAAAATGTAATACTATCTTTTATATCCACAATGCACAAGTTCTTTAGTACATTATATTTAATATCGTGTTTTACATATAAAGCTTCTTGAGTTATTCATATGTTTATGAAATCGTGGCAAAAATCCTTCCTGATGGTCCGCTTATCTAAAATTAAAAACAAAATATAATTAGTCCTCTAATTACAGATTTAGCAAGAGAAAGAGGGAAAAAGCTGTTTTTTTTTTTTTTAAATTAATTTCACCATGTTTTATTGTAGGAATAAAATATATATTTATCATCCAAAAATAATAACAAAATAAAGGTTTTTAGAGATATTCAAAATTGTTATTATAAATTACTTTAAAAATGAAACACAGATAATATGTTTCAAAAATCTTTTTAAAATTCAAACAAAATATACCTACATATAGCTATCTCTTTATAATATAGACATTTATTTTTTTCTTTATATAGTTTAATATCTAATTAGACAATTATCAATGTAAATTAAAATTCCTTTACGTAGAACACTTACCCACGAAAATTGTCCTATGTACCGCTACTTGGTGACGTTTTCATTTTGTCACTTCTCGTTCCCGTCGAAGACGTTCGTCCGACAGAACGGTCGACCGCCGTTTCTTCCTCTGCGTGTCGCCCGTTGCTGCCGCTGCTTCTCTCGGATGCTCCAACATCATGTTGCTCTAACAAAGGCATCTCAAGAGAATCCGAGGAAATGCGTCTCGCACCATATTGCTCGGCGGTTTCCGGCGTTTCCTTTGTGTCTTTTATATTGTTCAACGAATCCGAGCTCAAGGACGGAAGGTCCAGAGTCGTCTTCATCTCCAAGGAATCGGAGCTTCTACACAGTGGGTGATATTTCTTCTCAGTATCTTCCAATTCTAGAGAGTCCGTACTGGTCTCCATAATATTGCTTTCTTTCTGTGCCGCTGCTCGTGCTTCATCGAGTTCTTCCGTTTCCTCCGGAAGGATTTCCGAAATTGGTTGAGCGCTAACTCTCTCAGCATCGGTACCCTCGATCTGCGAGATATCCTCTGTAGTGTCGTCTTGCCGCTCGAGTTTCTCCACGTTGGACTGCGCGATGCGTATTATCTCGTCAATCTCTTTTATCCTCTTTTCGTAATCGTCCGATCCGGAAGTGCTAGGATTGACCGAGCCAGCCGCACTGGTCTCTGCTCTCGAACGTGGCAGATTCTCGAATTTATATTTGTTCTCCGGACTCTCATGTTCCAATAGTTCCTCTTCCTCACGGGCCCGCACCTCCATCAGATGAGCCTCTCTGCAGGCCTTCTCCAGACCCTCGAAATCCTTTAGCGAGGACAACGAGACGTCGTCACCGTGACCCGAACGACTGGTCACGTATCTCCTCGGAAGACTGCCGTTGCTGCTGGAATCTTGAGAGCCGGATTGTAACTTTCGCGCGTTCTCGGCCGCCACGGTGCTCTCCAAGTGCTCGAATTCCTGCAGCGAGGTCAAGGACACGGTGTCGTGATCTGTAGGCTTGGTGAAATATTTCTTTCCTAAGACGTCGTAGTCCGGCGTGCTACTGAAGCTACCGCGCATACTTCCCACACTGCCTATGGACTCCTTGTGGCTGCCTAAACTGCCGAGTCTACTGCTGCCGGCCTCGAAATCGGTGACCTCCTCTTCCTTGATGTCCTCCAACGGTCCGCGGTCATACTCGATATCGTAGACTCTCGCATCCGCGTGGAACTGCATCTCTATCCACTTCTTGTTCTCATACTGCTCCTCGTCGGAATAGGATTGAGATTGATCGTCGTTCGACGCCTGGGGCGGGCTCTCCTCGGTTTCGAAGTCGAATAGATCGTTGTTCCTCGACGCCTGACTCGTTGATACCTGCGTGTCCTCTTTAGTCTTCGCGATTAAGTTTTCTAGATCACGGTCGTACTGTTTGCTGGTGGTCTGAGGTACCGAGCTGATGCGAATGCTCTTACCCTCGGCATCGAACTCCTCCGCTTCACGCCCAACTTCCTCGATCACCACAAAGTCGTCCATGATATCGGGCTTGTCCACGAGCTCGAATGAATCGCTGTCGGGTGAATGACGCTCAGACTTGTCCTTGTCTATAACATTCTCTACGACCGTGTCGAAGGACATGCCTGATGCCGAGGATAGGGACATGCTGGCCTGTTGCAGCATAGAGTGGACGGATGTCATCGGTTCGAGACCCTCGTCTCCAGCCATCTCGTGATCCGATCTCTGTTCTAGACTCGCCACCCTTTCCGCATCCGTCGTATCTGCGTCTTTTTCCTCTTCGAGCTTCGTATCTCTTTGCGCTTCTAAACCTTCCACCTTTTCCTCTTCGAGCTCCTCGCTATCGCTGGGCCTGGCAACTCGCGTAGATATCACCTGTGTGCATACGCTCTGAACCCCGTCCTCGGATACCCGCGACGTCATTATGTCCACGGATTGAAGAACCCCGGGCGCATCCATGGAGACGGAAGTGGCTGAGTCCGCGACTCTGGCCTGATCCTCTTCCAACACTTCGCCCATGGACTCTGCCTCCATATTGACGCTGTCGTCTATGATCTGTTGGAAAATCATCTCGGACGAACGCTTCATACGACACGGTATATGACTGTCGATTTTGTCCATGGCATCGTCCATTGGTATTTCTTCGCTACCGGAAGAGTCCGACGCCTCGGCCATCTCCTGTTCCGCGTCCAACGCGCTTTCCAGGTTCTCATCTATCTCGTCCGCATCTACGTCGGCTTCCTCCGAAGGTACCAGGGTCTCTGACAGTTCACTGGTACTGTCAATGCTGCCGAGATGACCCGAACTAAGAGAATTCAAGGACTTCATGGATTCGTGGGAGCTCAATGTACTCGCTGCAGTCTGATACTCTTGCGATGTTGGTAGTGTCTTCGACGTTGCCTCATGTTCGACAGACATCATCGCCGTCTCGTACTCCGAAGCGGTTCCGGATTGTACGCCACCCGCGGCGGACTGCATCGCCTCGACGTCGGACGAACTGGGTCTGCTTCCACTACCAACTTCATAGTCACAGGACTGATAGTTGCTGCTCTCGCCAGAACTCGAAACATCGGCTTCGCTCTCCGAGGTCTTAACTCTCTTCGATATTCTGGCCGGTTTCTGACGTCTTCTGGGTGCCGGTTGGGGCGGTGCCAAAGAGTAGCTGTCGTCCCTTCCATCCATGTCCGAACCGACGTCTGACGATCTACTGATGGGAAGCGGACTGGGACGACCCTCCTCTTCTTCCTCCAGTTGTTCTTCAACGGTTATTATGGTTTCTTCTTCTTCGTGCTTCTCGATATCGATTTCAGGTGCTTTAACTGTACTAGCTGGGATGTCTTTAGTGATAGCAGTTGCTTGGACAGATAGTTTATCATCGACGGTGTCTTTCGTGTCTTCCTGCTTTGCTTCGTCAAATTTTTGAGCTTCCACAATCGACGGTTCGCTGTATGCAGTAATTTCAGTTTCGGTTTCCGGTTCAACCTCCGCAGGAACATGTTCAATGGACGGTGGTCTGTATAAAAACGGCAAATCGTTTGGAATGGATTCCGGTTGGAGTTTGAACTGAAACTCTGAAGGTGAATCTTTGATCTGAAACACGGTCTGATTATTCTCGCTCAACTCTTCTATCAAGTCCTGTTTAGCGGCTTCCAAGGACTCTTTTACCTCGGCGATCTCTTTTTTCACCACTTGATCGAGCACCGTTATCGCGTATCGCGCGCTCAAATCGACGCTCTGGAGATCATCTTTCTTAATTTTCAAGGCACAAGTATCGGAAGGAGCAGTCGTCGATTTGCTGGGCTTGTCGTGCTTGTCGGTGGTTTTTTCCATATGTCGTTTATATTCCTCACTGGGAGGTTTGATCTTCGCCAAATAAGTCTCCGTCCATTCTTTTAGCACGTCATCAACTCTCGCGCACTTCGGTAGTTCTGATTCTTCTTTCGTGGCTTCTGACTCTTTTATTGTCTTATCGGTAGCTTCAAGTTTTTCCTGTTTTCGTGTTTCTTCAGCTACAATATGCTGCATAACATCCACTTTTTCTTTCTTCATTATAGATACTTTATCCGCAGAAATGCCTCTTTGGAAAGTTTCTTTGCTTGTTTCCGAAGCTTTAGTTTCCACAGTTAAATCTTTCACTTCCTCCTCTTTCATAGGTATCATTTCCGTAACGGCTTCGGTAATACTCGTTTCCCAGTCAAAATCTTCACGAGGTATCGATTGTCGTATCCTAGCCGCGTATTCGTCCGTCGGCGTCTTGGCGTCGTATTCCCGTTGCAGAGTGTCGATCAACTCTTGGCAAGAAATATCTAATTTATTTTCTATCAGTTCGCTCTCGAAGTCCGGCTCGGTCACCGGGGTCACGGTAAATTTTGTTACCTTCGTCGTAGTAGTCGTTACAGCCACGTTAACATCACTGGCAACCGATTCTTTGATCGATTCAATCACACTGATCTCCTCCGAAGACTTAGTCACGGACTCTTGTTCCAAGTCCACGGATTCATCCTGCGAGGAAGTGCGGGCACGTTGTAAGGACGATTCGTACTCCTCCAGCTCCTGATTGAACACCTGAGAGGGCTGTAGCGTTTCTGATATCTCAATCTTCTCATCGCCGATCATCCAGTCCACCGGCTTGATCTCCAGATCGCGTACATTCTTCACCCTCGGTGAGACCAACGGCGGGCTCTCAATTTCGAAACTGTCCGCCCTTCGTCTATCCCCTGCGTCGTATTCTCTCGATGAAACACGCTCGTGAGCCGGAGGATACACAGCGTCCTCGGACACTGTGCTAGAACTGACAGTCACATCTTTCTCCTGAGCGATCTTGTCCAAAGAATCTACAGCCACACTCTCGTGTAAGGAAGCTACGTCCCTGCTAGTCTGTTCGGATACTTTGTGCTCGTCTAACTCCAAGGACGGCACGTCGAACGAGTCCTGTCGACTGTCTATACCTGGTTCCAAGATCTCTAGCACTCTAGCACCCGAAATCTCCGACACTACCTTGTCTTTCGAGAGAGTATCGCTTATATCCCTCTGAAGTGGCTCAATATGACCGCTCGATCTGTCCGAACGAAGTTTCTCGGATTGTGGACTGATCGTAGGCTTAGATATATCCTCTAGTTCACCAGTATCAACGTCGATAGTTTCTTCAAGATCAATCTGCTCGGATATACTGCTCGGGCTTATAGTGATGTCTCTGTCCTGGAGTTTCGCTTGCGAAGATGATTGTAAACTTTCCTCTCGATCATGCGCTGACGATTCCTCATCTTTTGTTATGTCCTCGCTTATACTGTCTCTGTATTCTTTCTCGAATATTTCTTCTTGTATGGACATTTTCGAGTGTGCAATCGGATGATCCATCAATTGTTCGTCCTTCTGCATAATGCTTTCGAATTTTTTCGTTAGGTCGTCTGCCAGTTTCTCATGATCAGTATCGCTGCTCTCAGACATCAACTGATCTAAATATTCTTTACTCAACATCTGCGATTTCAATCCCGACGTCGACGATCTTCTCTCAATTTCACTTTCAATCGACTGTATCAGACCCTCCGCTATATTCCGCGCTTCGATTTCTTTGGCGATTAATTGTTCTTTTTTCTCCAAAGATATCGGAGCTTCTCTGCTCGGAAGTTGTTCGTCTTTTTTAATTTTTTCAGTCGAATCCCTTGTCTTGTCCCTTTGACCAGGTACAAATTGCTCATCCTTAAAACTCTCCAAGCTCTCTCTGTAAGATTGTCCTTTAGCGACCATTTCAACCTTTTCCAAGTCTATTCCTTCGACTTTAGCTGTTTTAGGCAATTCCTTAACGTCCTCTACTTTCTTTGCGTCGTCCCTCTTGATCCTAATCGCCACATCCACGTCGCTTTGCCTGTCCCTACTAGTCCCAGATTTTTTCGTCGCGGTTCCCTCGCTGTCCTCTAGCAGTTTAAATAATTCTTCCTTTTTACTCTTCGCTCTGGACTCAGAAGCGCTCGCGTCTATCACTTCCTTACCTTCCATCACGTTCATTGACATCTTCTGCACAGCGGTCTTATCCACCTCTTCGCTCTTGCTCTTTTTCTCCTCTTTCGTCTCAGCCGATGACTCCTTAGTCAGCTTAGACTCCGAGGATTTTTTCCGTTCCACTTTCTCCTTCTCCTCATGAGTTATAAATTTATCCGCGCCGCTGGAGATTTCCGACGAAAACACCTCCTTCTTCTCCACCTTACTTGTAGCCTGTGTGTCGACCTTCGAAGTAACCGTATCGAAATCCTTGTCTCTCATCGCACTTATGTCCTCGAACATCTTAAACGCGTCCTGCGCGTCGGTGAAGGTTTTGGAAAAAGTCTGCGTCTTACTCTTCGTGGTCGAGCGTTCCTCGTGCCGCGAAGTAACCTCCTCGCTGGATTTCCTCTCGGTGATAGTGATGGTCTCGCCATCTTTTCGTCCCGGCAAATCTTTCTTTGCTCCTTCTTTATCCTTTGCCCCTTCCATGATACGTTTAGGTATACGGGATTCAAATTCCTTCTTCTTGCTGGATGGCGAGGCAACGTCCTTTTCTTTCTCCGCGATTAGAGAACTTTTTACCGGTCTCTCCTCAGATTTCTCCTCAGGTTTCTCTACTTTGCCTTTTCCTTCTTTCTGACTTTTATCCTTCTCAGCCATTGCAGTGGAAATCGGAATGCGAGATTCTTTCTTCATCTGTTTGACATCTGTGTCAACAGTGGATTTTCTCTCCTTGTCGAGACTAATACCAGCCATCATCTTCTTTGCCGCCTCTTCTTCGATGATTCGCCTTTCCTCTTCGAGGAATTGCTCGATCTCCTTTTTATCATCCAAAGGAAACGATTCGTTCCTAATGTCCGTTCGTGATCTCTCAACGTCGCCCATAGTTTGCACTTTGTACATGGTATCTGGTAAACTCTCTTTAAATATCTTCGTTTCTACGCTAACTTCTGGAACTGATTTACCACTCGCATCTTTGATTTGCATCGATTTGTGGATCTGCTCCTGCATTTGAGTTCCGTCTTTTTGTATCTTATAGGTGATTGTTGTTTCCTTCGTTGTCGTTTGCTTTCCGGCCAACTTCTCCTTGCTCAATGACGTCTCCGGTCGTTCCTCTTCTTGCACGATGCGTATCGATGTATCAGGCTTCATGTGCATTTCCTCAGCGAGTTCTCTTTCCTTATTCAATAATTCCTTGCAAATCTCCATCATCGGCTGAGTTGTTACCTTTTGAACTTCTTCACGCACCTCTTTGTCGTCGTCCTTTTTCTTTTTATCCTTCCACGGCTCCTTCGTCCATTTATCGCTCTCCGTAGCAGCTTTCAAAATCTTCTCTATCTCTCTCGCTTCCGCCACATGTTTTTCCTGAATATCAATCTTCTCCTTTGTCATTTCCACCGTACTCTTTTCCGCGCAACTTTTCTGCTCGTCGATCGACTTGCCTTTGAGAGACTTGTCTTTTTCGGACTTGGAAGAGTCTTGCTGGTGCACTTTCGGTGTTCCCTTCACCATCTCCTTCTGTATTTGCTCCTCAAAGTAATGCGCTTTCTCCGCCACCGAACACTCCGAGATATCTGGCACGTTGATGTCCTCGATGGTCTCCGATCTTATGACGTCCGACATACCCTCCGTTGTCCCATCACCCTCCTCGGACACGACATTCGGCAGGCACTCGCTATCGCTCTCGTTAATGGTCAACTGAGAGGTCCTCGAGATCTCGGATTCGGAACGCTGGTAATTTTCGCGTTTCCTCGAGATATCCTCCCAGAATTTACGCTTCTCCGAGTACGTCTGCCTTTCGAGATCGGGCGACAGATCCGGTTCCGACTGACCGGCGCCTACTTTATTGGGATAACTAGCATCTACGGATTCTAGGGGACAAGCCGCTTTTTGTGCAAAGGATTCGTGGATAGCGGCATCTAGAACAACCAAGAATTATGCTCACATTACTTTTTATTAAGCATGTCGTTATAATGACTGCGATACATCGTGTCTATTTCTCTTTACAATTGTTCTTTTTTTTTATTCACAGCGAGATCTGGCGATCGAGAACTTCCGTAGCGCAAATCCTTCATCTTTCTTTCTCATTTTCTTTTCTTTTCTACAGTCGTGGCAGGTACAAGCACTAGAGCCAAGATGTGTCGAAGCCGCAAAATGCAAAACAGCAGTCCATTAACTCGAATCTCGAGATAAAGCGCTTCTAATCTTACTAATGCTACTAAGATTGTTTTTTTAAATATATATATATATATATATATAGATGATATAATTCTTATCAGATTGATATAATTCTTTAGGTCTCTTAACTGAAAGAAAAACGAATAATAATAATAATTCATGTAATATAAAGAAATGGACTTATTCTGTTTTATATTCGACAGCTTTAATTCATTATAAAGTACAACTTAGCAAGTTTTGAATATATGTAATATCGCTATAATGATTATTTTTGTTGTATCTTTAAACTTATTATATGCATGACATAATTAGAATTATAATTGTAATTGTAATTGAAATTATAATTGTAATTGTAGTTGTATCCGTCAAAAATATAATTCGCAAGTACGAAATGAATTTTTCTATTCTTGCACGTACAACGACTTGATCTTAAAAACAATATTATTGTCAAGAAAAGAAAACACTCATCGAGTATTAATTGTCTATATACGTATTTACATATTATATCATATAATTATAATTATATATGTATATATATAATATATGTATGTGTATTTGTTTATATCGGAAAATTTCTCTAGACTGCGGAGACATACTCTTTTGTATTAATATCCCATACGGTTGTCTATGATAATGTTGAGGACGGCAGTTCGGTCTGCAAGTATAACAAGTACACAAATATTGCGTTATTATCGATTTCATAACGACAACATAAGAATTAATTTGTCGATAATCGTTTCGACGCGCATTGTATTGTTATTGGATTTATAAATAAACAAATATAGTTCACGATGTTTAATATATTATGGTTGTTATAAGCGGACTTCTTTGATCAACTAACGCTAGTTCAAATAATACTAAACAACTTTTATTACTTTCCAGAGATTAATTATATTGTGTATTTTACTTTGCCTGAATAATCACGTTGTATTAAGAATTTATTAAGTTTTAGGCACGGTGCAAAAAGGAAAACGTAAGAATCTATAACAAACTACATATAGTGCTTATAAGTTGTCCAGCAAATAATGTCCGAACATACATATGTATCTCATAAAAAATATGTTTATTCTAAAAATGTTAAATAAATTTAAACATAGAATTTTGTTGAATACTTTTTCTTTATTCTCTTTTATAATTTTTTAAAATAAACATTTGCTGCAAAAAATTTTGGGATTATTTTTTGGACAACTTTTGCGGGAAAGGACAAAAACAGAAATAAACCAAAAAATTAATTTTAAAAAGTTGCTAGTTGTTTGATATAAAGGACCGTAGGGTTTAATACAATTTGTTAATAAAACAAATTGCGAATCGCTTTGCGTCGCTTAACTTAATTATATCTTCCTGATTATTAAAAAAAATTTTGATGTCTGATATTATTCTAGGCTGACAGAAAGATTTCAAAGTTCTACTTAGCTTTCAAATAAGAACTCCTAATTGAATCAAGATTTCTTATATTTTATATAAGATGTTACGCAACTTGCATAACTTCAGTGACTTTATCCGATCACGATCAATCGAAAGCTCCTTACTCCTGTTATTCATAATAATATCATCCTGTTATTCTGTTAATGATACGTTAATTCTTGCTAAGCATAATCAGAGAGATCATGGAAATTCTTCCTGGCCTTTATTCCAAGGACTGTATCATTTCGCATGCCCTAAATAGTTTTTAAATCCATCTTTTCTTTTAATTTTACTTCATTTAATCGACATCCTCGATATCGGTATGGCAATCGCTGATAGCATCGTCGGCATGGTCCGGAACGTGCAGGGTGTTTTCCATTTTGTTGGTCATGACAATCTGCGATGCGGCCAGGATGTCGAGGTCTTCGTACACGTGATTGTAAGCCGCTGCCTCATCCAATTTAGTCTCATCGTCGGACCCTTCCATGTCCTCGCTATCGGTGTTCGGCATATCTGGCACGTTCTCCGCCACGGTATCCGGCTTGTCGATGGAAACCTCTTCTCGCGACAATCGATTTCGCACTTCCACGGAGAACGGTCCGTCACCTTCCTTGGTCGTGATCATCTCGCCACCGAACTCGGTCAGGATATCAGATCTCGGCGTGACATAGATCGTCGGTTGAATGTCGTCGTCGCCCTCCATATCCTCCATATCCGTTTCCCCTTGATAGCCGTTATCAATCACATTTAAGTTGCTACTGGTGTCTTTCTCATCCATTTCGTCGTAGATCTCATCGACGTCGGTGAGATTCTCCGCGTAGCTACCGCGACGTGATCGGGATTTGGCCTCGCCGTCGGCTATAAGGTAATCCAGATTGTCGTTGATCTTCGCCTTGGACTCCGCGGTGACCTCCGCGTCGGTCACGGAAATTAACGGATTCTCTTGCGAGGCTTGCGCAGGGTTAAGCTTGCCGATCTTGTTGGTAATCATTGTCAACTCGCCCTCGGAATCCGTATCGGAGAAGTGAAACGAGGCGTTGCTCATCATAGCTTTCAAACGTCTTCTGGCGGATCTGGACTTGCGCTTGACCTTCGTTCCGGAGGAACAGTCCTTGTCACTCGCTTGACTATCCTGCCTCGTCATTACGCGATCCTGCTCATTGATTTTCGTCGCCATGCCGGGCTCGGTTTCTTAAGCGTTTAACGTGTCAATCGCAAGTGCAAACTACTAATCAACTTAAAAATGCCTGTAACTGAAAATAATGAGAAAGGAAAAATTAACATTAAAAAAAGTACGAAATAAAATTCCAAATAAATTATTCAAAACAAATAGAAGAACATAATCAAAAGTTTCAATGCAAGAATAAAGTAAGTTTATAATTTGTAAAATTTATTTTACATACAATCTCGTATTTAAAAAACAGATTTTATGAGTTATAAAATATATATCTCATTCTTGCACCAAACCCTTTAACTTAAATGAGATAAACGAAAAGAAAAAGGTTAGTAAAAAATAAACAACCCGTGACAAAACTGAAAAGACTCACGTTTTGATAATTGCGTGTGAATGCTTGAAAGAAAGATAGATATGAAATTTGCACCGTTCCCCTTCGTTGGTACGGATAGAACTAAAGAAGTCCGCCACCGGCACTTTCAAGCATTTGTTGATGCTGTTACGTTTAATTAAGTTAAAGAAGCCTCACTCAACTCTTAAACCGTAAGCCGATTATCTTTCTCCCCTTAAATTAAAATAGAATGACAATGGAATCTCATGATTTTCAAGTCGAAACGATATTCGACAAGGATTTTCTTTCGACCTTGTCAAAACATTTTTTTTTTTCATGTTGCATACGAACTTTGCTTACGAACGACCTACGTCGCCAGACCTTTCTCAAGATATCGCCGTATCGGTGGATACGATATAAAAATATGTTCACGTAATAGAATATTCATCAACAACACTTAATGCTTCATTACGCAAGTTCTCTTTTTGCACCTTGCATTTCTAGTGTTATAGACGAAGCTGATTTTGAAATTAGAACTTTCTCAATTCGAATAGTTCAATATGCGATTTTCTTGCAATATTTATTAATATCTGATACTCGCATATACGTTGTACGAATCAAATATGCTTTTTCTATTTTCTACATTTTTGAAATCCTACCTGTTTGTTCCTTTTGTAACGTGTCGGTTATGAATTTTTTTTCTGTTGGCGAGGAGGTCTCTTTAGGCTTATCAGTTTTCTCCATTTGTTCCATTTTGTACTTTGATTTGTAGTAATCTAATTTTTGATTTATGATATTAGAATCTTCGTAACCTGTAGCAACAAAAACATTATTAGCAATAATAATACATGCATAAAACATTGCCTATAATCTTTGATTTAATTTCGATTTCAGATTTTTAATAAATTTTAATTTTATTCCAAAAAATACTTTAATCTTTTATATTAAAAATTTATATAAAATATGTAGAGAGTAATGTTAAAATATTTTACTTTTTGTTATATTATCACTTAAGTGATTATACATTTAACAAGATAAATTTTCTGTTCGCATTAATTTATTAGAAGCTTTTTGAGCTCAAAATAAAGTAACTTTATTAAAACAATTATATTATAAATTATAATTATTATTTATAATTTAGTTTATATGTTTAGAGAAAATAAAGGAATTTTTCACAACACCTCCACGGAAAGTTCGACTTTCCATGCCTGTAGAGAGGGGCGAAAGTGGCTAATTTCACGTCAGGGCTTTCTTCCCTAGGGAGAAAAGTAAAATTCCCTGGCGTGTGTGTGTGTGAAATTGGCCATTCTCGCCCCTCTCTAGGCATGGAAGTCGAACATTTCCGTAAAGGTGTTGTGAAAAATATCGTGTGCACCTTGGGTCGAAAGCTTTTTCAGACTCGTGTGATTTGCCGCCCGAGCCGAAGGCTCGGGCGGCAAACTTCACACTCGTCTGAAAAACGTAATTTTCTCCCCTTGGTGCACAATATACTATTTCAGTATGCTTTCTATATATATATTATATATTTTTTTGTATTATAATTTTCAATGGACGTACCTTTTAATCTCTTTTGTATCTCATGTTTAACAATTGTTTCGGGAAGGACAATATTTAACACACAAACAGGCTGCTGAGGTGGTTCTCCTTTAACAACTTTTGGTTCCCGCATGAATAACATCCTCGCTACTGGATCCAGTAACGGATCTTTCACTTTAACATGGAATGACAATCGATTTTGCCGGAAAGCCCTGAACGTGAACTTCAACTGCATACCGGACTTCGTTACTGGCACTAAATTCCCACTAAATTCAATATAAAGATCTTTCCCGTCGAGTGCCTATTAAACGGATCAGAAAAATATCAGAAAATCAGAAAAAATATATTATTACATAAAACAAATAAATATTATATCGACAACAGAACAAACATTAATATTATCTATTTTATATTAAAGACAAAAATTAAAAAAAAAAGGTTTATCTAAATCTAGTAAAAATTGTGCCCCCAAAATCTTTTTGTTTAAAAAAATTTACAATTAAGATAGTTTAACACTTATTACACTATATTTTATATCATAAAAATACCTCAACATCGCGACTTTTAACAATTTCTGTAAATTCCTCTTGTCTTTCCAAAGTGTGCATGCCTTCTTTGCCATCGGTCATGCACAATATTCGCAATGTAGCTTCCAACACGTCCATTCTTTTTGAGTATATTATGAAACTACGTAGAGATAAGCGGGTGTTTATGTTAACGTGAGAATTAGAGGATTGTTGTTATTATAATAATATATATTATATATAAATGATGAAGAAGTCGCTCACTTCGTTATGTATGGCACATGTAAGGATGCCTCATACAACTCCGTTGCCATTTTCGGTACTGCGCCAATATTTCTGCAGTCCATCAACCAGAATCTTGCTGAAACGGTAGTGGTGAACGACACTCTATCGTTCATGAAGGTTAACGGCGTTGATCCGGTAACATCTTCCCATTGTGACTCGTTGGTTCCACCTAAAGTTAATTAATTTTTATCATCCTAACAATGTTGTTTTTTTGTTTATTGTAGAAACAAAAAATAGATTCTTATTTTAAAATATAAAATATAACGCAGAGTTTATTTTTGTCGCTAAAATTAAAAAAAAACGAAATAGTTATATAATTAAATTTATCTGTAAAGATTAAATAGCGCAGTAATTTTTATATTTATTTAATTGTAGCGCGCTAACAATTCTACTCTATTGTAATATCTAATATTAATATAACTCTTTTCTATTAATTACAAAATAAGTTTTAAATATTATTTATAAATACACAAAGAAAATATTATTTAAATAATTTTTAAATTAATTATATATACATGTATATGCATGTAAGCATGCATATTCTTGTTAATAAACATAATTTTTTGTAATAATCTATTTTATTCTCAAGTATTATCAAATTATTTTCTCGCAATAATCAGTTACTGATAAACAAAGATAAATTTTATTCATTTTGCTTGCTTGTTTAAAATTCTAAAATATCCATAGATACCCGCAATGCTACACAAGAGGCGTAACGTAGGTGTCTCTCCACCATACTGATTGATCATCCCCTTGTTCGCGGCTTGCGGCACGGGAATCGTAAGGGTTATCGGTTTATGGAACTTCCGTCGCCTGGGTTCGATCGTGATCACCGGTGAAACGGCAACGCAATTGCCCAGCAGTTTGGCCGTAAGTTCAGCCGGAATAACATGCGCCTAAATATGAAGGAAAGCTTTACATTTTTTGCCATCCTCTTACTTGTGATCATGCGGCTGTCAAATTTATAGATTTATAATTACCTGCAAGCCGACTTTGATTTTCTTCGTTAACGCTCCCGGTGGAAAAACTGCCTGCACATGGTTCGCCACGCTGGATAACAAAATGCAACCCTCGGCACCGATAACGTGAACTTCTTGCTTGATTCTGGTCACGATAGCAAAATACTGTGGAAAGTCTGTGGTGATTATGCGAGTGATTCTGCCCGAGTGTGCAACGCTCATCTGAGGATCTGAAAAAATAATGGTTTTGTTTCATTGTAATGATACTATTATATTAGAATTAATATTTTCAAGCATTTATTAAGGCTGTATATTAATTAATTTAAGTATATTTTACTCGAAGCAAGACAACTTGTCTCCTAAATTACGCATAACTAGCTATGGAGAAAGTAACAGGAAATAAAAATTTCAAAGACAGATTTGTGATAAATATTTGAGATGCAAAGAAATAAAATTTGACGTTGGTACATCAATTTCTGACAGTATATACCGTAAGGCGTATTAAGGAGAGTATCATCATTATCCACAGAGTTATCGTGTTCCTTCCACGTTTCTCCATTTTCACTTCGCAGAATAATAATTTCCCGTTCTTTCCCGCGAACAGACGCAAAGTGCGGTATGTCAATTAAGACGGGTCTGAAATCGATTTATTTCCGTATAAACTTGAGAGTTTATATTACATCAGTAAATATATATTTTGCATATAGTATATATTAGTCTTAACATATCTAATGTAACGAAATTATATTAGATATTAGAGTATTACCCTAAAAATCTTGCGCTCACAGGACCCATCTCGATAATTCGAGTGGCAAGAGCTTCCCCTTCTATCAAAGGAGGCGGATTCGCAACTTTATTTGCTTTTACTAGTCTACACGTTACGCGAATCGGCATCGTTGCTCTTCGAGGCGGTACAATAATACGCACACCGCTGTGCCTGCATCCCCTCATGGCACCACCACGTGCATCCACCAGAAAGCTTATTAAAAATCTGTAAATCCAGATCTTTGTAATTCTGTGTTCATATTTACTCATGTATCTTTTTTTTTTTTTTCAATTATCCATTGTTTTATACTTACGATCTGAAGTGCAGCTTCCTACAAAGAAAAACATTCTTAGATCGAGTCTGAATAGAAATCTATAAATCTTTAAATTTTTAAAGAAGTTTTTTTAATTATTTAAATTTTAAACAAATAAATGACAATTATTCTTCGCAATTACATAACATAAAATTATATAAATGCGCACATTATCTTATAGAACAAGAATTAATCGACACTCACCCAAGATTCAGTCCATCGTTATCAAAATTTTCTGCTAAACAGTAATTATTGCTTTGTGTAAATTCCTGCTTTTCTTCTTTTGTAACTAAAATGAGAATAATTACAAGTCTCAGGCATGCACTAACTCTTCGAAACCAAGTTATTTCGTTCTACAAGCTGCTTTATAATATATTTATATTTTTATTTAAATAAAATTAAAATATACAAGCAGGAAATATCAAAAGGATGATTTAAAGGCTAAATTGTTGGACTCTAAGAGTTTTTATATTTTTTTTACCTTGTCTGTGCACCGGGTCATCTCTAGTAACATCAATAGGCAACGAATCATCCCTTAAACTTTTCATCAAGTCTGCCGTGAGATATCGATAAGGTTGTTCGCTAATTAACGCATCAGAACCTGAAAAGAGAAATTTTTCTTTGCAAAAAGCTTCATTATTTTGTATTATTATTATTATTTGTATCTGTGCGCACGTACCTCCTTCGTCTTCCGAATCAGACATAAAACTAGTCTCTTGCAAGCTTTCTGGAGCTATTACTTTGTACTTTTCCTCCCAGTTTTTGTTATCCGGAGTCATGCTGTCGTAAGGCAATCCTTTCAGCACTTCCATCACAGAGATATATCCTAATTTTTGTGCTACGTTCAGTGCCGTTAAACCATCCTGCAATAACAAGTTTTATAAATTTATCAAAATTTAGTATTACAGAATTCATATTTTTTTGTAATATTTTAGAATCTTTAATTTGTAATTTATTTTTTTTTAATTTTTATATATTTATATTATCTATACATATACGTATCTGATAATTAAAGAAGAGCTTAGCTAACTAATTATTTTAGGAATATAAAAATTTATAAAATTGTATAGTAAGGCAATACTTGGATTAATTAATAATTATTATTAATAAATTAATAAATAGGCATCAAAACAATAATAAACGTTTTTATAATCGCATACATAGCAATAATATATTTCTTACGTTAGTACGCGCTTTATGTGAAGCATTTCCTTCCAACAAAGCGGTGACGATATGAGCATGACCCTGTTGGGCAGCCTGATGAAGCGGGGTGTAATTCTGATTAGTTCTAACGTCAATCGTGGCGTTATGTTTCAACAAAAAGCGTATCATCGAGAGATTTCCGAAGTGCGCGGCCACGTGTATCGGTCTATAGCCAGTCTCTGTTTGACTCTCAACGTCGGCCCCGTTCTTCACCAAGATAGAGGCCACCCTAATGAAATCTTCTTGGGCGCATAAATGCAACGCCGTGAGTCCGTTCTGATAGATAGATAGAATGAGAATATAATACATCCGTTCATTATTTCGTAGACTCATAAAATGTATATTAAAAATGACGATTTATTCTCGAATTTGTTAAAAAGGTAATATTAAATATTATTTAAAATATTAATTTCTACAACTGTAAAAAATAAAAAATGTATAAATATTAAAAATAATTTTAAAAACATTCCGAAAAAGAAGTTCAAGAAAACAAATTTATATGTGTATCTTATAAAAAATTGTAATTTTGTGGAGTAAGAAATAGACTAACAATAAGTAAATAAATTAAATAAAGAATGATATATAACGAGCTCTGGTTGGGAGCTTGTAGATCTAAAATCGAAATCTATAAGTACATGAAAAATATTTGATGGAAAAACTGATTTACCTTGGCTTTGTGATTAGGATTGGCACCGTGCTCAATTAGCAAATTTGTCATATCATAATGTCCTTTCTGCGCACTCAGATGTAACGGGGTGAAACCCGCTTTGGATTCCGTGTTTGCGTTCGCCCCGCTCTCCAAGAGAGTAGAAGCAATATCCATCTAAACGTGTGAAAGAGATGGTTTTTTTCACAAAATATAGTTAACAGGCAGCAATAATGAACATTAGAGCAGAGTAATTCATGCGTTAGAGAAAACCTTTCAAGAGTTATTTTAAAATTTGTCACAGTTTCGAGATAAGTTTACCTGGTTTTTGCGAGCAGCGATATGTAGCGGAGTGTGTCCATTTTGCGACGCAAGATGAGGCGACGCTCCTTTTTCTAATAAGAGAGTCGCAACGTTTGGATGATCATAGTGACATGCCAAATGCAAGGGTGTGATATCGTTCTGAAATATCAAGCATATGTTCTGCATAATTCAATGGAACCTGTTTAAAAGTTAAAAGATAATTTATGCAATATAATATCGCGTTGTATAAAAAAAAATATATAAAAAATTCCAGATTTTTAGACAACGATTTTGACATTTAAAGACAACGATCGATCTTCGACTTTTTTTAGAGATCTGTCACCTTAAGTTCTTTACTTAGAAATTTTATAAGTAGTTCTAAAAAAAGAATAACATTGTGCAATTACTAATATAATAAAAAATAATATTAAGGAAATAAAATTACTATATAAAATAAAGAATATCGTGTTCTCTCTCTCTCTTTTTCTTTTGCCTAGATGTCTGAATGTATTTTTTTACACAATTCGATATTGTAATTTGCGTAGAAATATACACGAACCTTTCCTTGGACATCGAGTTTGCTTTCTTTTTGCAAGAGTATATTTGCAACATTCATATTTCCGTATTTAGCCGCGATATGTAAGGGTGTAAAGCCGTTTTTCGTTGCAGCTTTAAGAGAAGCATTGTTCTCCACAAGAATGGCCGCCACCTGCTTGTCAGAAAATTTTTTGTGTTACAAAAAAAAATTCTTCGGGATCTGTCTTTTGTTAGCCTTTACTTATACACTTTTGCAGTACAAGACAAAGCAGACGTTTCTTTTAATTATTTCAGATAATCACTTTTACTTATTACTTTTAAATATAAACCTTCTTTCAATTTCTTATAATATTTATATTGCTAAATAGAGTAAAACTTTCTTTATATTGCTATATAGAGTGACTTGAAATAATATTACGTATTAAGTTGAATAAAAATTTTGGATTACCTTCCACTAGAAAGATTAGAAATGAGGAACTTATTGAAAATCAATATATTCGTGTGTTCGAGCGACATGACACAGTTACTAAAATAACGATAATTTTCACAAATTAGAACGATCGGAATTAGATGAATGTTTGTTTAATGACTTTAATCACGTTTGTGCGAGCTCTACGGAAAGCGTTAGTAAATTATTTATGAGGCGCGCAGAAATATAAGAGGAACTCAGATACGTTTGGTTTGACGCAACGCTTGGCAATCGATATCGAACCTCGGAGGAATGAAGCGATTGCCAAATGTCACGGGGTGAAATTACGTCCAATCTGGCTACCTTCGTGTAATGAGATTATTTGATAAAAAAAAATACATGATGACAGAGAGGCGGAGGGGAAAGAAGCGGCGATAAGATAAGCAGAACGGATTTCCATAACGTAGTTTGAGAAATATGAAAATTATTCGAGTATGCGTAAAAGTAAAAATATGAAGAAATAAGGTAAACATAAAGAATAAACAACGTAACGAAAAAGTTTATTACATTAACGGATACAATGATGGATAAACGTAACATAAAATGTATAATCAACGTAAACAAAATTACATTTAACAGAAGGTGTAAAACAGAATATGTGCGAGATGTGAGACCAACGATGATGCGAACGATGTGCACAGGTAATAACGATAACGACAAACGTGTCCGCAGCAGCATCTCTCTCCATCCTAAATGAGGTACTCGCGTTGCCGAGTCCAGAACAAATACGTTCTGTTTTGCATGGCGATGTAATCCGCTATTTGCACGCACTCTTTGTACATTACCTCCTCTTGACCCTCCTTCGCCGCGATATGAAGCGCCGTGTACATATCTTTCGTAGCGGTGTCAACAGCCGCGCCGTGCTGCAGCAGCAGCATAACAATGTCGATATTTCCTAATCGAGACGCTATATGAAGCGGTGTTTGCTGTTCCTACAAAATAGCGACAAAACGGTATTAGAAGATGCGATAAAAATTTCGTTTCTTGCGAGACAATAAGGTGAAAGCGTGAAAGTGATGTTGCGATGAGACTCTCGTGATTAGAAAAGTCTATTTACAAATCGGATCGTGTGTTCGTTATTCTTGTGCCTTAAAAGATTTAAGTGATTGAAGAAGAAAGCGTGAAGAACAACACTAGATTCATCTTACTTGCAATTGGAAGACCGTACACTTCAAATTTTATAAAATCGCCAGTAAGCGAAGTTAAATTTTGGACTTCGGTATATGAGACTGGTTAATGGCTCATGCTTTTGTATAAAGGGGTGCGTATGAGTGATCATTTGTATGTATATGACTTTCTAGATTATAATGTTTTGCTTTTAGGAGAGGTACTCGATGTCGCGTCAAGCTAAACAAGCAGTATTCATTGCGGCTGTAGGTCGAGAAAGCGGCAAAAAGGGGGGAATCGTTTCGGAATCGGTTTCGGAATGCAACACGCTCTTACTTACCCTTGCACGAGCATCGACTTTGGCACCATTTCTTAGCAAAATTCGAATAATGTCTGTTTGATTAGCTCTAGCTGCCAGATGCAGGGGTGTTTCACCCCTAACAGTTGGCACGTCAGGATTGGCTTCATGCTGCAGTAGGAATATCACGATATTCATACACCCCATAAAACTGGCCACATGTAATGGAGTCAGTCCGGACTGCAAAACACATGTATTGTCTGTTAATATTTCGACTTCTCGATATGACTCCAGAATTAATTCCATCGATTTGTCTTTTTTTTTTATCGTTGTCTTTATCGTTCCGGCAATCGGTGTCTCGAAACTTGACGAGGAATATAAATACATAAAAATGATCGCGGCGTGATAGAAGAAGATCACACCGATTAATTTTGTCAGTTTTATTATTAAACGCACGACCCTTTAACCAGTCTTTGAGATTTATCGATCGGTTTTATTTTTCCGGGGCACAGAAGGACGGATGAAGATTATTCTTAACAACGTTATTCTTAATCAATGTGCGGACACATATCAATGTGACTTTTCAATTGTACTCCAAATATATGTTCGCGCGTTAAAACGATCATTTCTGTGCAAATGCGATCGATATCACAATTTGGCTTCGTAATATTCCGTCGAGCTCGTTGCTAATGACATTATGTGAAAACATATTTGTGATATACGAGTTGCGAGGAGACATTTATGAAAACATGATTGCGAGATGGCAGTGCGAACGAAGAAACGTTGCGTTACCTCCGTGGTCGACTCGATGGACGCGCCGTGCTTCAGCAGGAGTTCCACCACTTTGATGCGGTTCTTCTTGCAAGCGATATGGAGCGGCGTGAAGCCATTCAGAGCTCGAGCGTTCGGATCGGCTTTACGATCGAGTAGCAACTTGGCGACCCTAACGTGACCGCAGTGTGCGGCAACGTGGAGCGAAGTCAGATAGTCGATGGTCACTTCGTCTACTGGCGCCCGATGGTACAGCAGCACTCTTGCAGCATCCACATGATCTCCTTGAGAGGCCATGTGTAACGGTGCCAGTCCATTCTGCAAAAAAGATCATTCTTAATTTATGACAAAAGAATAGATCGTGAAATATACATGTGTGTCTGCTGTAAATCACAAAGAGAATCAGAACATCTTGGTAATTAAAATTTTTTAACAACTGCAATTCTGGATATAACAGCTTAATCTTAATCTGATATTGGATAATGGATAATCTTAATCTTAAAATTTTATTTTTCAGTTTTGATGTTTATTTTCTTTCATAATTAGCATTATACACATGTATCGTAAAAATATTATAAAAATAACTAGAAAGAGATGCAAGAAAAATTATTTGAAATTTGCAAACTGATCGTTTATTAGAATATACCTTAGTACGTGCGCTGATCGGCGCCGAATTTTCAAGAAGCGTGCTGACAACCTGTTCATGTCCCGATCGTGCTGCGCAATGTAGCGGAGTTAAACCGTCTCTGGTTTTGGCATCGATTTGCGCCGAGTTCTCCAACAATATCTTAACCATATTATTCTTGCCCCACTTTGCCGCCACATGTAGCGGACTTATGTTATGCTGAGAAAAATACATTATGTTTAAAACTATTAGACTATAATATTAAATTTAACTATTTAGAAAATAATCAAAACTATGTATATATTTAGAATTAGAATATAAAATATAGATAGAATATTTAGAACATAGATATTTAGAAAATAATCAAAACTATACTTCTGAAAGAGAAATAAAATATAATTTATTATTGTATGTCATATTTAAAACGTATAAGCTTACGTTATTTTAGATCACCATTCTACATACTTAGAATACGTTATATCTTTAATTTAAAAAATTTAGATCTCAAATTATTCTTAAATTGTCTTGTATTTTTTTTACTTTAAATATTACTTTTGTCATAAAAATCGCCGAATGTATTTTACCTTAGCTAAGTAATTTACATCGGCTCCTCGTTTTATTAATAACCGTGCTATCTCCTCGTTTCCATAATGAGCGGCGATGTGAAGAGGGGTGAAACCACTCTTCGATGTCACGTCGGGCTTATGGTCGTTCTATAACATTCAATCGTTATATCGACTTAGTATTTTAATTCGCTCAATTGTTTCGTATTTTTAATACAATTAATTTTTGCTTGATATACAAATCTGCTTTAAGATCTTACTTGTAAGAGCAAGTCAGCGGCTTTGCAATCATCCTTCTTGGCGGCGATATGGAGTGCCGGTAGTCTGACCTTGCCCTTCGAATCGTTCTCTAGGAGTACGCTAACCACCTTATCGTGGCCTTGCTGCATCGCCACAGCGAGCGGTGTAAATCCATCCTGAAAAACGTCCAAATAAATTTAATTCTTATTAATAAAGGTCTAAAAGTCTATAGAACAAGATTACTAAACTGTTTGATTAAAAATATAAAAATGTAACTTTTTATAATTCTTATTATACATATGTATACATATATATATAACTTGCAGTTTATTAAAAATTTAAAACGGCCCAGATTCTCTTCGTTGCTATTAAAAAATAATTTCTATAGGAATAAAAATTGAGCTTATTGGAGTTACAATCGTATAAATTTGCAATGAAGTGATCTATTTTCGAAAAAATATAGATCAAGCTTACCTCAGTCGCGAGACTTTGATTCGCTCCATTGTTGAGCAGGAGTTTGACGACCTGATCGTGATTCTCCTGCGCAGCCATGTATAAAGGAGTGAATCCGTTTTGCGACTGGATATTAACCTCGGCACCATATTGAATAAGTATATTGACTATTTCGCACTGGCCAGCTGGAAATAAAGTATGCAAAATTATGTATAACTACAATTATAATAGCGCATTCTGTGCAATGGGAATTATCGTTCTTCTTTTTTTACCTAACGAAGCTATGTGTAACGCTGTATTTCCTTTTTTCGTCGCCGCATCAACCTTTGCGCCCCTCTTTAATAACTCGGTTACTATTTCGACGTGACCATCCTTCGAGGCTAAATGCAAGGCATTTAAACCATTCTGCAATGAGATACAAAAATTAAATCTTATTATTATTATATTCAAAAATATTTTTAAATTAAATTAAATTATTTTATTTTATTAAAAGTTAAATGTAACAAAAAATTAAAATGAAATAAATAATTAAATAAATAATTAAATTCAAATTAAATAATAAACTTTTATTTTATACAGTTACTTATATAAAAACTATTAATTATTATAAAATTTAATTATAAACTGATATTAAGGCTTAATTATGCAAAAATTGACGATAAAGTACTTTAATAAATAACTTGACATTTTAAGTTTAACGCTTACCGAGTTGGCGGTATTAATATCTAGATCAGTATCGAGAAATTCGACCACTTTCTCGAGGTTGCCGGACCGAGCAGCGCGAAGAAATGCTGTCGTGTCATCAGCCTAAAATCAAATATTTTATTCTGTAATAAACGGCTGTAGAGACGAAACATTTAGAGGTACGTAGAAAGGACAACATGGAAAATAGAGGGACAGCGATAAAGTTTATTTAAAAAAAGACGAAGATGCATAATATGGTTATTTATATAGATATGATGTACAAGTAACCCAGTTTGTGACGGTGCAACCCTGTCCTTTTTCTTTTACCCTCGCGCACTTTAACACTTCGTGCTTATCGTTATTATCCTTCTCATTAATCATCAACGTTATTTACATTCCAAAGCAGTACAGGAACAAGCGTGCCAAATATTTACAAAAGCTCATTCTTTTCTTGCAGATAGCTTTAAAATTTTTCGAGACCTACATAAATCTAATAGAATACAAAAGCTTAAAGAAATTTAAAGAACGTTTAAAAAATTAATCGATCTTGGAGCAATATTAATTACATGGAATATAGAAAATGAAAGGAAATCGAAGACAATTAGCCCGCAGAAAATTGGAAAACTAATGCGTCATTAATCTAAAGTTAACCAATTTGTTTAAAAAATTCAATTAAAGTTAACCAATTCGATTAAAGTTAACCAACTCATGATTTTCTGGTTTGCTTTCTCGAGGAAGGAGAGCCCCGCGTATCTCGCACCCCTCTGTCCACAACACCCGCTGTGAATCATCACGATATAAGGAACCATGTCGGCCAGGTGGTCTACTCCGCGTTAACGCTATTTGCGCGCGCGCGCTATACTCCGTCACCCTGACCTTTGACCGGTAGCTCCTGCCGGCTCTTACACCGTGTCTCGATATAGCGTTTAACGAATCGCGCCTTTACAGCTTTTCGGTCGCGATCGCTGCCGCCGCGTTCCTCTTTGACGTCGATGCGCGCCGTATTCGCCGGCTGTCGCGCCTGAACGTCGATCCCATCTGGTCTATTTTGCGCATCGCCCTGATAGCCCACCCTCCTTCTGTTACCTCGAGGAAGTTCTGTTCCACGCAATACCCTATTGCTAATAATATAATCGGAAATTGGTATAATTTTTGGTACAATTTAACAAGTTCAGATTCTCATGCGACCTCCTTGCATGTGAAAAGTTAATTTCTATATGATAATGAAAACGTAACATAGCTATCGAAAGACATATCTCTCCCTTTTTAAATACAGTATGGAATTTGTGCTCCACAAAAGTAACAATTTCGGAACTCTATCCAGAATCTGAAAAACATTAACAATCTCCGGCCGGCTATTGCGATTCCGATGTAACCGTATATAGCTATCACTTCTTGACGCTGGTGAATCATGGTATCGCGAGCCTCTCGAAGAGCGATGAATCTTGCGACTTATTTCTAGAGCTGAGAGTTAGAGGTGCTCGAAAATATATATTCCACCGCTCATTGTCTCCTTCGATCGGTCAATTCGGAGTGGACGAGAAAGAGGGTGCATGCACGGAAGAGAAAGAGAGATAGAGAGAGAGAGAGAGAGAGAGAGAGAGAGAGAGAGAGAGAGAGAGAAAGGGAACGCAAGTGCCGGCTCCGAACCGCTATGCCGCTTCCGTTGAAGACCATACCTGACTGGTATTGTCGGTGACCATCGCGACTAGTGGCTGGGCCAGGAAAAGCGCCCTTCGAGCGCTCGGGGGAGCCCGACGTCGACCGTACGCACGCACGAGACGCTCGTCTCTCCTTTCAACACCGACCGCGCACGTTACACCACCATTTGTGCACAACGTCCCTCGGGGGTGCGCACGGTAACGCCAGGAAGAGAAAGCGTTAGGCGGTAGGAGCCGCCCTGCGGGAAACACGCAACGGCGCAGAATCGAGCGACAACGATCTCGCATATAGAGGGAACACCACACGGGGGTGGCTTGCACCCGGGGGGTGGTTTTGCCGGCTCACTCGCACCCTCCTTGAGAGGCACATGCGTCGTCCCCGTCTTCCCGTCTCGCCGGTGTCCCTCTCGCGCCCTTCTACGACTCGCGCATTGTTCCCGCTTTCTCTCTTACTCCGTCGTATTGCGTTGTGCCCGCTGTTTTAGCAGTAAAAACATTTTTACTTTACTTTTTACATCTCCTTCCCTTTGCTTTTGTTGCTACTTTTGGAACCTTGACAGATCGGCACTTTGAATTGCTGTAGGATGCATATTGCGTTCTATATATGAGATGCATTGTATTCTATATAAGTATATTTTATTTAAAAAAAGCTATCTTTCGATATCTATATTTTTTAATTAACCCTAAAACTACCGGATATTAATTTTTATTTATTTCTACCGAAGAAATCTTAGAAAAGAAAACAAATTAATAAAATTAATCATCTATGTAATTTTAATAAAAGTCAGGGAAATTTTCAGAAATTAAGATGTTTTAAAAATGAGTACTAAATTATTGAAAAATGTCAAACGGGTTTATTTAATTTATTAAACTGATATAAAAATATAGAATAGGAGAAACACAAAAGGAATTTAATTTGTGTCTGCTCTATAAAATAAATTGTTCAATCTCCCTTTAATAAAAATTGAAATGGTTTCTCGATGTCTTTCACTTTTTGCTTTTTTTAAGTATTTTATTCTAAAACACAATAAGCCTCCTCTCATCCCTCCTCACGTTTCTCATTTTATCCTATCATCGGTACGTCCGACCTTTTCCTCCGATCTGGTGTGCGTGCGTGTGCGCTACGGAACAGTTTATAGAGACGTTATAAAGGGTGCGATACGTTCGCTGTGTGTAGAATCACCATTGAGCTTGGATTACCGACGGGGAAGGTGGAAAGAAAGAAAGGTACTGCGAAGGAAACCGTACCGGCGAGTCCGGCGACGATAGCGCGCACCTTCTCGCATGCAAGGATGGTATAAGGGGGTTGCGAGGATTGTGTGTACAAGTGAGAGAGATGTATTTCGTATTCGAGCCGCCACGTGCAAACACACGTACCATCCAGGTGCCCGGGGTTATTTTTCTTTCAATCGGGGAATGTAAAGACACGTGGCCGAATATACACGAGATTGAACTGGAAGAAAATTGCTACTCAACGCAAAATATCTTCTTAAGCCATGGAAGCTCGAAATAATGTCGCACATGTGCGAAAAATTCGTAGAATTTTTAAAGGAAAAGTTGCGAAACATAAAAACTTGATACATGAGAAATGGAGCCAAGTACTATAACAAGAATTATACACAGAAAAAAAAGAAGTGCCTCAAATCAACACTGATATACCGTATGTACGCAAAAATATGTAATCTTGAAATGAGACTATATTGCGTTAAACGAAAAAAACTCGCTTGAATGAAGTCATTTATATACAATAGTTGAACGAAGTTTTATATAGTTCAACCAAGAAAAAAAAGTTGAATCAAAAAGTTGAAATTGTTATAAAAAGATTATACATAGGTATATTTTTAGGGCCAAAGCGCACATAACATGGCGTAGCGACATACGACGGTCGTAGTCCCCGATCTGACAGATCAGGATACGCCAAAGCTTGTGCGTTACTTACGTCCACAGCTACGACTGTCATATGTGCTTTGGCCCTTACGTATATATGAGTATATCAGTATTGATTTGATACTTCTTTTTTTCTGTGTAATATAAATAGAAGATAATCAAATAATATTATAACTTGAGGACATAACTTTTTTTAGCTATTAGCTTCATTTTTCAGCATTTAATTTTTTAGTTTTTTGTTTCAAGTTTTCGTGTATTTGATAAATAATGAATAATATTATATTAAAAGACCTATTTGTATATCAAATTAAAATGCATTAGTTTACTAAAAACTTTGTGTTGCTTACGGAAAATGACGACTCTAATCACATATCTTTAATTTAAGATTTAAGCGATGAATTCGAAAATAATTTTGCACCATTGATTATAGATTAATAAATTTGTAAATCACTCTTAACTCTTTCTCTTTATTTTCTCTTATATCTTCAACATTTGCAAAAAAACGATATATTAATTCTACATCGGATATTGTTTAATAAAGTTTGACACATCCAAAAATGACGCATTCGCATTTTATGATGTCATTAAATTAACATAGATATCGCCAATCGATTAATTAATGCCAAATCTAAAGCAATCATAATTATGTTGACGGTTCTCACTACAGATTATATTATTTACTCGAAGTTATAATAACTTTTCGCTTGCATAAGTCATCGCACTTGAAAGAGCGCGATGACTTTAAAAAATAATTTCAGCGTCATTACGGTAAACGGTTAACGTCAACGTCCTAAATCGCATCTTGAGAGAAATAAGCAGCATGTGTCGTTGCACATTGCGATCAATAAAATCTTTACAGCCGAGCTTGTGTGGCCGCAAGTAGGAAGAACAACGTTATGTATGTATGCGCGTCACCCCGTCGCATACATCCCTCGATACAACCTTGCACTCGCGTGACTTCATCCAAGGCCGCGACCCCCCGACTCCAGCATGCTGCCACACTTCTCGTACCCTTAATTCTCTTGCGCACCAATCGGCTGTGAGATTTCACGGATACATAGAGGTTCTGCCCTTATTATCGCGTCCAGCAATATATTTTCTGTGCAACATTGTTGACAATAATTCTTGATCGAATTGCTGTCAACTATAAGAGTTAAATTATTTTTATTATTTTCATGTTATATGTGCATACTTGCGAGTATGAGAAGATATTGTAAATTTTGTTACATATATACATAATAAGAAATTTGTTATTTATGGTATAATTTTGCCGAGTTGACAGTCGATTGACTGAAAATTATTGTTAATAATTTTGACGAATAAAAATTATCATTATCTCTGAAAAAAGGAAATTAAAACGCGATGATAAAAGATACTTGTGCATAAAACCCTTATTTTGAAAATTGCCAAACTGTGTTGCAGAAATAATATTTGATTTGTAAAAAGCCAAGCACGAAACACAAATAACTTTTTCTCTCAAGAATAGCAAACATTGAAATAAAAGAATAATAATGATTCAGCGAAGTTATAGCGGCAAAAATGCTGACACAATATTCGACAACTACTTTTTTGAACATTATACACAAGTAACAGTTTCTGAATACTCTGACAAATTATTTCTAAAAATAGTGTCGAGCTATCGCTTACTGGACAGGGTCCAATAATCACCACGAGCGAAGCTTGATAGCAAAATAACAGCTGATTCGGTCATCTAATATTTATTTATTAATTTTACACTGTTAATCTACGTATTTTTCATAAAAATAGAAGTTAATCTTACCAGTTATCTTTGTAGCTGTACAATACACTGCATTTGGACATGTTTAAAACAATTACTGCAAAGTATATTAATCGGTATACCAAACCTGTTTATTTTATAACGACGTTAAACATCTTAAAGCTATAGGGAATTGTTATATAAAATGTTTAATTTCAAGATTTTTCGCATACACAACAGGAAATTTGAAAAGGAAGTTGACGGGAAAAGATATTGTAAGAACGACGGATATTAATTGGTACGCATCTTTACCTGAAGTCTAATGATCGGTGGGAATGCGTCTTCTTTCGTCATTACTAAATAATAAACTGTATATTCTCTTTGACAAACTCTACGTACACGCACGCTCTGTAAGCACCATGCTGAAGACGTAGACTGCCGGATATTAATAGAGTTCTATGTTATTTTTGTTAAACTCCTATATGTCATGCCTTTGTTAAGTAACCGCAAGTTTTGCATTAATATTCGAAGCTGATACATTCTGCGAATTTACAAATGTAATGGTTACACTGAAAGAAACATGTATTTTTCCTACTATGTATATATAATGCTATATATTACTGATCACTATTCAAAATTAATAATAATTAATTCAGTAATTTGTTACTTATAAACGATGATTTTATTTATTATAAAATCGACTGGAGCAAATTTTTTCATAAAACGTATATTTGCGAAAATTATGGATTTATCGGATTATGTGAATTTTCATATTTTATATAAGTAAAGAAAAGCAAATATTTATGTAGAAAAATAGATTCTCTTGCGTAGTCTTAAATTATTGACATTTTTATTTTAGATTGTATTCTTTATTTTTTAAATATGTCTATTGTATTTGCAATAACATGAGAATAATGTTTTTGACAATATTCTGACAATAGTATTTCATACAATCTACCTTTGTTACTTCAAATATTTTGCATATATTAAAGCATATGTCCTCAAAAAAATTTATTTAAAAAGCATAACACAATCAACAACTTTCTATACTATTCAAAATTATAAAGGTACATTTATGAAAGGTACTGGGTCTGTATATTATCTCTATTGCAACATATAATACATCATATAATACATATTGTTGTAAAGGATTGGATAACTTTAATAACAAAGAGTCTAATTTAATATTCATTTGTAAATTGTTATTATATTTGTTATTATATTTACACAAAATAAATATTAATTAATAATTCCACCAGAAACTGATCGAGAAACTCGGAGTAAGGGCGGTTACGTGATGCCACCATTTTGGTGGAATATACAACATTTCTCCGGGCTTTAAGTAAAAAGTCATACCCCTGGCTTCGCGAAAGTTTGGCCATTTGTCATAATCTGGCCTTACAGGATCTACTTGTGCAGTATTATTAAGTAATCTAGTGTCATAAGGATACAAGTTATCTGTTTCAGCCGGAGAATATAAAATAACTCTTTTGTAGCCGAATACCTGAAAAATAAAAGTAACGACACTAATTACAATATGCAAGATGTAGCATAAAGTTAATAAAAAATCTTTAATATTTTATTGCAGCAATTTTCAATGTAAATATCTCTTTACCTGAGAAAGCAGATTATTTTTTGGATCAAAGTGCAAAGGCGACACTGTATTAGCGGGTCCGAACCAGGCATTTATATCAACTTCTGAGGATTCCACATCCTTCTCCTTACTATCCGTAAAGCAGCAATACTCTGGTACTTCGAAATCCTCTTTCAACTCTGGTATCTAAGATTGATTTAAAAATCGCATTTTTATACGGCAAATTGCATCAAGTGCAGAGAATTAATACCTGTTCAAATAATTGATGCTGTGCTAAGTAACCAACTTCGCTATTATTTTCAATAACGTGCTTTTGTAAAAATTCAGAAAAATTAACAAGATGCTGTGTCCAATCTTCTTCAGTATAACGGGATCCAATTTCAATCGGCACTGTCCGAGATCCCGCGATCTTATTCAAATAGTTAGGATTTTTCCATAACGTTAATGCTTTCCAATGATTTATACAACCTAGTGAAACGTATAAAATTAATATTTCATATTTCTCTATAGTATTTTAAAGCATATGTGAGATTGCTAAGTATTTATGCTATTCAGGCTAAAATAAAATTCTGAACTTTGTCATGATACAGATTATCGTGATACAAATATTGATTAAAAACAAGTTTGATTCACATTTACCTGTTAGTACAGCCGGTAATTTTGGCTTGAAAATTTTATTGTAAAATGTTTGCATCGAAGGCTTTTCGAAATATCTCTCTGGGCAGTCAGAGATTAAATAGTTAGTAGTTCCCTCATGATTAATTGAAATATCTTCCATATTTATAGCATTAGATTCTTCTAATAAAATTTGAAAAATAAAATCAATTTTAATGCGGTGTTTAAATCATTCAATTTAATTAAATAATTTAAATTAATAATTTAATATTATATTATTAATATATAAATATTTTTATAAATATTCTTACCAGCACAATAATTGTTCAGCTTCGTAGCATTAGCTGTCAATAAATTTGGCATACTGGAAAGAGGCGCGCCTAACAGAATGCCTCTATCAATTTGGTTAATAATATTCTTCAATACAGTCTTCTTCTTTTCTTCATCAGCATAACTTTCAACATTTATTTTGCACTGAAGCTCTAATAATACAGCCTAAATGCATCAAGTGCAATTCCAAATAAAATTTATATAATCAGTAAAAGCTTTTGAAAATTAACATAAAGGTAGACTTACTGTATATTAATCAATAATATTTTATACCTTTACAATAACACACAGAGAATAACAATATCTGTATTCTATTGGAACATCTTTCCAGGAGCCTGAGTTCAGTACCTCCCATGTGCGATCTAAACAAGCTTCCAGTCTTGTTATTGAAGCATTTATCCATTTTTCTGAAGTTCTTATAAGGAAAACAAAATTGATAGTTATATATTAAATATTTATATTGAATATTATGCATGCCACTTATTATTTAAAACAATAAGTTTCATAAATGGATATAAACGATCTACAGAGCTATGAAACTCCTACTTTAACAGTTGCATGTTATAACTAGTGATTAAATTTGTGTTTAAATTTTTATGTACACTTTTTTTGCATTATCAATTAATTTGATTAAATAATGTAAGATTATATTGGTGTACTTCAAACTAATTCATGCGACAAAATGTATAAGGCTTTAATGTGTGATAAACATATTTGAAATAATATTGTGTTTTTAATATTTAGAAATTAATATTTACAATTGTTTATCAGATGTTTGTAGCACGTTGATTATAGATGTCAAATGTAGTTTTATTTCAATAGGTATATTCTCCAATTCTTTTGTTAACAATTCCCAGGAAACCGTTATCATACAGTCGTTGAAAGTCATTATCTGTAAATTACTTCAGGTATATAATTATTAATATAAAATATTATACTGTAAAAAATCTTTACTCATAAAAAAATGCTTCTGCCATATACAGGTTTACTTAAATATGCCCACTGTACAATAACATAATCAGCTAAATAATACAATATCTTTCCCGTCAGTGAGAAAGTTTTAACTCTACAGAAACTCTCTATAAATACAATAACGCTTTCTGTGATGAACAGGACTTTAAACAAAAATGCTATGACACATAAAGGTACGCAGGTGCCAGGACCATTGCATAAAATAAGCTTTGGACGTTCTCTCCATAGTATTGGAAGACAATTTAATGCGGCAAATACAGTGGTCCAAATTGACGTGAGGTACGACTGCCGAACTTCCCGACTTCTATAAATTTCCACGATTTTGTAATCTTTATTGCTACCCTCTAGATCTCTAACTTTCTCCGCACTAAGTTTATCTGTCTGAGCGTGAATGTACACTCTGGGCGAATAATTCTCAATGTTCAAGTGTTTAACAATTCGCAGCATTTCGGCCGTATGTCCACCGGATCCTAATATTATCATTGTTTTAGTTGGACAAGACTTTTCTCTGGGCTTATTGCCTTTGATAAATATCAGATAACACGCTCTTGCAAGTATCAATATATAGGCAAATGCGAAGAAGATAAAACATTCTTTCGCGTACATCTTTCCGTTTTGTTACCTGAAAAGAATATTATAAAATAAGATATATATCATAAACGTACAAAAGGGTTAAATTACATCAATAACAATCCTCACTAACCCCAAGAATTTTGCGTCTCGGCGCGTCACTGGAATTACTGAAGTCTGAAAAAAGCAAGAGATTATAGGTTAGGTTTGTTCTGTGAGCTTCTTTAAAGCAGGGCACACACACTTTTCGTAGAACGTAACAGTAAGGTTTCGACCAATCGCGTTGCTCGATTCTTAGGCCGGTATTCATAGTCGGTTCTTATATTTAAGCTACAAATGCTTCGAAGCGTTCTTCTTCTCCTTCTTTCTTCATTGAAAGAAAGGAGAAAAGGAATGCTTCGAAGCATTTGTAGCGTCAAGTGGACCGCAGCCATAGTCGGTTCTTATATTTAAGAACATCTTAAGTACAATCTTAAGATGTCATTAACTAATCACAGAGCCGTATTAGCATCTTAAGATATTACTTAGGCTGCGTTCGGGGAGCGCGCTATTAGCGCTATTGCATTATTCTATCTTTATCGCTCATCAAGTGTAGAACAAGGATAGAATAAGCAAATAGCGCTAATAGCGCGCTCCCCGAACGCAGCCTTAAGGGGATGCTGGAGCCGCAGGCGAACTCGATCAGCGTCGATAAAGAAGTGCTCACCGACTATATCTGTCCTTGTATAGACAAGGATATAGACAAGGATAGCACCTAACCTTGCATCTTCCACTGGTCTAAGTAATATCTTTTTTTTTAGGCTTCAAATCTTACTTCTAATTGCACGATATTATTCCTGACAGTTTTTTGTAGAGGGCTGCATCACTATTTTCTATAGAAAAACTGCAGAATTTTTGTATAAAGCAAATATTGTCGTCAGGTGAAGACAATATTTATAAAAATAAAATTTTTTTTTAGTTTATCAGAAAAAATCATGTACAGCCCTCTACATTTTTGTGCGTACTTTAATCGTGTAAAAGGATTTTCCATTCTGTTCAGCCAATTCAAAGATATTGCTTAGACCGATTATGCCTTGTCGCTGTCACTCCAGGATCCCCTTAAGGGGATCCTATAGTGGCAGTAGTTACCGACATTTTTTTCATTTTAAGAAAATCTTTGAATTGGCTTTACAGAATTGCAAGTTTTTGGTCTAGAATTAAAGTACGCACAAAAATCTACACCGCGACACACGATTTCATATCGGGAACGAAAAAAAATTAAAAATTTTACTAATTTGGGCACATACAGCTGTCATCTGACGACAATAACAAAATTACTGCAGTTTATATATATATAATGACACCCAGGCGCGGTAGGGACAACATGTAGGAACAATATTGTGTAAATAAAACTAAGATTCAACGTCTAGAAAAAAAGATTTTCTAAAATGAAGGTTTATTAAGCAAAAGCACATTCAGGTTGATAGGATAAGCAGTATTGCGTGTAGCGAGAGATGGCGCAGCAATCGAACAAAGACAGATGCCTCTTGTTAGACAAGGACAGATATAGATATATAACATAGGCTACGGTCAACGTGACGCTACAAATGCTTTGGAGCGTTCTTCTTCTCTTTCTTTCTTCATTGAAAGAAAAGAGAAGAGGAATGCTTCGAAGCATTTGTAGCGTCACGTTGACCGTAGCCATAGAAAACAGGATTAGAAATGTTGACATTACCGACGTCGAGGAAGTTCGGCCTCCACTATAGGATCCCCTTAAGACGGTCTTGAAATAAGATCTGATTATGACCGGTATTCATAATCAGATCTTATTTCAAGACCGTCTTAAGTAATATCTTAAGATGCTAATACGGCTTTGTGATTGGTCAATGACATCTTGAGATTGTACTTAAAATGGTCTTAAATATAAAGCCTTGTGTACACGATACTAGAAATCGGTCCGAGTTTCGGTTTAAGCCAATGAAACTGCTGCTTTTCTGTAAGAGCTGCAAGTTGATTGGCTTAAGCCTTGTGTACACGATACTAGAAATCGGTCCGAGTTTCGGTTTAAGCCAATCAACTTGCAGCTCTTACAGAAAAGCAGCAGTTTCATTGGCTTAAACCGAAACTCGGACCGATTTCTAGTACCGTGTACACAAGGCTTTAAACCGAAACTCGGACCGATTTCTAGTATCGTGTACACAAGGCTTAAGAACCGATTATGAATACCGGCCTTTGAATACGGGCCTTAAGCCTTGTGTACACGATACTAGAAATCGGTCCGAGTTTCGGTTTAAGCCAATGAAACTGCTGCTTTTCTGTAAGAGCTGCAAGTTGATTGGCTTAAACTGAAACTCGGACCGATTTTTAGTATCGTGTACACAAGGCTTTACTTCTACGGTTACCTTAAGCCCTTCGTTGAAAAAGTGTGTGTCCGGGCCCTTAAGCTGGCCACACACACTTTCCGTAGAACGTAACAGTAGGATTTCGACCAATCGCGTTGCTCGATTCGGGAACGTACGGCCGTATTAAATTACGAATTAGAAGTATTTAGCCAAAATATCGAATGAATCTTATTCCATTTAGAATATTTTTGCAAGCTTGAAAAGCTGCTTAGAAACGGTTTTTCCCAAATTTTAGCCAAATTAATTAACGAATCTCATTAAACTTATGCTCGTTTTAATCAGTAAGATCAGCCGCAACCCGGTACATAGCCGGATTTTTCATTTTGGCTATTAAAAAATTAAAAAAAAAAAAAAATACGGACTCGCAGCTAAGCAACCCGACAGAGGTCGGTAGTGTTACTCCTGTCGACCCTTAACTTTTTAATTTCGGTTTAACTTCCTTTCTTATCTTTTTCTAATTTTTAGAACTAGAAAAGGATTTAAAACGAGATTAAAGTCAATCTACATGGTAGATTACTGACAGTCGGTAAAATTGCCAAATAAACATAATTGCCGCCGCGTGTAAAATTCTTCGATCGAGTTTCCGGTCGAATGTACTCTCGCAATCTATGTCCTATAAGCTTCACAGTCTTCACACACGCCATTTTTATTTATATATGTGTAGGACAACGGAGTACGAATACGGAGTTACGGAGTGGATTTGTGCGACAGATTTGTAACAGCCGAGAGCTCGTCGGGGAGATGTGTCGCCTCGCAATATGTGTGTAATGCGAACTAGCGGTGCATGCAACCCGCGGCATTTTCGCGAACGTTCAGCGTGAGGGACTATTCGTATTCGTGCGAACGCTCGACCGCAGTGGTCGGCCGTGAACACTGCAACGTTCTTCCCAGCACTCGTCTCGATAAAATGGACCATCGTCAAAAGGTAAGCCGCACCAACAAAACCGGTTTGAATGCGTAACGAACGTGCATTGGGGGAGAGCAACGTTTTCCTCTTTTATCTCGCCAACGGAGCTTTGAGGAAAATCGAAGCACTCCGATGAAATCTCGACAAAAACCCGAACCCTCGAGCGACAAAATAGAAATTTGTTCGATAGCGAGAAATAACGCGGTTATTTGCAATATTTTGCAACAATCTGTATATCCGCGCACGCTTCTCATACACTGTTAAATGTTAAAGGATGAAATTTATCAATACCTTGAGTTAGATAATATTTTGTTATTTTTAACTACCATGTATGTCACAATTTATTATTTTAAAACAAAATAATATTATTTTAACTCCATTGGTTTAGTCAAACATTGTTTTAATTAAATTAACCACGTATTGAGTAGGAGCAGTAGCGACCTATAGGAATGGTTAAAAATTACTCAAATTGAGATATAATTTGACTCTGTGAATTCAACAGTGTACAGAATTTGCAATTGTGAATGCTTAAAAAGACCTAATATCGTTTTGTACTGCTCCTCTGCTATTTTGCATGAAATTTCAACCATCATTTTTGCTTCACCAGATGGTTGTAGTTCCTCAACAATCAAAAGTCAAAATCGAGGACGATGACGACGAGGATGTAGAGGCGCTGAGATTGGCAGCGCTTAAGTCACTACGAACAAAAGATGCCACACATAAAAGGTCAGCGTTATCACAGGTGCAGAAAATACTACCGCAAATAACGCAATCATCCTGTTTCTCGTATAAAAATCAACGGCCTACGAAAAAGAATTACTATCACAACAGGGTGCAACAAAGGCAAAATGGCGTAAGCTTTCAATTTATATATTATTTTTGATTAATTGCAACAACAATTTTACATGTAAATCCACAAAAAATTATTGTGTTTCTTGTTTTACAATATGTCAAAATGTATTTAAACAAACGTTCTAATGAATTTTCAAAATATTGTGTACAAAGTTCACATTATCATGTAAACTTTGTGGATTTTTGTAAACTTTATAATTTTTAAATCCATATTCTTAGCTCGACATCTTCAGTTGTACATCTATATTTTACATTTGCAGAACGTGTATTATCAGAGCCATCCTAATCCGAACTTGATAGCGATAGTTCCTGTAGATGAACCTTCTCCACTTCAACAAGCCCAATTAACTTGTCCCATAGAAAAGACTGAGCCATCTGTAGAAACATGCCCTCAAGGTAAGCTTATATATTTTTACATAGAATGAAATAGACTATATTAAACAATAATGTTGATCAGTGTGCTTCTTTCTTTTCTTAAAAATAAAATAATTGTAATTGTATGTAATTTCAGAAGAATCAAAATTCCACCGTTTTAAAGATAGTGGGAACGGTTCTGAAGAAGATGATACAAAGGAGCAGAAAAGCATTACGACCTCTATAAAGACAGAAGTTATAACAAAAGAGGAGGACGACGATTCAGTAAAAGTTGAATGTCAGGAGGAAACTACAGAGAGTCTGCAAAAGAATGGAAGTGATAACCAAGAAGAAGATGGTAATGATGATGATGACGATATACTCTTAATGGCTGATCTCGAGGAAGAAGATAGTTTAGAGCGTTTAATGGACGAGATGGAAAAGGAAATGAATGATGAAAATAAGTCTGAAAAAAGAGAGAAAAAATTGCATAAAGGTGAAGCTAAAAATACGGTGAAAGGTGATGAAGGAAGTAAAAATTTAGACCAGAAGACGACGAAACCAGACGACAGCTATGGTAAGAAGGAAAGAAACAATGTTACTACCTCATCTCTGACTACAATTATCAAGAACGACAGAAGATCTGTCTCTCCACACGTAACGAACCGAGTTAGTCAAAAGCGCAGATCGTTATCTCCAAGGTCACGATCACGGAAGAAATCGCCAAGAAGATCTCCTAGAAGATCTCCAATCAGGCAACTGAAAAAGTCTCCGAGGGAAACATCGACGAGATATAGATCGCCTCCGTTGTCACGATACTCCCCTAGATCTAGATCGCCCAGACTCTCACCACGCAGATCTCCAAACAGGACAACTACGAAAAGATCACCGCTCAGAAAATTATCGCCGAGGGGCAGATCACCCAAACTTTCGTCGCACTCCAGATCGCCACGACCACTCAGATCGAGGTCACCAAGACGATCAAAATCTCCAAGGCCGCGTTCACCCAAAATATCGCGCTCTAGAACGCCACTATTGTCGAGATCAAGATCGCCAAGGTATTCGCCACCGCTTAGATCTAGATCCAAATCACCTAGATTATCCCCGAGAAGAGTGTCACCACGTCGATTACGGTCCAGATCCAGATCTCCCTTGTCTTCTCCTCGAAGAGGATCACCTCGCTTGCGTTCGCCGAAAGCATCACCACCATCTCGATTGAGATCGCCGCGACTTTCACCGCATAGGTCACCGTGGTCGTCCCCGAGACATTCACCTCGTCTCTCGCCACGACGAAAGCGATCCCCGAAATGGTCACCTAAGGAATTACCCAGAAAGCACGGTCCACGTTCCATCACTCCAGATAATCGAGATGGTTATATGAGAGAACCGTCTCCAATTTTCAAAGGTACAGCAACGCCAGAAATGCCCAGGACGAAAGCAAAGCAGAAAGATGAAGTACATGAAAAACCAACAACGATGGCGGAAATGCCGAAGGAATCTGTTAATACGATTAGTGATCCTGTGCTGGAGGCAAGGAGAAAGAAATTTGAGTCTACGCGGCCTATTGATCCTGTAAATGCCAATAAAAAGATTAAATTATCCAAAAAACATACCACGAATACGAAAGTGGAGCCTTCAGAAGGAACGGAAATTCAGTTGAGTGCTGCGAGAAGACCTAATAAAACTGTGGAGGAGTACGATGTTCAAGAGATGGATTTATGTTTGGAAGAAGACTACGAACTTGAAGAGTGTGAAGAAGCGATGGAAAATACGTCGCCAAGCGCTTTTACAAGTACCATAAATACGTGCATGGATACAGAACCACAAAAAGCGGAGAAAGAAAAATCTTCGAAGAAAAAGAAGAAGCGCGATAAGGAGCTGTATCAAGTGGGAAAATTGAAGAACGAACTACCGCTTTCCGAACGTATTGGAAAGGACAAGAAATGTAAGAAACGTAAAGACATAGTCGCCGAACCGGACGTGGACACTATATTTGAAGATGTAACTATAGACGAAGAAGGAGATTTACGAACAGAACTTAGCAGAAGGCGCGCGGAGAGACTGAACAGAACAGTGCCGATTCAGTCCGCTAGATTGGTACAGTCAGCTTTTAAAGGCGTTGTTAGTGAGTAAGTAACAACATGATATCATATTGTATCCTTATTTTCTCTTATAATGTGTTACTTATTTTGTTTTTATGTTTCTTTACAGAGCTGTGAAAAATAATGCAAAAGCCAATCAGAGGCATGTCAAGAATACTGATGAAAAACGTAAGTATTTATAAATATTTATAAATAAATGTACCTAGCATTAGTTTTATATTTCAGTTAATTTCTTTTCCTTTCTTTTTCATGAAAAAATTGTTTCTAATGATAAATGTTTCTTTTTCTATAGCTAATCAAAAGGAAGTTAGACGAGTTACTGTGCTGCATAGAGCATTAACTGAATTACATGATTCTGAAGGTATTTATATCTCTTTATGATGTATTAAATACAGAATTTTACAATTACAGATATAGAATTTTTACAAATTATAAATATAGAATTTTTTGTAAATTTTAACTTAAATACTGTTAATTATTTTGTTGTTGAAACAATTGTTCTATTTTTTGTACCTATGTATATATATTTTTTTTTCCTTCATTTTTTTTCCTTATATATAAGGAAAAAATTTAGAAATATATGAAAAAAATATATTTGAGAAAAATATAGTTAAAAATAATATAAAATAAATTGTTTTACAAAATGTTTTTATTTTTTATTTACAGAAGAAAGTACTCTTGATTCGAAGGTACCTGTGCGTCTCAGATTGGGACTCAATAAGCAAGTGCAAGAGTCCAGAGAGTCCAAGGTTACACGAAAAGCAACTAAAAGACAGGGTCGTAAGGTAAAGCACAAAAGTCATTTGTCTGTAAAAGATCCTGAATATATGTTGTAGTGTAAATTATGGCTTTATATTTCCATTCTAGATTTATAAGTAGTGTGATATTTTGTGATACTACCAAGCTAAGTATGTGACAGATGCATCTTGAAATATCGTTCATATATTTTTCTTGTTCATAATAGAATGATGATAAATTGAAAGATATTAAATAATGAAGTCTTCAAATCATTATGCTCTATAATTTGCATATTATAATTTTATGAACTAGAACGATGCAATCTGATATAATCTAAATAATAATTAACTGTTATAATTGAATTAATGAATTCAATTAACAAATAGAACTTATTAATGTATGCTTATTAATGAAAAAAATTACATTTTAATTGAGATTACTTTTGATTTATAATAGACAATATTTTTTCGTTAGAAACTATTATGAGTGGTATATTATCACAAAAAATAATTTACCAAGTTACATGAAATAAGTTGTATGACATTAGACATCTACAAAACAATATTGTGTGCCTTTCAATAATAACGAGAGAATAATATAAATGCCGCGAGATAATTTGCATTATTGAATTTTGTTAAGGGAATGAAAAGCATGTTTTTGTGTAGATATAGATTTCGATAATAACACTATTGAGAAAGAGAGAGAGAGAGAGAGAGAGAGAGAGAGAGAGAGAGAGAGAGAGAGAGAGAGAGAGAGAGAGAGAGAGAGAGAGAGAGAGAGAGAGAGAGAGAGAGGGGGGGGGGAAACCATTATGTGGGACTTTTTCCTAAAATGTTTTATATTTTAGTATCGCGTTATTCTAAACTCCATAGAGAGTTTAGTAGAAAATAAAGATGATCTGTTTTTTGTTTAGGAATAAAATAAATACGCGTTCATCCGATTACATATTTGTATGAAGAGAGAAAAGCGGTTCATCTTACCGCTCATTATGTTGTCGGCACATAGGAAGATGCGCGGATTAACGGCTACGTTATCTCATTTGAAATGCTTGTGAAGTATCTCTGTTTTTCTTTTCAAGCATAAAGTACAATAACTTTGATAATACTTGAGAATCCAAATTTCGATATCTTACGATTTAGATGTATTCGATTATTTATCATTATACATTGCTTAGGAAAAGTTGATTACGTGTGAGTATATTAAATCATTTGTTGTGTTGAAGAATGTGTACATAATTTACTTTGGTCGCACACTTAATAAACAAGTATCATTAATAATCCCAAAGCTACCTTTTAAAAAACCTAAGCATATTTTACATGAAAATAATAATGTATAGGTGTATTTTAATTGTATATAGTGCTTAATACCGATTAAACTAATAAGAATGTGTAGTATAGCTTGTAAATTCGACTAATGATATATTGCGGCACCAAATATCTTGTACAAAATATTATATTAACAGATGCAACTTGTTAAAATTTATTTGCTACGCGACGTTTAGTATGAAAGCAATTTTGAGATATGATGCAAACTGTAAGTGTTTAGATCTGATCTATGGTGTTTTATAAATCGATGTTACACTTTATTGTGTACATGTGCCCGTTCTATTTTACAATTAAGAAATTTATTGCGGTATTAAATTAACGGACAAAATAACTGTTTTTTTTTACATCCATTTTATGCTGCATTTATATAAATGTAGTGTATTAGTTTTCAAAATTGTGTACACTAGATTTTCACATATTTAGCGGCAAATTACTGTAAATATTGTTGTTATATTTCTATTGTATCTTTGAGGAAGATACAATTATATTTTACTTAATGTATCTTACATAACTGTATTTAATTAACGGCCGCAAAATAATACGTACTATTGCTTTTAATTATATTTCCATATTAATAATTAGGACATAGTATGCATCATTACAATATATGTATAGCCAATATGCGTGAACCATTTTGGGTTATTGTGCAGCTATGTACATAAACTCAGTCTACTTCGAAAACGATGTTCGTATACCAAGCTGAATACCTCATAGTATCTATGAAGGTGTAAACGCTGCTTTTACGTCAATAAAAAAAATAATCACATTTATAAAAAATTTTTTCTCTAAAAATTTTCTATGAATACCGATAGGATCTGATATTAGATTTTTAGATGTATATAAAAGAGTTGATAATTACATGCGTGCCTTTATTTATATTTAATTAAAAAGATGTAAACATTTTTTTAATACGCTTAAATAGTGAACGCGTATACGTGCCAGCCAAAACGAACATTTTTATCATGCCATTTCATTTACACATCGTACATGTGTAAATCTGTGACATCAACTCTGAGAGTTGTATAGTATTTTTATAGCTAGAAATATAATGAAAGACTGAAAGGGAATTATATAAGCCTTAACCAGTGCATAAATGTCATGTGATACTTGGAGGGATTTTTGCAGTTTCCCTTACGCGTGTTTCGATTATCTTAGAATAACACAGACAGTTATCGTAATATCTTTAACATTTAAAGGACGGACTATAAATAATGATGATTATATTCATAGCATAATTCTGTGCATGCGAAAGTTTTTTCTTAAATATTTAAATATGACATACATACATTAGAAATATTTTATATGTATACCTATTATAAATTATATCTGTGAATAATTTACACGACAAATATATTTATTTTAATGACATATTTTAAGATAACATTTTGCAGCCGTTATTTGCCACTTCAATTTTTAAACTTAGTATCAAATTTAGAAAAAATGTTCACTATTACATAGCAATTATATTCAATTTCAACTTCTGTGTTATTCTGTGATACAGTTGCGATTAAATCACGATTCTAATTGTTAATAATTATTTAATTTATTAACTTAATTTTTGTCATAGGTAAATACAGATGGGTGTAATTTGTTAGTAAAGTTTTGATAATGTATAATTGGATATTTATAACTTATTATTAATACCATAACTCTATAATTAGTTTTAGTTTATTAACATACTTTCTCTTTTGCATTTTGTTATCAATGACAATTCTAGATCATAATTACGAAAAATCAAAATCGAGATTATTACATTACTGACTTTGTCTTTTTTTATTAGAAAAAATGTAATTTTATTTTGTGCACGATTTTTATACTTTAAGAGAAATTTGCTGCGTTATATTCTTATGTATTGCAGTAAGATTTTGTATATTATTTTATTATTGGAATGTTCAACCATCTGTAATTTACCGCGCGAACACTGTGTGTGTCTGTATGAATGTACCTATTTATATACCTAAGTATATTTGTATTTATACCTTCTTTACAAAGAAAAAAAGAAGCAAGATTATCACATACTTCCTTAGACGTAGTGATATCAAGAACAAATATCAGTGAGGTGTGTTTCCTACGTCATTTAGAATTAATTGAATCTTTTATTTCAGAAAATACGGAATAAAATATTTTTCCAGCTACATTTGCCGACTATTTTTTTCTTGTACCAAAAGCACCTCGAGTTCCTGGTAGCCCTTACGTGTGTAACGTTAAGTCTTTTATCTTGTTGTGAATCGTACGATATTATATGACATTGAGTGAGCGGTATTACGCTTTATGAATATGTATAAGAAAAAGTTCCTTCCGAGTCAGTCACGCAAAATAGAAATGTAGAAGCTAAAGAACTGAAAATGTAAAGAATATTTGCGATACTTAGAATATAACAGTGCGAGCGAACAGTGAGAATAGTTTCGTGTCAATTACAATCCATTATGTAATTATATTGCACGTATGCTACATCAATTTCAAGTTATTGTAAATATAATCGTACAAATAACATAGGAACCATATAAAAATAAAGAAATAAAATAACGACGTGTTATTTGATTTAACGATAGTGTTGCGTGTACTATCTCGCTACTTTAACAATAATAACTAGCATAGAAATATCTTTCATAATTAGATCTTTTGCGATTAAAATTAGAAGTTTTCATACTAGACGCAATTATTACTGTTTAATTTTAATGACGGGGAGAAAATAGTTAGAATTTGTGTATCGTTTTATTTTATGAGATATTAAAACTACTTGTACTCATTGTCAGTATATACGCAACAACTAAAAGGCAAGAATGATCTATTTAATGATTTAGGAATTGTAAAAATTATGCAAAATGATCTAAACGTGATTTAACGGATAAATTATTAAAGTTTTCGTATGTTCTTCATGTCCACGTTCTTGTTCACGCTCACGATGGTTTCGAGACACCCGGTGTGTAGCCCCTACGCCGTGTAGCTGCAACCGGAGCGGCGCAGACGGGCGACGAAGTGGTTGCGGACGGTGCAGGCGCAGACGCGAGCTACCTGGTGAACAAACAGAATTCTTATGAGAACTGGCCTGACAATCAATGGCATGGCAGAATGCTCGAGACCCACGTTCCCTCTGACCGCAGTCCGTGCAGTGCGCGCAGAGACCACCCTCAGTTTCTCACCCTCTCCCTTCGGGGCGTGCGACGGCACCCCGAAGATCCCCGATACAGCACGTTTTCAGCGTACACTGCACGCGAATCCTCGGAAAATGGGATCGCGCGCGATAAACAGCTCGTAATGAGCTTCGCATTTCTGGCGGCGATGAATCGCGCCACTTCGGGCTAATTAATTACGTCGCAGGCGAGGTCCGTTGTTAAGTAACGTCGATCGACGAGCGGGAACCAAGGGGGATCCTCGATCGACGCGGGTCCGCGATGCCGTTGTGACATCGGTCCTCCGTGGATATATTTCGACGGACTTGAGCGCGAGGAGTCGGTCGGATCACCGGGTGGACCATGAACCATGGATACGCGACTCGAGAACGACGCGGATTCGGAGGAGAAGCGTAAGGAAGGTACGTGCGACGTTTCTCCAGTCGAACTCCAGTTCGGTGTTTCGAGTTCGACGAAATCCGGGAATGGGCGCGCGACTTTTCGCGACAAGTGACCTCGTAATCGTCGTCGATTATTGCGTTGACGACGAGATGATTCCTCTGTTTACAACGTCGGCGAGGCAGCAGTGCCCAAAATGGTCCAATCTCGAAATTCTTGTCAAAATTAGTACGTGTGTTTATACCTCATCAAAATTTCAAATTCAAATTCAAATTTAAATTTCGAATGTTGAACTATTTTTAAAGCGATGATTTTCAATAATTATTGTGATAATTATAATCATACTGTGTGTACTAAAAAGACTTTTCTTAATCCCATTTATAAATAAATAAATAAATAAATAAATTTGACGAAAATTGTCGAAATTTTCAGCTTGAATGAAAGGACTCGATTTCGAGTTCCTTCCTACCAAAAGTATTTGATGATGCTTTGCGACGATTCCCGGATTAGATAGATCTATCCGCCGAATTTGCATGCCTTCATCCGTAATCTGCCTTCTGTAATATATTGCCAATCTCGCGCTCCTGGTAATTGTGCTAATAATGCTCGTAATGACAATTAATATTGCGCAATGTAAAATTCGTGTGCTTATCCTGCCGAAAAGTTGCCGTAATTAATTTCCAACACTTAACGCCGCTAGCTAAAACGTAATTTCGCTCTATTTCAGGATACAAAATTGACTTAATTGTACAAACACTTCTGTAAAAATGTACTTTATAACTGTCGTGTACACGTAGCGTCGAGTTCCAAGTTTCGAGCACGTCGGAATTGATTTCGTCTCAGCCAGCAACTTTGTTTTGTCGAGATCAGATATCGGAGCGCGCGGAAGTGGTCTCCGTGTTTGCTCGTGCCATAATCGATACACAAAACGAGTAGGGTGCTTGTAACGTTGGAAATTTTTTTCTTATCTAAATTATACGCCCCTCGGCTTCGTATAAAGCCTCTATAAAGCCTCGTCCCGAGGCTTTGTGGCGCTAACGTACCGTTCAACGAGAACGGAGATCTTTATTGTCATTGAACTTGCACTTGTCGGATTATTAAAGAGGAAAGATGAACCGCGCAAGAAGTTCAGCTAAAATGAACAGGCTTCATGTGTCTGTTTTCTCTTGCTGAATTCGCTGTACTAGTTTATATAGTTTATCTTTTTTACTCTGGAAGTACTTTTTACATTGGAAGTACTTTTTACATTGGAAGAAAAAAGATAAACTCTGAACTAGTGCAGCCAGTTCAGCAATAGAAAACAGACTCATTGTAACGAGTATCGAACCTGCGGGAAACGGAAATGAGCCCTGGATATGGGCGTTGTTGCATGTGCGAGGCGACTCCGGTGAACGCCGAAGCTTGGATGAATGTGGTGCACGCTCTCGCAAGCATGTTGGGGGATCAACAAGTACGTGTTATCCGCAGGGGAAGTCGCGATGTACACCAGGTGCTTCGCATGGACCGGTTCGACGTTGGTGTAGCCCGGTGTAACGTGTGTCGTTTTCACCGTTGAACGCAAATCTCCCTTTCTAATGACATGTTTCAAAGAGCGCGCTTAAGCCATGGGTAGTGGAGGAGTTGGTGAAGTACCGACGATATTTCACCCCCGACGATCGCGTGCGTCGAATATAGCCTTCGTCGAAGATCAGCAGACCCACGGTCCGTTCATCACTCCCATCCAGATTGCGCTCCACGCTTCAGGTAAATTTGCGCGTGATGTATAGATTGTTGTGTTGGACCGACCTCTGTCCCTCCCCCTATCCTTTCAGTCGCAGAGACATTAAGAGATGAAGCTGAGGAAACCGATAATCCATTGATACTGTGAAGAATTACTCAAATTTTGAAAGTAAATATATAAGTCCTGGTGAAAAAATTTCTCATATTTTCTCAGAAATTTTCTAAGAATTTTTCATATTTTTAATTTATGAAAAATTCTGAAAAATATGTATCAAATTTCTCAGATACTTTCAGAAATAATTGGATAAGGGTTTTTGGAATATTTTAGTATCTGTATATATATAAATTTCTGATAAATTGCGCGGATTTTCTCGTATTTATTCAGATTTCTACAAAGATGTGTTGACGGGAAAAACTTGAAATATTTCATTATTATTTTGTTTGAGTTTTTCTAAAAAATGTTCCATTTGTATAAAAAATCTGAGAAGCAGGTCTTAAAACTTTTACAGAAATTCTGATTGATAATATGAAAAATTCTAAGACATCTTTTTACCAGGAAAATTAAAGAGTTTTAGTCTCATTATTATCTTAATAAAATGTTATGCAAGAAATAAAATAAAATAAAATTTTATATTAATTTTTTAATCAGATACCATCATAGCGCAGTTCTGATTTAGTTGCAAAATTATTGCACTCTGCGGATGTTGGAAATAAATGAATAATTCTAAATTTTACCAATTTTTTTCTGAAGAAAATTACCGGCTTGTTTGATGTCGAACCTGTGGCTGGAAGGAGATACAGTGGGTTTTAAGATGATACCCTGTGTGATGATATAGTGATCATCGACAATCGCATTTCGATATTAATTGAAGAATGCAACAGATCTAGCAACGATGGATTCATAGCGTAGTATATAGCATTTATATTTAAGAAAAGAGAACAAGTTAGAAATCTAGAGAAGCCTGTATCAGCTCTTTAATATTAGATTTTAGTATCAGTATTCTCAGAGCATTATTATAAAGCGCTTGCATGATATGCGCATTTCGCTGAGCCATATTCCGCTTAATATTCAAATAAAACTGCAAAATTTCAAAATCAAGACACGCTTAAGAAAAGCCGTACACGTCGTATCACTTTCCGCGCATTAAAAATACACGCACACTTTACACAGCTATTATTCAGACAGTAGCCAGATAAAAGTAGATTTAATCCTATTTTTTTCCCCCATTATCTCAAGCAATCCACAACGGTCGAATTATATGGATAGCAATCCAGTTGAAACACACGCTGTTTAAAATTCTCCTTGCACGAATAAATTCAATTGAAAAGGTATCTTCGCCCCATGAGACACCGTGAGACAAATGGCAAGGCAAGCACGTCAATATTTTAGGATGCGAGCAGCAGCAGGGTTGCAGCGTCGCCGACGGATGCGGCGATTCTGCGTCGAGTTGTCGCACCTTGGAGGCCACCAGAAGTGCCGTAGGAAGCGGCGGCGGCGATAGCGGAACCGGCGGTATACAACCGACAGGCCAAACTCATATGACCTCGACCCCGGTCGCTCAGCATTCGCAGCAACCGAGCTCGATTTCAGCCTGCTTCGCCTCCTGCTGCGCGGAAAGCGCAAAGAAGGTCGATTGCATCTCCAACTTGAAGCTGAAGTCGTGAATAGTAGATGAAACAAAATGTAGATTGAACGAAACGCTACACACTGTTAAATATTGAAGGATGAAATTTAAAACAATACCTTGAGTTAAATAACATTTTGTTATTTTTAACTATTATGTGTGTAGAAACAGTATTATTTTAATTCCATTGATTTAGTTAAATTAACATTGTTTTAAATTAACGACACATTGTTCATATTATAGAAGCATTGGCGATCTATACATATATAAAAATAGTTAAAAATCACTTAAATTGAGTATAATTTGACATTATGCATTTAACAGTGTAATGACTAAAGGAAGATACTCAAAATATCGCGTTTACATGTATAACAAACGCGTTTATTGAGATTTACGATATAGTTATCTGTATCAGAATTCTGCGTCACATACGCTGATATACACGTCGTTCAGGCTCTAATTATTTTTATAATTGCAGATATATTTTGGGGTGTGCGTGACGATATGCGTAACCGCGAGTTGGGTCGGAGCGACTCATTGCATTAAGTATTTGTACTTTCATAAGTCAGACAAGATCTCGGAAACGTCTGAGTCCACAAATTCCTCCATGAGCGGACTTCATCATCAACATGTGAGCTTATACTACTTTTCCTCTTTCTTCGTCTCTAACGAGTACGTTGGCGAGTACGACAGCTATTATCTTCAGATCATCCTCCCGTACGACGCGCCCTTCTTCACGACGTGGTTCTGCACCAATTGGGAAGTCTTGTACTTTCCGGTATACTTCATCTGTTGGGCTGCCAGAACCAAGTGCGTCACCCCCTCGGAGATAATCGCCGACAGCCTCCGCGGTTTCCGTGACAAGGGTTTCACCGGCGGCCGCTTTTTAATCAGATGCAGTCTTTTCTGCGGCTTATGGGTCATCACGAATTACTTGTACATACTCTCGTTGAGGATACTGCTAGCCACGGACGTGATAGCGTTATTCGCAACCAATGTTTCATGCGTCTACTTGCTCTCGTGGGTTATTCTTCACGAACAATTCGTGGGGGTGAGGGTGAGTAATTTTAAGAAAAGGCCGTTCAATTTTTATTTAAAAAATAGGCTCAATTCTATATTAATAAAATTTAATATTACGCTAATTGGCTAATATATTATTTATTAAACACAAAAATTACTTCTATATATATATATATATATATATATATAAGTAATTTTTGTGTTTAATATATATATATATATATATATATATATATATATATATATATATATGAAGAATGTTGAATCTTTTTATAAAGCTAACGAAATAAATAAAGATGTATCACAAATTTTAATTTTTTAAAAGATATTTTTACATATGTGTAATATATCTTGGCATTTATATATCTTTATATAATATATAAATGCCAAGCTGAAATGCATTCTTTATAATATTTACTCTTCATAGTGATAGGTTTTAATTTTATTATATCAAACATAATAGAAGATTTTCTTATCGTTTACAGATAGTCGCAGTGATCCTCTGTAACACCGGTATCGCGCTCTTAGCTTACATGGACGGCATAACCGGAAGTCCAACGCTGGGAGGTGTCGTTTTAGCTACAGCGGCGGCAGCTGGCTCTGCCGTTTACAAAGTAAGTGCATAATATCACTTGTAATCTGTAATTACACTTGCAAATACGAGATGTTAAATTTTTAATTGATTATTTTGTGTTCGTTAAGGTCCTCTTTAAGAAAGTAATAGGAGAAACTACGTTCGGCCAAATGTCTTTATTTTTCTCTCTCATCGGTTTGTGTAACGCCGCTCTGTTATGGCCGATTTGCCTGGCTCTGTACTTTTCCGGAGTGGAAACCATACACTGGGCAAGATTGCCATGGGCAGCATTACTCTCCGCCAGCATCCTCCATTTAGGTCTGAATTTATGCTAAATTACTATACGAAATTACTATTCAATGTAAGAATTGTACTCGTAACTGAAATGTACTTTGGTTTGTTCACAGTTGCGAACATGCTCGGCAATTTCAGCATCGCGATCACCTACGACCTATTCATTACTCTTGGATTAATAACAGCTGTACCTGTGTCTGCTGGTAAGTAAAACGATCGATCATTTATTTTAAAATAATCATAAATCAACAAATGACTCCTTTTAATAATCCAGTAATCATCTAAAGTGAAGATTATTTCATTTATATATAGAAAGGGCGTAGAAATAAGAATGGAAGCAGAATATGTCTTATTCAAAAACATAAATTTAGAGTATAATAATATTTAAAAAATTATCTTTTATTTCATTAGATCCATAAGATTATTCATAAGATCCACATCGCTTACTAATCTTTAATATAATTGTGCAGCATTGGACGTTATTTTTTACGGGGCGTACTTCATGGGCATGAAGTTAGCAGGCATGATCTTCATAGCGGTGGGTTTCTTCCTCGTGATGTTCCCGGATAATTGGCCAGATTACATAACAAGGCTGCTCCGGTATGTTTTCTCAGTTTGTATTCTATACGTACGACGCGTTTATATGGTATGCATTTTTAATTCGGAGTTTATTTAATTTATCTTTTAGTCTTTAGTTTCTCTAGCGAACTCTTCGATCGTCCGAGACGATTTGCCTATCTCTCTATAAATCTTTACTCTTGCAACAATATCGGACTGTTGTCTTTTACCTTGTTTGGCACCAGAATAGAGGCAGCGCGTAGTCTCACTTAAGTAGGATATGTGCTTGACCTACCTATATCTATATATCTATACATTTATCTTCTATACTGCCTTAGTTTTTGCGATTTTTCGAAGTGTAATAAAATATATCTTATAAATCGCTTATGTAAAGTGACATAGAACGTTTCCTGGAAAAACTTTACGAAAAACGCCCGTTCTCGCAAAACGTAACGGTTTCGATAAATCCCCCTTTCGTCGCGAAGCGCACCTGATCAAACGTGATTATTATAAGAACGTAGGATTTTTTTATAATTTACCATTATATTATTTGCGATTCTGTTTCGTTTGGGAAATCCTTAAGTTTCGATCTGGACTTACGTTGAAACAATTTTTACAATTTGTTTTGCGTCTCACCAGCCTTTACTTTGCAGCTTCGCAGCTAACGTTATTCCTACATGCGATAACATTTTCAGATCATATGAGATATTTTCTTTTCGCTGCATAGATAGAGCCAAAGCACATAACATGGCGTAGCAATATACGACGGTCGTAGTCCTCGACCTAACAAATCAGGATAAGGCCAAAGCTTGTGCGTTACTTACGTCCACGACTACGACTGTCATATGTGCTTTGGCCCATACGCAGTCGATTACGTCGATTTATGTCGAAGCATATTGTATATTGCGGTTTTGTTTCGCATTTAGAGGCAACTCGTGCACATCGTCACGCTTTACATAAAAAGTAAAGACTAGCACTGATATTGTTTTACAGGATGCCTGGAATATACAACAGATTTAAAAAATAACTAAATGAATATATATTTTATATAGCAATAACACAGATAATGACAATGTAACCGGGATAAAAAGCTAGAACATTATATATATATACATTTTTCTCATAAATACTCTAAGTGATATAATATTATTTTTATATTTAAAATTTGAAGATTTAAATCCACTAAATTTATTTGGATTGATTGGAATTTATTTGGAAACTGAAAAATCTTTTAGCTTTACATTATGGAATAATACTTAAGGTAGAGGTACCAATACCTGGACACTTAAGAGTAGGAAATGTACCAATACCTGGATACGTACCTGTGTCTGGATACCTTTAAGAAAATATAAATTTATGGAAATAAACGTTTGGATATTATAACTGAAGTTTTAAACTACAAGAAAAAATACTTTTATCTTTAATTTTAATTCGCGTTATACTTATAAATAATAAAGGTGTCCGGATATAGGTACATGTCCGGGTATTAGTACGTTTACTTTACTTTCTCTACTATTAAGATTTTATTATTAAGAATTGTGCAAAAATATGTTCGATGATATTTACGAAATTTGTTCATTGAAATCTTGAAAAAACAAAATGCTCATTTTTGACTCTTAGAAAACTTGAACCGGTTTAAGAAATGGATTAGGAAAATAAATGAATAAACTTGCTTAAGTTGCTTGTTGTATTGTCTTTGAAATCGATATCACTTCATCACTCGCTTCCCAACAATCAGGATCCATTATATGCTGTTACAGAAACGTAGTCCTCATGAGTCACAGTACAAGGTAAGAAAATACATCCCATACGCGTCTTGCTCTAGTTCTACCGAAAATTCATCTTTTTTCGCAATAATCTTTACAATAATCTAGATTATTATTCAAGCATCGTAAGATTGTAGTAAAAAAAAAACTTTTGAAAAATTCTATATGTAAGAAATATATATAACAAAAATTGAAATATTCAATAAACCGAATGTAAGTTTGTCATTTATATAATATGGTATTTATAAATGCTTTCTTTAAAAACGATTATAACGATCATGTTTATGTAAATATTTAATATAAAAAAAATCATTAACCAGAATTTTCTCTATTATATTGTTGTATATCAGATAAATTATTATTTATTCAAATAGTAAGAATTATACATACATTTATAAGAAAAAGAAACATCTCAGAGTATTATGGAGTTATTAATTCGGTTGCGATGAATTTTCTGTAAAAGAGCAAGCGGTATAAATGTCAATAGGCGCATGATTTACGACATTTTTCCGATTTCCTTCATTCTGCATGCGTACGTTTAAGCTTGGCTTACTTTTCATTGGCTTATCTTCCGATTAAAGCAACCGGCATGCCTCTTCTTCACGCTTCTTTTCCCCGATATTATTTTCTTTTTAATCATTCAGTTAGCTTCGATGCATTATGTGTCTGTATTAGCCATTTTTTATTCGTTTAAACCTTTATTTAAAATTGGATCGATAAGACACGTATTAGATTCAGGATTAACACTATCATTGCCCTCGGAAATCTTAAGAGATTGCTTGCTTTAAACGGTCGTGCTCGTAAAGCATCCTAGAACGGTGTACTATTTTTACCCTCAATTTAGTCACGTGCTCTTGTTTGTTCGACCCATTATTTCATCCGATTAATTAGTAACCTGACCGTCATAGAAATCTTGCGATATTCGCCTTATAAGCTATTTGTATGAAAACCAGTTCCATAATTTTCTATTTTCCCATTCTATTACCTCTATTCTATTTCTATTACCATATACATAATTTTCCCTCTGATGGGGAAGAAAAGGGAGATAAAAATAAATATTTTCTGGAACAATTTCTGGAGACAAAGAATAATGGTACAAACTGATAAAAATAAAAGTTATGTGTATCATGTGCTAACTAGTTTCCGAAGTAATTATCATTTTAACTTTTCTTCTTACAAAATCATAAAGAGGACTATACTATAAAGTATGTAACAATTATAAACAACGTACAGAGATTTTACATTGTGTAACTTTTCGCAAACTGTCTTTTTGTTTTTCAAAATCAGCAAAATGTGATATATGACATAACTATATATATATCAAAAATGGTTCGATTATGATATAATTAATGGCTTGAGAAACTTAATGGCGAATCGCTGGATTTCTACGCGGATGCCCGTGCCCTCCACCCCGACCTGCCCCGATCGTCGAGACTTTAACGTGAGCACATGAGGACGTAATCCTTAAGTAAGAGGGAAACCCGGGTATACCGAGATATTCAAGCAACACGCGACAGTCCCTCCCGATTATGTTAAAAAAAAAAGACCAACGAGAGACATACCGCGCTGCGAGACATACTGTCGAGAGGAGCCACCAGCAGGTGTCTATCCCCGCACGGAGATAATCGAGAGATTGACTGATGACAGTCTCGGGCTTGATATATATATATGCAGTACCACGGGAGGTGGCAGCCAGCAATGCGGCAGCAGGAATATCCTTAGGGGTCGCAGAGCGTCTCTCCAGCAACGTCAGCAACGTCTGCGGAGCTACGGCGTTTCCGCCGCGCACGGTGATGGCCAGACGCTGCTACCGATCAGCAACAACAACAACAACAACAGCAGCAGCAGCAGCAACAATCAGCCCGCCGCTCTTCGACATGTTAACAACCCCCAACAATACAGCTCGATCTCCGAAACCCAATCACGCCGTGTCCTTCCTTCTACCTCGACCTCTATCACCTCGACCTCGACCTCGACCACCACCACCACCGTCGTCAGCAACAGCTATTCGCATGATCCTCGTAATCAACAGCAAGGTATGAGAACGATCAGGCTGGTGGCGAAGCCACGCGTGACGCGGTAAGAGAGAAATCAGGTAGGACTCAGGTTGCGGGAAGAGATCAAGATCGAATCAAACGTGATCGTGATAGTTGGCTGGCGACGAGTAGCACCGTGTAGAGAGTCTTGTTATACCTTGTTGTAACGCTCGAGGTACGAAACATGCTGAGTAATTGAGCAGAGATTTGTTAGCGAGTGGCAGCCGCAGATCATCTTGAAAGCGCTGAATATTGAGTTGCATAATGTTACATTGCTATGTAAGCTGGCGCCTAAGTGATTAATGTAACGTAGCGTAAACGCTAGTAGCGGGTATATACAGGGTATTCTAGATAAGTATCACTTATTATTTATTTATTTCTTTTCACCAATTTAAAGTATCTACTCTCTATAATACTTTTTCAATATTAAATATTTCAATAATAAGAAGTGATAAAGATTGAAACTGCGATAAAAAGCAGAATTTACTTAAAATTAAAGGGAAGAGCAAGATATTCTTGTCTATTTAAATCATCATTATTTAACATCGCTGAAAGTTTCTCTATTCTTTAGATTTTATTTATAATTATCAAAAAGTATTTTAAATTTTAAAAGATACAACTTCGAATAAAAAATCACGAATGAAAGACAGCTTAGAGACACCCTGTATATCGATATGAAAGCATATGCGTGTAATGAGGAATGCCTTTGTAAAAGTTCTAAATTTCTTCGCATCTATTTATTTTATCTTAGCTCATAGTGATCTGTTTAGTATCCTCTTCCGTGAATGTTGCAGGTATTCGTAAATGTTCCAAGTCATTTTTATTTTCATTGTATACATGTATACATATATGTATATCGTCCGTGTGTCCCATATAAATTTTTAGAATGAAACATAGCGACGTGTGTCATGCTGTTCGATATTTAACGGTACAATAACTGTTGTCATTCAGTTTGTTAATTGGTGTACCTTGCAAAACGAAACGGGCAATCCCATGTAATTCAGTGACTATATATTCAGAAAATTTTTGATGAAACGTGATAAAATTATATAATGATATTTCCACGTAATAATGGGATATCCGTGGCTTTTTGCGTTGAATATAAATTTAATTTCGCGTGGTGATTTTCTACAAATATATATAGTAAAAGTAAAAAGCTTAAAATAGAGAGGATCGTAATTCCAACTTTTTGAATTTACACACTTTAAAAAATGTCACTTATATTCTTATTTCGAATTAGAAATGAGATGATGAAAATAAATTGAATTTTATAGTCTTTTGTTTATGAAGCTGCTCTGCTGAACGAAGTATAATAATAAATCTTAATATTAAATTTATCCTGCGCCTTGTGCACTACAAATAAAATAAATATAAAAGAGAATAGTTAGATAAAATATAGCAATTACACTTTCGTATTCTTTTGCAACTGTGCGCCGTAATTAATAAAATATCTAGGATATTATATTGTTAGAAAATTTCCACGCGTTTTTCCCGTCAAGTCGGCAGAAGAAAAACGTGTCCTGCATGCTGATTGAGATTTTTAGTTAACGACTGTTAGAATCACCGTAAATAACACAATTTTCGTTTTCGCAGGTGGAGCAGGAGACACAGGCACGGCATGTCAGATGGATCGTCGCGCGACGTGATCGATTATCGAACTGGTTACATAAAATCGCACCTACGCTCGCCCTCGGGCAGGGTTCGGTGACTAAACACGTGGAAAATTGAAGTAGTGATTAAGAGATTATGCCAGAGCTGCACAAGCCTCATTGGCAATGGCTCGATGACCAGAATTATCGTCGATGTGTAAACACGAATTCGGCCAAGAAATAGATTTACTCTATCAGTACTTTTAAATCGTCTGAATCCTTAGGGCTATCTTGAAGTATATTAATGGTGTGTACTGTTCCATCAACCTCTCAGCCATTTAATCTAAATAGTACGAGCTCTGGAAAACAAATGACAAAATTAGTTAAACTAAGATTAAATAAACAAACGCAAGTAAAAAATCTATTCTAAACTGATTGTGAATTTGTGAATACTTTTTGATCAAGTACTTATCTTACTTAAATTTCTTAATTTATTTAAAAAATTATTAAGCACCTTAACGCGATACCTACTTTGAAACTGCAAAGCAAAAAAAATTATTTCAAATCGTATAAAGAAGTTTTTAAAGAGCTCATAAGAAATATCTTGCGGAAATATATTAACGAAAATAGTATAGCTGATATTCTGTCTTCTGTTGATGTTTTCTACTCTTTTACCACCCGTTCATCATTTCCTAAAAAGTTATAATCAAAGTATTCACATATTGGACCTAGATATCGGAGATATCTCTATGGCATTCACGATATTAACGTACATATTATCGATGTATGTATGTGGTAGCTCAATTTAGCATAAAAATAATGTCGGATCGACAGTTAAGCGGCTACGTAAATCTTCTTTAGGTATATCCCATTATGAAGAGGCTCACGAGGGGGAACTTGCTATTATGACTTAAAAAATAAAGATGACTTGCAATCGCAATAATATTGATAAACACAGTTTTCGATGTTATAGCGTGCTATCAGAAACAAATCCCCATATAGGGTTTTACAATCGGCCTAATACTGGGCCGTATTAGTTATACGCCGGAACGTATGTCGACAGACTTATTTCATTTGTATTAGTTATACTGGCCCAGTATTGGGCCGATTGTAAATCCCTATATGGGTCGTCAGAAAATTTGAATTTAACGAGATTTTTCGGTTTCAACACGTTTCCCAATAAATAACGGAAATATATTACAAATAATATTTCAATTTCTTTCAAGATCTTCATTCGATAGTTTCACGCTATATTCACGAATGTCACAATATTCGACGTATCATCATTAGTGGAAGTTACAAACGGATATGAATAATACATAAAGACAATCAACAATCAGAAATAGTGAATTAGCTCTATAAATACTATTCGTTTTTGAAGATATCCGTATGACGTTATTTGTAGCAAATATCGTGATGAAAATTAATGATGCGATGTTTTACTGCAATACACATTTGCAAATTGATGCAAATGGCTCATATAGTGATATTCTTATCCCACAGAATTAGTGTAATATTACAGGGTTGATAGTCTTATTTCTATTCTAAGTCCTTCTTACCATTAATACTCTAACGGTGTCGAAATTTGTGATGACTATAGTTTGTAAAATAACAGATATTTAACGCCAAGAATACTGGGTACGTGACAGCTCAATTCATGATATATACATATACATTATATACGTTTCCGTGTTACAGTAAATTTCACAAATAAAGTAAACGTACATAATGAAATTTGGGGATTATTAAGGTTCGTGATCAGCTTAGAATCTGTTTATGATGAAACTATAAATGTCTCGTCGAGCTCGGATAGGAAAATATCTGTATACATAACTTCTATAAACAAATTAAGTATTAAATATATTTTTATAAGTATTACACATACGACATTTTCATAGAATTATTTTACACCGGTTATTACTTTTCATGAATTATCTACACCAATAAGTAATTATCTCTATTTGTGTTGCTAGGTACAATTTTGTATACATAATTATGACAGATATCACCTACAAGTTACGCAATTAATTCCAACATTTTGATTAATAGTACGCCGGAACGTATGTCGACAGACTTATTTCATTTGTACATATATTGTCAATTACACAAAAGTTAACACACGACGGTTGTAACCGCAATAATTATAATGTTTATCGTAAAAATATATTGTAATAGAGACTCTAGTTTAATGTTGATATACAAGAGGAATATTGTGAGAACGAATGTGATTGTGTCTGCAATAATAAATCTAGTTTAGTAAGAACATCACTTTTATTATCATTCTTTTCGTATTACACGTATAAAAACTGCAAATCTATTTAAAGCAAAAAGTATATATTATTCAAAACTGTGCTCAGTCTCGTTGCTGAAATTCTTTCACTCTTTCATTCTTTCGCTCTTGCGCACCGGATGTATCGGGTGATCCACACCGGACATATCGGGTGGATGTTTATCACAATAACTGATCTCCTGCATTCCACCCGCCGCGATCTCCCAGAGATCAGGATGCTTCCGTTTGAAATTGTCATACCATTTCGCCACGTAAGACCACTCGTCCAATTTGAAATCGATAGCTTCCAGGCACATCGTCGCGGTTATCAGCGGAAAATCGGCGATTGTCAAGTTGTCTATTAATAAATGTATGTATTAGTAAATTCTGTTTATTACATAATTATATGGAGGGGTAAAAACCACAGTGGTGTAAGTTAAATTTTTAAAAATATTTTCTCGTGTGCATAGATGCAATTTATATATTATGTACAGATTGCATCTATGCACACGAGAAAATATTTTTAAAAATTTGACTTACACCACTGTGGGTTTTTACCCCTCCATATATACAATTATATGATAAAATTTTTATATTAATATATAATTTTGTGTATTGTTATTTACTTTTATCTATTTGTTGTAAAATGATAAGAAATTAATATTTTTAATTCTCAATTTGTCGTATGTACGTTATTATATACGTATAGGATATGTACGTATACTCACTGCTTGCTGCATACTCAGAGTTTTCGCGTTGTAAATACGTATTAAAGATATCCAACCCAATTCTCGTTTTCTTAAGACTCAACGGCGTGCGTTCATAATCAAAGAATATTGGCAGGAACTGCGATGTATAAGTATGAACAAATATAAGCGTGTTCGATGAATACAAGAATACGAGAGCTCAATCGACAATTGAACTTACGGTATATTCGGCGATATTACGATAATAAAGCGCTAAATTGAAACACAGACGATGATTGACAATCGCACGCAACTTTGGTGCCTTCGGATACAATTTACCGCTCGTATCATACTGGTCAGCTAAATATTGCAAAATTGCGTTGCTGCAACGTGACAAGGCAGGACGATATAAATTATGCACAAGTCAGACGATGCTATAAATAAAGTCTGTAACATGCATTTTCTTCCTTCCGTCTTACGGCTAGAATTGTATCTATACATTTACGTACATGCGAGATATAATTGTGTACAAGTAACGATTATATTTTGCGTGCACATAATTGTTTATAATGAAAGAAACCTATTCGTATATTTACAATGTCAAAGAAAACCTCTTCAATTTGTGTAATTGATAATGGGTACCTTTAATATACGACTTCTTACCTTTCACCCATTACAAGATCATCGTCAACAAGAGTCGGTACCTCTTTTTGTGGATTTAGCTGCAACAATCAATATAGTATTAGTGCTTGTTCAACACGCTATTTATTCCTCTGTTTTAAACTGTACCTTTTCGTATTCTTTAGTCATATGTTCGCATTTCCCCAAATCCATGTTGACCAATTCATACTTAATATCCAAAGCCTTCAACAACTGTCGGCAAGCAAGAGATGGTGGACCATCCGAAACGCTATATAGCTTCATATTGTATCTGGAAGATGCAAGATTACAGGTGTACGTTTAAATACAAATTTATATGCAAATTAAATGTATTATTAACTAAATTAAATGTACTAATAAAAAAAATATATCCAACTCTCTTTTTACGCGGCTGTTGTACGTTTCTTTATACGGTTTTTTTAAATAATGCGGTTTTTCGAAAAATTTGTGTAATCCCTCGTGTGTGTATATGTAATACAGACCTTAATTTTAATTCCTATAAATAATAAATCAATGAAATTTTTTAATCGGATACACATGTTCCCCCATATTATTATATTAAAAAAGCGAGTAATACCACTGGCACCGTAAGTTATAAATTTTTTAGGGTAACTTTGGAAACTAAAAAAACATAAATAAATATAATAAATATATAAATAAAAAATAAAAGAAGTACAGTTTAAAGTTTAATTTGTTAGTTTTTAGGTACACATACACATGAACACTACTTCAATTTACTTGAAATTATTATCTTATATATATTTGTGTACATTAGGGAGCGTCCCCTTGACCTTCCCCCCGCTAACGGGTAATACCCTAGACGGACTATAGATTTTTCAATCATATTTGTTGTAGCTCCAATCATTTTCAGCAACTCATACTACGTTTACGCGAACGTTACTTCTGTAGTCACTTACGATAATTCACTCGTTTACGCGGAGTAAATTATCGTAAGTTACTACAAAATCCCGTTTACGCGAAGAAAAATTCCGTTTACGCGAAGGAATTATCGTAAGTTACTACAGAAGTAACGCTCGCGTAAACGTGTAGTATCAGTTATTATTGTCAGTCATGATTTTCGATTATCATTCATACATTGTTCGTTCATCCGTATTTTTTTCAAACTTTTTACAATCAATCATGTAAACAACTTTCAATACAAAAACAGCGCGCGCATATTTCTCCCTCTTTTGGCTGCGTTCTGATATTCACTGCAGTACTGAAAATTTATAGTGTACGTGACGTAAACTATAGATTTTCAGTACTGAATATTGGAACACAACAATTATATGCACGTGGTATACATGCACCTGCGCAATTTAAGTTTAATCTTTCTGATAGTATTATTTTTTTACACGGTTTTTCCAAATAATGATTTCTAAATAATAAATTTTTTCTTACATATACGGTTCTTACATAGAACGTATGTAAGAACCGTATAAAAAGAAATAACCGTAACCGTATAAAAAGAAAATGCGTATTCCAAAACAAATTCAATGTTCAATAAAAAAGCGTAATTTTATATGAAGATAAAGAAAATCCAAGAAAAATAAATCTTAAGAAACGGAACTTGCTTTGTTTCTGAAAAAAACCCGTTAATTTACAACGTATCAGATTTCAGATTATCTTCAAATTTTATTAAAGTTTAACTCTTTTAAGCGTGCTTTTATATACACGTACCACGATCTTCTACACCGAATGATTGAAACGTACTATATATAAATCATAGACGTATATGATAGACTGAACATTCCCATTGGAGATTTTCCGGCAAGATCTAAAGGACAGAAGATATGCTTGCAGAGACGATTTCCCTTATCTAACGTTTAGGTTAGGACACAATTAGAAAAAGAAATCGTCACTGCAAGCATGTCTTCTGTCCTTCAAATCTTGTCGGAAGATATTCAATGGGAATGCTCTGTCTATTATATACGTCTATGATATAAATAAACTACATTATTTAATAATATTCAAGTAAATATTACATTACTCAATAGCGTGAGACAAAAATGCGACCGCAGGCTGCTGTGACAGAAATTGTACAAGCTACAAGATGAAATGGCTTCTGCACACAGAACGCGGGAAGAAGCACAGGTTTGCGGGAACTGGCGGGATGCAGCAAGAAGGGACGCGGTAGCCAATCAACATGCCATTTTTCCGTGAGAACCAGAAGTTTATTGGCTGATCGTGTCGCTTCTTGCCGCGCGGCAAGTGTTTTTGCGCGTTGTGTGTGTAGGAACCAATACTATCAACATGATAACAAGTGCCTTTCACCATCTATTCAAGGCTGATAATATCACGTGATCTACTTTACAGATTCTATTACGTAACGAGTCTGAATAGTCTGAATGCGTGATACATGCATTATCATTTGATAAAATTTATCTACTTCATATATATGCATAAAGCTTCTAGACATTCTCACGCTTGTCTCAAAGACGTCATAAACGCGTTCAAAAGACGTGAAAAGTAGGAATTAAAAAATTTTGTTATCATTAAAAAAACGTTTCTAGTTTCTATAATAGTTTTTTAAACGTTATTTTATCGGAAAAGAAACGTTCCATCAAACGTTTTTCGAATGGACATTTTTACTCATGAGAAACGTATCTAGAAATCGGTTATAAAACGTTTCGAAAAAACGCTTATAAAATATTTCTGAAACGTGTATGTGCTACCTGGGTAATCATTGCAAAATTATTTTTTATTTTATAAGCTTGTATTCATATATATTTTTGTAAAACAGCAATCATAATTTATTTTTAATCATAATTAGTAACTCAAGTCATGCTAATAACAAGAATTATCGTTATAAAAAAATACTATAGTACTTTACGTAATTTTCGAAATCACACATATATCCATCAAATATCCTCACACGATACATTTATTATAATATATAACACTTTTAAGAATAAATATTATATGTTTTATTTAGTCTGATTATTTTGCTGCACATGAATACAATGTCGATGAACAAATAGAAAATCAATTCTTAACTTAGGAACACATAATGATGGGAATTAACAATAAGATGCAATTGGAATAATTTCAATAACTTGTTTCATCATCGGGAAAATAAAATACGATAGATAAATCACACACAGTAATATAATTCGCAGACGTAACCAATATCTCAAATTCGTAATAATAATTAACTAGTAACAATAAACTGTGTCTAAAAATTGTATCTATAAAATTAAAAACAGTCCAAGTCTTAACGCTTTTTCTTTTCTTCTCTTCAGGAGGTACAGAATATTTGCAAATTCTATGTGATATAATTTAAAAAAAGTCCTGCCGTCCTGTCATCATTGACGACTCTCGTTATACGAAAATGTTGGTTTGCGGAACACGGTCAACAACAAGCCTATTAACGCACATTTACACCCATGAAATACGCTCGCATTCTGCATTGTTATAATATATAGCTTCACCAACTTACATTTGCATCTCAATTATATACAATACATGCACCCATACAAATGGATCTTGATAGACAAAATTCACAAAATTGTAGGAATAGGAGTTTACATGTTTAGACTTCAGAGAATTACACTTACAGCACAATAACAGGGACTAAGTTTTTCTTTTTCTTTTACTAAATACTAAGTTCCTTTTTTTTATTGAAATACATTGCATTTGATATGTTATAGTTGCAATGTAATATTACATATACCTCATTAAGATCACATAAATGTAAATACCCTAACATCTGATAAAGTCAGTCAATTCATATATGAGATTTAGAAATAAAATGTCCAGGAACATACCTAATTACACGTTATATTTTATAGTTTTATCTATTTATATATGCTGGAAAAATATTCGTCTTTCTCAAACGTAAAAAGAGAAAAAGGAAACAAATGTAATTGTATATTATAAATATATATATATATATATGAAGCACTCAGAAACAAATTCATATATTCTTATTAAAATTCCGATAAAAATGTCGAATATGAACATTTTTTAACATTTATTTCTCGACAACTGTGTAATAGAGATGTGCGAATCTAGGATTTTTGTTGTCGAATCGAATCGAATTTTATTTCTTCTTTCGAATTCAAATCGATAAAATTTTATTCGAATCGAATCGTTGGAATACGATTTTCAATTAACAATATAATTATTATTAGATTAAATTTTAACACGTGGATAATAGAATATTTTAATGTAAAAAAATAATAGATATTGATTATATAATATGAATCCTTTTAAAGCAAAAAATATATTTAAATATTTAATATAAAACTAATAAAATATATTTTATTTATTTAATGTCGCAGTAACTGAAATCAGGTAAAAAATCCAGGTAGTATCCATTAACATTATCCAATTGCATACATAGAAATTAAAATAAAATAATTTTATTATCAATACTTATAGCTTACTATTTTTTTACGCAAATTCAAACTTATACTTATAATTTGAATAAACTTTTTGACTATTTAGCCGCTCATGCAGCAATTATAATACTGAATGCATTCACTGAATGTACCTATTAACATTCTTCTTCCAGTTTCGATAAGAATTTTGCGACTCTGTAACTTGGTTCCACTTGTTTATTAACGGGAAATATAATTTTATAGATTTGACAATATATATGATTTGTATTCAAACCATCTAGATTCGAAATTTTCGAATAGAGTTCGGATTCGAATCATAGAAATTCGAATCGAATTAAAACGGGTGAGATTCGATTCGATTCGATGCGTATTCGAATACTTCGCACATCTCTACTCTGTAACACTCTTGTATCGCAAATTTTCTTTATAAATGTTAATTCGCTGGCGATATAACAATATGTAATTTGAGCATGTCTTTGTTGGGGCCTACTAGAAACGGAGATACCACATTTTCCGATACTGAACCCTGTTGTGGATTGAGCTCCTCGAACGGCAGAAGATCGTCCAAATTCAAGACGCGATCTTTCTTACTAAATCTGTGAATAATCTCGGTGACTCTCGCAATGTGCTCAACCCCGTCTTGCAAGCCATAAATCAAAACCCCGATTTTCACGCGCATGTTACTATTTAAGGGCTCCTTGCAGGTCAACGACAATCTCACTGATCGCTTGACGTGCTCGGGCATCTCCACTGTGCCCTGCCACACTATGAGGAAAAACTTCTTGAACCACACACCCTTGGGATAAATGTCTACTACCCACTCGCACACTCTGTCACCCGCATATTCCGCTAAACTGGAGTGACTAGAAAATACAAGTGTCCTCATGTGATAAGATGGCAAACTGTGAAAGTTCTCTATGGTCAATAACGAGCTACACGTGTCAACCGTATACAGTCTCGGTTCAAACAGCAACGCACCATCTTCTTCGCTCATGCTGACCTCTCTCACTCTGTTGATTTGACCTGAATGAAAAGACATGCCAATCGACATACGTTCCACAAAGAATTCCTTATACTTCTTCGTTAACGGCGACAGCAGCAAATCCGCCAGTTGTCGCGGTGACATCATCGGGAATCTAACGGGCGACATCACCGCTATCACCAACTGATGCAACGTTGCCTCCAACTCGTCCGGCGACAGCTGTGCTCGCAAATGACCCGCCTGATAATTCAGCCAATATTCTAGGCACTTGTAGAGCGTCATCTCATCTTTTACAACCAAACTACTTTGATGCAACAAGGACACTAGGATATCTAAATCAAAATTTCCAAAGTCCGCAGTCTTGGCCACAAGCTCGAAATTCCACTTGATGAAGTTTTGGCACGCTTGGCTGATGTCATGATGCCCGCAATTCAACGTGTACTGCAACCACGATACTAGTGTGCCATGTATAGCAGCCAGTGCGACATGATTTCGCATGTAATCAAGGCACAACGATATCAAATCTTTGACGTTGTACTTATCGGCTAGGGACAATATCGGTAAAACGACGCTATGATTAATTCTTATCTGGCCAGTGTAAAAATAGCGCAAAAATTCGCTGAATATTGGTGCACACTGTGGCGTCTCTTGGAGAGTTACCCTGCTTTCCTGAGACTCGCTCCATTGTGGGCTCATCAGCATCACCTGTAATTTAATTGACGTTGAGTATCGCTCCATGACAAATTTTTATTCTTTTCAACAATATAGATTTTCGCACTTACTTGGAAAACATCGCTAGAAGCACAGAGTATGAGTCGATGTGCCGGATATTCCACGCCATCCACAACAAGACAGATATCATTCATAAGACGCTCCGCATACAGTGTTGCTATCTTTAGCAAGACTGTACGTGAATTGTCCACCTGTAATCGGCAGATTATTGAATATTGCATAATTAAGGGCTAGTTTTACCATCTCTGATTAACTGTAACCTTCGATTAAACTCACTCTTCGGCTCTTTGTAAGGGGGACAGTTAAAAAGAGATGGAGTGGGTTTAATCGAAGGTTACAGTTCATCGATGTTGGTGAAACTGGCCCTAAGTTAACTAATACGCAGTATTTAAACCCCTTAGATTTTTCATAATGCATATATACATACCTCTATAGAGTCTGAGCTCTCAGACTGTGCAGCAGTGTTACTAACCGTCCTCGATCTCTTGCTGGACTCCATCCTTGATGAGCCTGTCATCCACCCAATAGTAGTCCGCAACATCTGCACATGTTTCCTCGACGTATTTACAATTCAATCGTTGCTCGATATAATCAACAAAGAAATTTGGGGACGATAGACCATTTCCACAGGATTTCCCATTATTTTAAACTGGCAACGAAAAATCTTCTTATTGAGAAAAATTATACCTGTGCACAAAGATGAGATTCTATATTCTATGAATAAAATTAATGCACAGAGACAGGATTCTACAAATAATTAATCTTTTGTACGAGTTTACACATCAAATTAACGAACACGTCACGATAATATCAGTAAACAACTAGAAAAGCCTAAAAACCTAAATGATAGGCGATTTGAGGTTATAATAGCTGTCCTAAATATTAACTGTCCGAAGGAGATTGGAATCTTACCGGACTGAGGGTGTCAGAAGACAGTAGCGATCATCAAGCGCGTTCGACGAGTTCAAAATCGAATTAAAAAAATTGAATTAAAAAAATTTGCGGAATAATATTGCGATTCAGGCTTCTCGATATTTCTGAAATGACGTCTTTTTTTCTTGCTATCGTTGTTCAACGGGTAACGATTTGAACTACCAACGTCCATATTCCATAATTTATGCCGAAACCAACAGATTCGTGTATAAACCGCTCGCAAATGTATCTCGATAAATTTGTCCCTTTAAACTCTCGGTAGATAGTACAGATGATACAGCATGACAGTCATGACACACTTGACACAGTGGCGCGACCGTTACTACTGTATCATTAACGTTGGTACACACTACACACACCCTCGACCACCTTCGACGCTTCGACCGCTTCGACGTTTGTTGTTTGTTACGTGCAAGACGCGACGTGAAATAAAGTTCTCTTACAAGATTTTTATTTTACACAGAGCAAGTGTGAGTCAAAGGTGTGTTTACTTCGAGAGACGATTGAGAACTAAATTTTACGGTTCAAGAGGGACCCTCGAAATAGGTTGAATTTCCGTTGAAATAATATTAATCGATAAAATGGGACGTGTTCTACTACGGAAGTAGTGATTGGCGCGCGGTTTCTTAAAAGTAAAAACAGAAAGGCTGGTATATATATAACATATGATTCGTCAGGATAGAGCTATAGTCTTTTATGGCTAATCGTGGAGTAAAAGTTCAGAAAAAGGATGAGTTTTAGACAAAAAGTAAGTATATTAAAGGGTCTGTATACAAGGATCTAGATAAATAACGGCCGGGACTAAGATTTATTAGGGTTTTATAATGCATTATTTGTTTAGAAAAACTATTGAAAAAAAATTTAGGAATATAATAGAAATGGAAAATATTTTAGTTTAGGCATTATTTGTTTGGAAACTTTTTGTAAAAAATTTTAGGAATAGAAATCGTAAATACGTAAATATATATAAGATATACGATCGAGTTGCAGCACGTGACACGTACGTTGTGAAAAGCAGAACCGAAATAATAGGCAAGCCGAAAAAAAGCAAAAATCTTGTGTACATAGAGAAACACATACTACGTTTACGCGAGCGTTACTTCTGTAGTAACTTACGATATATCACTCGTTTACGCGGAGTAAATTATCGCAAGTTACTACAAAATCCCGTTTACGCGAAGGAAAATCCCGTTTACGCGAAGGAATTATCGTAAGTTACTACAAAAGTAACGCTCGCGTAAACGTAGTAACAGTTCTTCTATTCTAAATAGTTATCTCGACTCTATAAACTGAAATTCTTCCACGTACCATACAACTGACCAGGCGTAGAATGAGCAAGCGAGTGTGAGATGGATTATTGTGTATAACAAAAACAATTTTATTTTGTTGTGCTGCTGGAGAATAAAAACAAAAATCGAAAGGAGATTATAGAATATAAGGGGCAGAAAAACGGATAGAGGGATAACATGAAATTCTCGAAAATATAAATATATATTTATATTTATTTAAATGTTTAGTTCTACAGTATAGTTTAACTTGGTTTTATTTAATTTCACTTATACTGTCTTGTTGTTTCCGTAATATTGCGCTGAAGTTTACGAAATTGTAACAAATTTATTCTTTATAGTGGAATGCAATCGAAATGTTTTGTGTGAGGAATATATATAGTTGAACTATAGTGATCTTTATTTAATTTTTGATTTTCTGAATCTCCGTATTTTATGTTTGATGAGAATACAGGTACATATACTGCAAGATCATTATATCTTTATATGAATGACTTTGACCGAATTCTGATTAACTTATGTGATTGATTAAAAAATGGCAAAATTACTATAAGATTTCTAATTATATATTTCGTTGTCCCCTATTTGATTTTTTTCCCTACTAAACAACTAAACAATAAAAAATTGATTATTCTGTCAGAAAGAAGTCTGAGAGTGAACATATGTTTGCGTTTTAGTGATGGAAGTACCCATTTACTGGTACACAAAATGTGGACATTGAACTACATACGTAGCCACGATTATTTCTAACAGGTAAAATACGCTATATATATGTATATCAGTCTTCGGTTTTCGGTTCTGTTACGAAATAGTTTCCTATAAAAAACCTTTTTTTTCACGTTCTCCACTTCAAGGTCATGAACATACTAGTATAATTGAAAATTGTCAAACAAATTTATATAATCGTATATAATATGCATTCATTATGCAACTAAAAAGTTTAGAAAATTTTATACCATAGAAAAATCGGTGCATATTGATTGTTTAAGTATACACTCTACGATTTAAGTTTGCACTACATAATAGTCTGAATAAGCTATAAAACAAAAAAGTGACACATTGGATCTGTATTATCTATGTCTACTTATTTATTTTCTAATCTTAAAACAAGATTTACAATTTGCTACGATAAATATAATAGATTCACCGGTGTATGTACGTTAAATTAAGTTATTCTTAAATTAATAAAATATTTTTTTATATTTCTCTAACAATGTGATGAAATCACTTTTCGAAATTGATGTCGCTATGAATGCTGTTTTATATGTATCGATATTATAGAGATGATTATATTTAATTATGTTACATCTTGGACATAAAGGCTTTTAATTTCAAACAAAAAAATTTATTATGTTTAGACTGACAATGAAAGAGTATATTGCTTGAGTAATAATGTCTTACCGATAAAAACGGAATCCGGGACGTGAGTCTGAAATTTCTGTTACCCTTATGGAGGATTCACACTGTATCCGATGTACGATGTCTGGGACCCTATTCTCGAATCGTTTTCATGAAACTCGCATGCGAAATTAAATGCTTTTCAAATAGAAAGGGCCTGAGCAGAATAGCTGACTTATAATTTTAAGACAGTGTTTTATGCTTTAGATCTTTGTTTTTAGCAACGCACAATACTGTCTTATGTCTCAAGTCTTACAATGTTGACACTTTGTACACTCGTTTAAGACTTGAGACACAAGACAGTATTGTGCGTTGCTAAAAACAAAGATTTAAAGCATAAAACACTGTCTTGAAATTATAAGTCAGCTATTCTGCTCAGGCCCAAAGTCGCATACGAAAATCATTAGGGCAGGCTCGAGAATACGGTCCCTAATATCCAATAGGAAAGTTCGTTTTCTAGAGACTCTACTAGAAGCGAACTCACTTCTATTGGATATCGGACGTCATAAGTACATCGAACATCGGACGCAGTTTAAATCTTCCATTACAAGAAATGTAAAGGCTATTTGTTTTAAATCATCAGTAAGACACATAGTTCCGACAATAAAAGTATGTTTTATCTGTTTAAAATAAGATCCCGTAATAGATCGGAAATCAAGGGTTGTCGGTGACTTTAATAAAAAAGCTAATAAAAGAGAAATCGCCGATAGATAAGAAAACAAAATGAGTCGAACTAAAAGAAGCGGTAGCTTGCATTCCCCCCTTCCCAAAAAAACGGGTTTTAGGGCCTACCCAATTTTGAACTTTCCCCAATGGACAACCGAAAAACCTTAGGGAGTGACGCTTCCATAATAAGCGCTCCAATAGAAAATTGCAAGACCCAAATAAATTAATTTTATTTTGAAAAAATCGACACCTAAATTTCAATGTCTCGCCATTTTGTCATTTTTTATTTTTTCTTTTTGATTTTGGTTCATGCCATGCCCAGTGTTATATAGAGTAAGAATATGTTTCATTTTTTTGTTTCATGTCACTTGTTCCGGCAGCAGTACTTCCGCAAGCCGGAAGTACCTCATCGCCAGCGTGCCGCCGTCATCGTGTATGCCCCTCCCCTCCTTCTCATTGAAAAAATTTGTACTTATTTAATAAAAGCTACTTAAGCAGCACACATAATTTCAACTTGCTATATTCAATAGTTTTCTATAAAAAAATTCGTAAAAAAAGGCATTTTTTTGACCCAACAAGGTAGAAACCTCCCTTAAGCCAATTAAGGAAATTTATTATTTCCTAGCGATTTAAACGGCGAATGCGAGTCAGGTGTGACTGCAATATTGCGGGACGTGGTGCGCAATAAAACTTAAGATGTGTATTCACATATGACGAACGTTTCGGCTCTTCCTTTGAGCCATCTTCAGCATTTATTAAGTAAAAGAATTCTATTCTCTCCTGCAGAGCTCGAGGTAGAAAGCTCCCTTCTTGAGGAGATGTCGTGACTAGCGAGCTGGTACGCACGATAATAGTGGACATTTTCCACTGTGAAAAAGAAAGAAAAATATGTTTGATCGATCGTTTAAGAAAACAAAAAAGAAAGGAGAGAGCTCACCTCAAGATCTGCAGCAGTAAAAAAAGTACAATAATTAAAAAGTCGTAGCAGTCAGGGGTGAATTCGGAGAGTCGCACATTTCGGAAATTAAAGGCGAGAATATTGCAGTCACACACACGTGTCGGTTGAAAACGAAGTGAGACAGCGGGTCACAAGTGTGTAGGTCGGAAACGTTATTATAAACAAAGTAACCGGCCGGGGAATGAGGAAACCGTAGGTTAGATATTATTTATGATGGACAAGTATGAATCAAAAAAGATCCCATCCTCTCCCTTACAAGAAATGTGAGAACATTGCTCACTAGATGGAAGAATTTGAAATACATTTCACCCGCTACTTATAAGTTCCTCTATTGTAGTGACGGAGTACTTCCGAGAGCCTATGGACTTCCGAAAATTCACAAACAAAACCACCCGTTAAGAATCATAGTTTCGTCCATTGATGGACCTTTACACAACTTAGCTAGATTCTTACACAACATAATTTCTTCTAGTATCCCTAAAGCCAATAGCCACATAAAAGACAGTTTTCAACTCGTAAATAACTTGAACGGTTCACGTTTAGATGACAATTACACTCTTATCTCCCTGGACGTGGTTTCACTTTTTACGAATGTTCCTACCGACCTAGCTATTGACAGCATCTGCAATAGATGGGAACATTTGTCAAAAAACTGCGACATTCCTAAAGACGAATTCGTTCTCGCAGAACGACTTATTCTTGACTCCACATTTTTCAGATTCAACAATAAGTATAGACGGACACATGCGGATATCTTTCCTTCCATTGATTAACAAATTGATCACTTATATTACATTTTCTGAGATAAAACTCCTGCAGTTTAGGACATTGTTTCAAAATAACGGAACAATTATCAGGTATATCAAGTTTCGCGTTAATAAGATATAACTTTTTTAAGTTTTTGCACTGCGCTAGTAATTCCAACCGGTGATCAGTGAGGACAGCACGGGACAAATAAACTTCTTTCAAGTTTTGATAAGAGGAAAGTAATCTAAATAAGCTGTCATCATTAACTGGGTATTCGTATCTGTAACAAAAATCATATAATTAGTACAGTACTTTAATTGCAAAGAGAACATTCATGTAACTTTTTGAACACACAAATTTCAATAAAGAATTCAATAATGTGTATTTTAAAAGAAAATGTAGCACACACACTTACAGATCAAGTTTCACTTTTTGTAAATTCTTACAGTTAGCGAGAGCATTAATACCTTGAGATGTAAGATCACATGCGTACAGTGGATATATTACTTCCAAGTCACGACACGAATTTGCCAACTCTATTACAACTGCATCATTTGAGAAGTCTCCCAATTGTATCTCACGCATCCGTTGATTATTTTGCAGTATTTTGCAAAGATGTTCAGTTGTTATACCTGTACCAAGAAAGTTTATATGTTCCAAATTATTTAGCTCCTCGAAATACCAAAATCCTTCGTCGTCTATGAGATCCAAATTATTTAGCCCCTCGAAATACGAAAATTTTGCGTTGTCTCTGAGATCAAGAGACACGGTAGTGTCTCGTGCCAAGTACACGCGGAGCGAGACCGACCGTGACTCTTTTACGCGACGCGACGGGTTGCGAGTACCCAAGATGTTGAGATCTCGATAACGAGTGAACGGATCAAGTTCTAAGTAGGCTTGATCGATAGCTTGGGGTCGACTTTGGGGGGGTATCTCCTATAATATTTTCCGCTACGTGCCCTACGAGCGGAGATATTGTGACGCAAAGTCCAAATGTGAAAATTTTTTATTAAGATACGTCTACGTCAACGCTCTCAATTCAATATATAATAAGGGAGAAATGTCACTTTCACTTTTTCGACGCTGGCGGCGCAGGTATCGCCAGTTTCGATATCGCGCGCGTATTTCGATCGATCTAATAGGTAAATTAAATAAGGTCGATAGACTTATCGGTCAGGAGGAAGATTTCTATTTAGGTAAATTAGGTATATATATAATACATATTAGGTCTGTTCTTTGCAGCTGAACTGGCTGCACTAGTTCAGAGTTTATCTTTTTTACACCACATTGGAAGGAAAAGGATGAGCTCTGAACTAGTGCAGCCAGTTCAGCTGTAAAGAACAGACCAATTGAGTCAATTGCTTCATGTTTATATGGAGAGATTTCGTATCTTTACATCGTATTACCACCGCTGCCGGAAAAGAAGGTTCTCTACGCTTGGCAGAAAGTGCCGCTAGGGAATTTTTAAGTCGATTCTTATGAATCAAGCTTGAATTCGACGTCTAGGTATCCCAGGTTGCCGATGACGAGGTCCAGATAGTGCGCTTCATAGTTTTCGGTGTTCAGGTGTAATAATACGTTGAATTTGATGTCTACGTGTCCCAGGTTGCCGATGACGAGGTCCACATAGTGCGCTCCGTAGTTTTCGGTGTCTACGTGTATTAATACTTTGAATTTGATGTCCACGTGTCCCAGGTTGCCGATGACAGGATCCAGATAGTGCGCTTCATTGTTTTCGGTGTCCAGGTGTAATCGTACGTTGAATTCGATGTCTAGGTGTCCCAGGTTGCCGATGACGAGGTCCACATAGTGCGCTCCGTAGTTTTCGGTGTCTACGTGTATTAATACCTTGAATTCGATATCCACGTGTCCCAGGTTGCCGATGACGGGATCCAGATAGTGCGCTTCATAGTTTTCGGTGTCCAGGTGTAATCGTACGTTGAATTCGATGTCTAGGTGTCCCAGGTTGCCGCTGACGAGGTCCACATAGTGCGCTTCGTAGTTTTCGGTGTCCAGGTGTAATAATACGTTGAATGCGATGTCTAGGTGTCCCAGGTTGCCGATGACGATGTCTAGATAGTGAGCTCCGTAGTTTTCGGTGTCTACGTGTATTAATACGTTGAAATTGATGTCTAGGTGTCCCAGGTTGCTGATGACGAGGTCCAGATAGCACGCTCCGTAGTTTTCGGTGTCTAGGTGTAATAATACCTCGAATTCGATGTCTACGTGTCCCAGGTTGCCGATGACGAGGTTCACATAGTGTGCTTTGTAGTTTTTGGTGTCTAGGTGTATTAATAACTTTAAATCTGAATGTAGGACACGTAGATATCGAATTCGAGGTATTAATACACCTAGACACCGAAAACTACGGAGCGCACTATGTGGACCTCGTCATCGGCAACGTGAGACACCTAGACATCGAATTCAACGTATTATTACACCTGGACACCGAAAACTATGGAGCGCACTATCTGGAACCCGTCATCGGCAACCTGGAACACGTGGACATCGAATTTAAGGTATTAATACACATGGACACCGAAAACTATGGAGCGCACTATGTGGACCTCGTTATCGGCAACCTGGGACACCTAGACATCAAATTCAAGCTTGATTTATAAGAATCGACTTAAAAATTCCCTAGCGGCAGAATTAAAATTATGTCATGACATAATAAAAATTCGCTGAATTAAAATTATGTCTAGACATAATAAAAATTGGACGAATAATAGTAACCTTTCGGAAGTAGAGGTTTTAAGCTTGAAATTTAAATTTTATTCATTTTTAAAGATAAATTTAGTGTTCCTTCAATTTTTGTGAAAAATGTATAATTTACTTTTACTTAAATATTATTAATTTTTATGTATTTGTTGGTATTGCTAATTTTGTGAATAATTAAAAAATAAAAAATAAAAATGTTTTGCAGATCCTTGCTTAACACTACAAAATAGGTGATATCAGTACAAAATTACCTTTTTCAAAAAAGGTAAAAAAAAGTGCCAAGTACACGCAATGTATTTTGTAAATTCAAAATTTAACCTAAGTGGTAGCTTTATATCTTTTTCACAAAATTATATTATCTAACTTAACTCAAGTGACATGTATTTAAAAAAAAAAGATGTAAAATCTTTAATTTCTTCTTCACAAAATTATATTACCTAACTTAACTCAAGTGAGATGTATCTAACCTAAGTGGTAGCTTTATATCTTTTTCACAAAATTATATTACCTAACTTAACTCAAGTGACATGTATTTAAAAAAAAAGATGTAAAATCTTTATTTTCTTCTTCACAAAATTATATTACCTAACTTAACTCAAGTGACATGTATTTCCAAAAAGATGTGAAATCTTTAAATTAAATTGCGCCAATTGTAAAGAGAATATGTATATTGCTTTGAAAGATAATTGTTATGCAACTACTTTAAAGAAATAAAACCCAAGTGGTATCTTCGTATTCCTATTCAAGGGTCTTCCTATTCTAAACCCAAGTGATAATAGCTTCTTAATTCTCTTTAACAAATTTTTAATATTACAAAGAATCATTTTAATTACAAAGAATTAAAGAAGTAACAGTAGGGGAGACCGGGGCCTAACCGTCGCCGGGGTTGAAGCGTCAAGTCAAATATCTCGGAACCTGTATATTGTGCGAACTCGCTATTAACATTGTAAACGCTGCTTATGGTACCCATGTGACCAACGGAGTTTCGGCAGGTTATCTGCCGTGTTATGATTTTTACGAGGGCAAACGTGTTTTCGGAAGGTGAAAGTGAAATTTTCTGCGCGTGGAAATTTTGTAATATCTGCAATAATATTTGCTCTCCAAATCTCAAAGTACGTGATTATAAAGAGTAATGCATGCTGAACACGAATCCAGTGTAGTTTTTTCATTATCGTTGATGTCTAATATTTCGTGGGCGATCAAACCTGAAACTTGTGCTTGGGGCCTATCCGTCAGTAAGCACCCGGGATTTATCCGTCAGGGTGAAGTCCCATGGAGCCAGCGTATGGCGTACCGGCGTATGGTGTACAGAAGCTTGGCTAGTCACAGGCTTTACGCTTGTTTTCGTTACGCCAGCACAGATGTTACGCTGGTTTTTGAAGCGTTTCGGCGTTTAAGCTACAATGATACACACCCACGTACACGCATACGGAATATTGCTTCATGTATGAATGTATGTGTTAAAAATTGCGCTGAAAATTTCATCGGCTGTCCCATGGGGCGTATTTATGCCGGCGTAATGATCAATAAGCCAATCACAAGAACCCTTGAGCATCCATTTTGAAAATAAGCTTTGTAAAACAACACTGTGATTGGCTTATTAATCATTACGCTGCTTAAATACGCTCCATGGGACAGCCGATGTTTGTGCTGGCGTAACGAAAACGAGCGTAAAGCCTGTGATTAGCCAAGCTTCTGTACACCATACGCCGGTACGCCATACGCTGGCTCCATGGGACTTCACCCTCAGTCTCGTCACTGTGGCGCGCCGGGCGCACGACTTCGGCTCACGGCGATTTCAGGTTAGGTTTCCCTCGAGCGTGATTCTGTCTTCCCTTGCACGTGCGTCAGTTTGTATAGGAGGGAAATAGTACGCACGTATCGTCGCAAAACGGGTGTTTTGGCCGACCGAAAAGATGGCGGACCGTTGTTTTTGAGATCGCTCGCGCTCACGGCACGTCGGCGAGGTACGGCGAGGCACGGCACGGCTCTGAGATCCCGCGATTTCCGCGCGAGAGTTGACATGCCGCGCGCGCGGTAGATCGTCGTTGTTGGTCGTTGTGTCAGTGACAGTCGCGCGTGCGACCGCATCGTCCAGCGTTTGCCGCATCGTCTCGGCGTCATTGTCGCCGGCGTTGTAGTGGTGGTGGTGTCGGTGGTGGTCATCGTCGTCGTCGTCGTCGTCGTCGTCGTCGTCGTCGTCGTCGTGGTGGTCATCGTCGTCGTCGTCGTCGTCGTCATCGTCGTCATCGTCGTCGTCGTGGTGGTCGTGGCCGTCGTCGTCGTCGTCGTCGTCGTCGGCGCGTCGAGGAATCGGCGCGAGGACGCCGTCGAGTCGGTAAAATGGTCGCGCTCCACCGCGAGCTTTTCTAACCCCCCTGTCGCTATTTATCGCTCCCCCGCGAGAAACGCGGCTTGGTTAGGTTGCTCGAGGGTCCGCGCTGATCCTATGGCACCGGAACGCCGTCACGCGTGTTCCCCGTGGTTGCCCGCGTTGACAATATGACGTGCCGTTGGGGAGTTTACGATTTGGTTAACCTCTGTATTCACGTGCCCAAATTGTTTTATGGAATAAGTAAAACAATTATTTTTTAATAAATTTTTATATTTTTTTCTTAAAAAACAATTATTAAAATGTATCCTATCATTTTTCAAGATTAGATGTATGTATATGTGTTGAAAATGCAGTGTGACGGATAAACCCTGGGGGGGGGGGGGGTGACGGTTAAACCCCGGCATTTTTGAGATTTCAATTTTTGCACCGTTGTCGTTTTTGCTCTATACCGGTTAAACAAAGCGACGTAGATAAAAATTTTCTTAATAAATTTTGTAGCTAAAGGTTCACTCTTTACAGTGGTATACCACATTTAACTTCAATTATTTATTTTCTTGTTAAAAATCGGCACCGAAAAAAAACTGACGGTTAGGCCCCGGTCTCCCCTACAAAATAAAAATATTTAATTAAACAAAATAAATATATTTTTCTTGTAAAAAAACTTGGCGCTGCTAGACTTTGAAATTTAAACATTAAAATTTAAACATTAGTACTAAGATTTTTGATTGAATAAAAAACAATAAACATAATTTAGGGAAGAATGCGACAGGAGTAAAAAAGCAGCGCCAAGTTTTTTTACAAGAAAAATTTATTTATTTTGTTTAATTAAATATTTTTATTTTGTACTGTTACTTCTTTAATTCTTTGTAATTAAAATGATTCTTTGTAATATTAAAAATTTGTTAAAGAGAATTAAGAAGCTATTATCACTTGGGTTTAGAATAGGAAGACCCTTGAATAGGAATACGAAGATACCACTTGGGTTTTATTTCTTTAAAGTAGTTGCATAACAATTATCTTTCAAAGCAATATACATATTCTCTTTACAATTGGCGCAATTTAATTTAAAGATTTCACATCTTTTTTTGAAATACATGTCACTTGAGTTAAGTTAGGTAATATAATTTTGTGAAGAAGAAAATAAAGATTTTACATCTTTTTTTTTTAATACATGTCACTTGAGTTAAGTTAGGTAATATAATTTTGTGAAAAAGATATAAAGCTACCACTTAGGTTAGATACGTCTCACTTGAGTTAAGTTAGGTAATATAATTTTGTGAAGAAGAAATTAAAGATTTTACATCTTTTTTTTTTGAAATACATGTCACTTGAGTTAAGTTAGATAATATAATTTTGTGAAAAAGATATAAAGCTACCACTTAGGTTAAATTTTGAATTTACAAAATACATTGCGTGTACTTGGCACTTTTTTTTACCTTTTTTGAAAAAGGTAATTTTGTACTGATAACAATAACTTAGATCTAATTCTAAGAAAAATTTGTATTAGTTGTTATGCAATTTACCCATAATCTTGACAATTATATACATATACTATATGCATATACCTTTCAAATTTTTGCATGTCTTTGAAATTTCAAGTAGGACAGGATTTAACTGTGCCACGTAGCATTCACTCAATCTTAAATGCGTTAAACGCCTGCCGCAATTATTAAGAAACTTTACGAAACCATTAACATCAAACTTGTTTCCTGTAAGATCTAATTGTTGCAAATATTTACATCTAGGTGTAAAATAACAAAATATATCGCACATATATTTGTCAGATTCAATCCATCGCATGTTCAAACGTGTATAGAGTCGAGGGTCCCGTATCAAATCATTGAAGCGTCTATTTACATAATTCAAGCGACATAACGTCATCAAAACCAAGTTTTTTAATATTATTAGTAGTATTTCATCCTGCAAAAATAAAATATAATTAATATAATACAAAATAAATACTTTAATACTCAAAGTACGAAATGTCTTTGCAATAAATATTGTGATGAGAAATAGACTTCTTAGAATACTTTACAGGAAGCGCAGATAAACTGCAACGTGATAGCTCCTTATAACTTTTCGATAGAATACGACGCGAGTATCTCTGTCCAAGAGGTTGCACATATCCAGGGATTACCTCTCGAGATGCCTTTTTGTGCTTCAAATTACTTTTATAATTAATCCTTCTTATTTCGCTGCAAATATCATCGGAACAAATTGATTTTCATTATTAACAGGAAAAAAGGATTTAAATATTACCTAATGTACAATAGTAATACCTTTTATAAATAACACAATATTCAGGAAAATTTCGTTGCAGATGAACTATATCCAAGTGCGCACTTTTTGAATCTGCTGTTAAATTATGAACATCGTCGTGGTGTGGAGAGTACATGCTGCTAATTCTTTTTAACAGATTACTTAAACTCCTCGTTAGGATTTCTAGGAAGGATCAAATCTGATGTACCGATAAGCATCACAGCATCCAGTTTTGTATAAGATTTACGTGAGCTGTCCTTAAACACTAGTCTAAGCATTTTGGTTTTGAAGTTGCACGGATGCGATAACGGTGGAGAAAATAATCTTGATTTCGGGGGTACAATCTGAGACGATTCATCCCACAACTGAATCCAGTGATTATTGGAATCTTGAGCCGAAATTTGAATTACGCTTCTGTGCAGGATTATATATTTCGTAAATAGAGACTCTGACTGGATATACAGCTTCATGAAACTCGATATCTTAAAAATAGAAAATATAATTATACTCTCTTCTCAACAAAAGCGTATCTTCTTTAATAATATCTTATTTATCGATTCGAATATTACATACCAATATAATTATTTTCGCTCGTCATATGGCCCCCTGTACGCCATGGAATACCATCAATGAACATGAAGACTTCGTTTTGCCACGGAGATATTGAAATATCGAAATCATTCTTTCTCCACTATATTAGAAAATCGAAATGTGTCAAATAGAAAATCTTGTAACATAAATTTATAGATAGCGATTACTTTGTACAGAACAATAACAGATAATAGCAGGAAATACACATACTCCGACATCTTCTCCAAAAGAACATGGTAAATGAAATTGTTCGCCATAATTTAAAGATCTGGGTGGTCCAATTATGTTAGGGGCAGTATAGAATATGCTATAATTTATTCTCGTGGTAACAAATCTTTTCTTCACAAATTGATAGACAAAGTCAACACTACCCTCTTCTCCTACGGATACTCTGCCGATGTAGGGATATCGACTACAACTCTGGCAATTTAAAGATTTATTGTGGGTTGTCATATTGTCTCTCTAAAAGAAGATAAAAAATATGGAGAATAATAATCCTTTCTTTTTTAGCATATGCTAAAATGCATTATAATATTATATATATCTATAATTATAGCGTTAACATTATATGTATAATCTAACAATAAGTTTATCTTACTTCCGAGAATTCACATTGCTAGTACTGACATTATTACATAGTCTGCATGTGTGTGTTGAATATCATCATTAAATAATTTATTATTTTAAAGAAAATAACAGTTATTTTTTAATTTTGTTAAGGTAGTCCTTTCGTGAGAATAAGTATTAGATTATAGGTACCTAAATTTGATATATGTTAAATATACAGTAATAAGGGCCATGTGTACGAAAAATCAGGTGAGGTTACAGACACTTTACAAGAAATGTCAATCTAAATGTGCGTTCGCGGAGCGTGCTATTGTCATTCTATTCTCGTTTATATCTAACTAGCTGGTTACCCGGGCTTCGCCCCGGAGAACATATGTAATAAGACACGCAAATAGTCTCTCTCTCTCTCTCTCTCTCTCTCTCTCTCTCTCTCTCTCTCTCTCTCTCTCTCTCTCTCTCTCTCTCTCTCTCTCTCTCCTTCTCTCCGGTAACGAAAGATCGGTAACGAAAAATTATACACTTTATAGCACTGCCCGGAAAATTCTACCCCTGTTTGGTCTATAATTCTTTGAGATTCAATCAATTATTTCCCGAAAAATTAAAAAAATTAGAAAACAAAAATTAGAAAAATTAAAAAAACCGGTTTCCAGAAAATCAGTAACAAAAAACTATACACATAGTGGCATTCCCCGGAAAATTCTACCCCTATTTCATATACTTTTGATAAAAATTCGGTTCAGGGGTTAAGGCTGAGCGATATTAAAGAATCCGTGAAAACACGTTTTACTCCTTTTCACCCCGTTAGGGCTCGAATTTCTAAAAATCCCTTCTTAGTGGCACTCCCCGGAAAATTCTACCCCTATTTCATATACTTTTGGTAAAAATTCGGTTCAGGGGTTTGGGCTGGGCGTTGATGAGTGAGTGAGTGAGTGAGTGAGTGAGTGAGTGAGTCAGGACATCTTCCTTTATATATATAGATGAACGAGAAATATAGAATGATGCAAATTGCCACGGCCGAGGTTTTCAACGAATAATACATGTACTTAGCGATTAGATGAATACATTATTAATGTCTTAAAATATTCCCTGAAGTTTCCGGATTTCGTACGTACCTTGAAAATAGCTTGCCGAATGTTTTGCTCTGATATATAAGGTTAAATGAGTAGTGGATCCAGTCGCATATTGCTTTAAGCCCCGGAACTTTTCGTCTCTTTTTAGGGGGACAGTAAAGGCCATTGCACACAAAATTGCATAGGCTGCATAAGCATAGCATAAGACCGTTGGACCAATGAGCATTTTATGTAAATCTATATGGCGACTTTATGCTAGATGCTCATTGGTTTAGCGGTCTTATGCTATGCATATGCAGCCTATGCAATTTTGTGTGCGAGGCCCTTTAAGACCCGATCTACAATGGATGTTTTAAGTCGTAAGTCGTAAGAATTGGCCAATCACAGTTCATTATTCTTCGACCGCAAGGAGAATAATGGACTGTGATTGGTAAATTCTTACGACTTACGACTTACAACACACATTGTAGATCGGGGGCCGATATCACAGTCTCCGATTAACGTGATCCTCCGATTAAACTCACTCTGCATCTCTTTCTAACTGTCCCCCTAGAAAGAGACGAAAAGACAGTTAGAAAGAGATGCAGAGTGAGTTTAATCGGAGGATCACGTTAATCGGAGACTGTGATATCGGCCCCGGGTCTTAGAAAGAGATGCAGAGTGAGTTTAATCGGAGGATCACGTTAATCGGAGACTGTGATATCGGCCCTTATTCCTTGTTTTTCTCATTGTGTCTGAGCCCTAAGGCGGATACACAGCGCGCGTCGCAGCGACAAGGTTTCGAGAGCCAAGTGGCGGAGATCGAGACTCATCGAGAGATCGAAGGAAGGAGTCGATAAAGCGAGGCGAGCACGCAGTAGTGCAATTCTGTAACTCGTTAGGGCCTGAGCAGAATAGCTGACTTATAATTTTAAGACAGTGTTTTATGCTTTAAATCTTTGTTTTGAGCAACGCACAATACTGTCTTGTGTCTCAAGTCTTACAATGTTGACACTTTGTACACTCGTTTAAGACTTGAGACACAAGACAGTATTGTGCGTTGCTAAAAACAAAGACTTAAAGCATAAAACACTGTCTTGAAATTATAAGTCAGCTATTCTGCTCAGACACTTAATGCCGTCGTCAGAGAGAAGGATGAGAGGCGCAATGACGGCGATTTTCTTGGGACGCTTTTGCTAGGCCGTACAGTAGCGCCACACATCCATG